>NC_082647.1:12832827-13150054 GCF_028023285.1 Balaenoptera ricei | reverse complement strand
GAGACCCAGAGTGGGGGATGGAAGGTTGACCACGCAGAGGAGGCGGCTCTGTGTCTCATGTCCGGGACTCCCAGCCTTGTGGGAGGCGTACAACCTCCCTTGATTTATGTTATCTGCTTGATTTATGATCATTCAGCACTCCTCAAAAATGACTCCAGGATGTAGTATTAGTGTTTTCGTAATGTACCCATTATTATTATTTTTTTAATTAATTAATTTATTTATTTTTGGCTGTTTTGGGTCTTCATTTCCGTGCGAGGGCTTTCTCTAGTTGCGGCAAGCAGGGGCCACTCTTCATCGCGGTGCGCGGGCCTCTTACTGTCGCGGCCTCTCTTGTTGCAGAGCACAGGCTCCAGACGCGCAGGCTCAGTAATTGTGGCTCACGGGCCCAGTTGCTCCGCAGCATGTGGGATCTTCCCGGACCAGGGCTCGAACCCGTGTCCCCTGCATTGGCAGGCGGATTCTCAACCACTGCGCCACCAGGGAAGCCCTACCCATTATTTTTGAATTGTGCTCCGTCTCTTGAACTAAAGACAGGCTGGCATGGGGCTGAGTATCACAGCTGCTAGAGCAGAATCATCTGGTCTACCCCCAGACCTCCAGGCAGGAAAGGTATTGTTATCCCCATTTCAGAACGTCGAGGAACCCTGCAATTATAGAACTTACCTAAAGTAATAGAACTAGTAGCAGGGGTCAAAGACCAGATCTCCTGTTGCCCAGGGCAGTGCTTACCCACTATTCCATGGTCCTTACTACTCCAAAGCACCCTGGTTTTTTTTCTGTCACACTGCCTGTTCCTGCCACCCCATGCACATGGGCTTTGGAAAACCTCTCTGCTTATATGTGGCCAGAGGCAAGCACACACTTCTTAGGCCCTTCATTATCATACTTCTAAATTAGAAAACAAAATTTGCCTGAATTGCAAATTTAAAGACTTGGGGAAGGGCCGGGGAGGGGGAGAAGTTATTTGTCTTGGATTTCCCATGTTGTTTGTAATGACCAGTGTGCCCTGAGGCTGCTAAATGCACATTAGATGATACCAGTAACGCCCACTGGGTGCACTGTGTTTGTTCCTCTGCCTTGCAGCGTGCCAGGGAACATAAATGATCACTGGTATTTGTGGTGGTACTTTACAGTTTACAAAGGGCTGTTGTCACAGATGTCACTTGGTCAATGACTCCAGGAGACTGCAGAGCAAAGTGACTAAAAGCCTGGGTTTTGGAGTCTCCTACTTGCAAGCTGCCTGACTTGGGGCAAGTTACTTATTATCTCATCAATAAAAGGAGCATTATAAACTCATCAGTTTGTTGGGAAGATTAAACGTGATAAGGTATAGGAAGTGCTTAGGACATGCGTGACACGTGAAAAATGCTGGCTGTATTGTTACCATTCTTGTTTCAGATATGACTTATATAGATCACTTTTAACCAATCTACTGAAAAGGCTGCATCTACAACTTTTATTCTCACTACAACCTTTTTAGCCCCATTCTGTCTGATCTCCCGTTCTTAGTTGACATCTATAGGAGATCCCACAGTTTCTTTGGGTAACCTTCAGGTATTAGTAAACTTGCATTTGTAGATATTAACATTTAAGTCGGATCTAGTATCAGAATGTCAGTCTTGTAGCTTTAAATCTTCTCCCTTCCCCAGTGCATGGGCTTGACCCCCTCCTGGAAACCTGCAGTAAGAAAGAAAGTCTGTTCTGCTCCTTCTTCAGCATTGTTCCATAGCTGCCCCCCTTTAGCTCTACTACTTCTGCTTCCTCTAGGGTTGGGGCGGGGGGGTCGGGAGAAGGATGGGTCAAAGGCCCACGGGGTCTTGTTTGCCTGGTGGCGTTGCTGTCTCTTGGTGCCCTGCCTGCAGCACGGCCCAAGTGCTGATCTGTCTCTTGCAGGGCACCTTTGTGATTCCTCTGGAAAACCTTCTCAGTGACTGACCACGCCTCATCGTCTCCTGTTGTGGGCAGTGCACCTTCCAGCTGACCTGGTCCCACTCCTTCCTCAGCCCCCAATTTTGGTGCTACCCCTCACAGGACTCTGTTGTAGCCATCACACCCTACCAGGTGAAGCTCTTGGGTTGCGTCTTTTCTAGGAACCTTTAGTCTTCGTTGGCCTCCACGTGGCCCGTGGAGAAAGCACAGGATCCTTCCCCAGCCAGACTCTGGATGTGGAGCTTTGTCTTTGCTTTCATGAGCAACTCTAACCGGCTTCTCGCCTCATCTTTTCGGGCCACATGTAGGTACCATGCCCTGTGTCCTCTAAATGGTTCTCTCAGGGGCCCTTTTCTTGGCTTGAGGAGGTGGTGCTGGGAGTGGGGAAGCTCTCGTGGGAGGAAGGGAAACACGCAGCCCTCTGCTGACTCTCTTCTGAGAACCCTCCCTCTTCAGTCTCTACCCCCTAATCTCCTTCTGTGTGTAAACTGAAGGTGGAGAGTACACTGCAAGTTGCAAAACCCTCGTAGCAAGTTCTGCCCGATGTCTTACCCTTCTCTTTAGAAAGTGCTGTCCAATATATGCACTACCAAATGTAAAATAGATGGCTAGTGGGAAGCAGCCGCATAGCACAGGGAGATCAGCTCGGTGCTTTGCATCCGCCTAGAGGGGTGGGATAGGGACAGTGGGAGGGAGACGCAAGAGGGAGGGGATATGGGGATATACGTATGCATATGGCTGGTTCACTTTGTTATTCAGCAGCAACTGACACCATTGTAAAGCAATCATACACCAATAAAGATGTTAAAAAAATAAATAAATAAATGCTGTGTTGCCAACACAGCAAATTCAAAAAAAAAAGTGCTGTCCATTGAAATATAGTGCAAACCGTAATCCAATTTAAAATGTTCTACTACCCCCATTAACTGTGTAAAAAGAAACAATAACATTCATTTTAATCACATATTTTATCTACTCCAGTATATCCAAAATACTGTCACATCAACATGTAATCAGTATACAGATTATTGCGATATTTGATGAAAACTCATACCAAGTCTTTGACAGCTGGTGTGTATTTTACACGTACACGTCTCAGCTCACGTGCTTGATGACTATTTCAAGTCCTCAGCACCCACGTGTAGCCCTGGCTGCCGTGTGGCCCCACAGCTGGAGAATGTGGAGGGAGCAGGGGCTCACCATCCACTGTTCTCTGCTCCGTTGTTGTTCTCTCTGTATTGTTCTTGGGCCTGAGAACTAAGAGTTCGGTGTGACCTGTACGATGCATCCCAGCCAGCACGGGGAGAACTGGGACTCAAATGAAGGTCTTCTGACATCAAGTTCAGTGTTTTGTTTATCTCTACACCATCGTGTCGTTCAAGCAGAAATTGCTGTGCTTGTTCCTGGGACCCTCATTAGTGGAAGGGACGTTTGAGGGTGAGAAGATTGCTAAAGAGACATTCGTGTGAGCCGTCTGAGGTTCTAGGGTATCTGCAAGGTACCTAGTCCCTAAAGCATGGGATATAGTCAGAGAGAGAGTACTGAGGGGCCCCTGACAGCATCACATGCAGAAGGAATGGCAGCGGAGGGCAGTGACATCTTAGAGCCCTGTGCTGGCCTGAGCTGGAGCTGCCAGGTAAAGGAAGCACTGCCCTCCAATGGCAAGTGTTTCCACAGTACAAACTGTTGGCCAAAGAGGAGCTTGGCAAGTCTTTTGCTCTCGCTGTTAAAAAGACTAAAGAAACTATTTAGTGGCGGTGTGTCTTTAAGAAGGGGTACTCATGAGAAGGAATCTGTGGCCAGGCCTGAGATCAGCGTCTTCTATCAGTTCGGTGTGCCTCATTATTTGTACTTAGAACTTTAAAAAGCAGTAAAGCTCACATCTCCCAGAGAACTCAACGCTTCATTGTTAAAGGAATTCATTCTCATTGTAGAAAAGCACAAACAAAACCCCAAATATCACAACCCAAAAAGGCTCCCTGTTAGCATTTGGGGTACTCCTCCCTTGCTTCTCCCACGTGGGTGTACATGCACGTATGTACACCCGCACGTATGTACATGCACGTATGGATGCACGTATGTACACCCGTAGCCTAAGGGTTGTATGGAATAGATAAGCTTGTGCATTAATTTTCACTTAATAGTCTGCTGTGAACTTTTCCCTGGTCATTGACATTCTTCACAAGAGTAATTTTAATAGCTGAATGATATTCCATTACATTTTACTGAATGTTAAATTCTCTTTTGGGGTTTGAAGCGGCACGGAATCTGAAAGGACTGAGGAATGGAAAGGGCATGGGCAGATGGAGGTCGTTTCCCAGGCCTGCCTCTGACTGGCTGTGTGACCTTGATCGACTGAAATTCCATTGTCTCCATATCTAAGTCTACAAAATTAGAGAAATAGTATCTTCCTTATAGAGCCACTGGGAGGCTTCACGGGCGTGTCCTATGTAAATTGCCCAGCCCAGCGCCTTGCGCATAGTAGATGCACAATAAATGCTCATTCCTATTTATCTTCCCCTTCCCCAGGCCTTTCAAATTCTTTGCCATCAACCAATTCTCAGGCGCCTGCAGCATGTTTCTGGTAAGCATAGTGCTCTCTAAGGTGCCAATGTGTCTTAAAGCTCCTATCTTCTCATTGCTTTGTGGGGACTCTCTGGGGACACATTCTTGCCACCCCGATTTCTGTCCTCTGCACTCAGAGCAGCTGTCAGTGACACGTGATCTAGAGGAGGAGAGCTGGGAGCTTCTCTAGGGTGGAATAGCGACTGTATTGGTTTAGCTCATCGTTCCCGGCAGGAAGACCCCCGAGGACAGAGAACTGGGCACCCAGTGGGTCTACTCGCGTGTATCTGGTTGGCTGAGCTGCAGTTTCCTTCTCATCATTCCTGTCTGCAGTTTCTGCTGTTGGCTCAGCAGTGTGGCAGCAGGGAGAAGGGAGTCATTCTTGAGGCTTTTTTGGTTTGGGACTCTGCCTCTCAGTTCTGGGTTTTTTCCCCATTCTTTCTTCTCTCCAGGCACTTGCTTTAGCTGCTGACCTAGCTTTCTTTCATCAGGCGGGTACAAATTTTGCAATTTGCCTTCCCTTGTCTTGACAGTGGATGTGATTTGTATATGGCTGTATCACATAATGTCTCTATTTATGGCAGCTCTCTAATCCGGAGGTAGGGTTGAGGAGCAGGAAGCGTCAAGCCCGTCTTCTGACCCAGAAACCACTTCTCATTTCTACAGCAACTACCTTCCCCCACGGTCTCTTCCTGACTTGTGGGGACAGCACAGAAAGGTCTGTTGGGATCGTGATCTGTGGGGTTTCACATGTGCTCATTAAACTTTATGGTAAGGAGCCCCCATGTTGCATGACTCTATGCGATCTGGAACCTGAACCTATGTTGATGTTTTCTTTGTGTATACAAAAAAACAAAAGCAAAAAATTACGTTGAATTGTTAAGCAATAATTAATGCTGGCTTTTAAAAATAAGACTGGAGGAGAGAGAAGTTGGCTTCAAGTCACAATGACGTTTGAGTCGCTGAAGTGGGTTGAATTGGGTAAGCGCGTCTGCCTCACTCTGCTTTTGTCCACGGTGCATGCAGTTTTAGTAATCCTTACAGGGTGGGATGGTGATCTCATTTAGCAGACATTTATTGAGCACCTGCTTTTGCCGGGCAACGCGCTGGGGACTGGGAAGACGAAATAAACCAGACACGACCACAGCCCTGAACAAGCTCACGTTTGCTGGAGGAAGGGAGACATAAATAATTACAGTAAGACGTGGTAAGTGCTAGAGGAGTGATGATCAGCCAAGTGCTACGGGAGCCTGGAGCACTGGACGCCAGTGTCAGCTAAAGCACCTTGGAAGCCTCCCAGACATTTACTTTTTAGGGAAATTTTAAGGATGATGAGAAGCTTGCCAGGTGGAACATGTGGGCAGCCATGTTGGCAGAGAGCACAGCGCCATCAAGGAAAGGGAGGAAAGTGCCAAGCCTTTCAGAGAACTGCAGTTTTTTCATGACTGGAACACGGGGCTCTTGGAGAAAGATGGAGGCACAGGGATGGGCAGAGGGCACTTTCTTATGGAAACCCAGGAACTATTTTGTTTTCACATAAAAATGGTTTCTTAAATACAACTGCATCACGATGCTGAACCAACCTGTACTCTGGAAGAAAGCCATAGGCAAAACCTTTTAATCATATATACAGAGAAGACATCAACATAGGTTCCTACTCCAGATTTGTGAGCTGCTTCTCTGTTTCAGTGTTAACTAATTAGATGACTGAAAAGTTATGGTCTTGCCCCATGCCTCTTCCTTTTAGATCAGTACAGTGCTCAATGCAAGAGCCCAGGTTTCAAGCAGCCTCTATGGCCCCTGCACCTCTGCTATTAACTGCTGTGGCCTCTAGCTGTTTTGGGTCGCCCGAGGATAAGAACATCAACACTCTAGAGTGGATGCATCTCAATATTAACAAATAGGAACATAAAGCCTTCACCTCAGCCTCTCCTGGTACCTGAGAGAGGTGCAAGAATAGACCCCAGAAACCTGTTCCCCCTGGGTACCAAATCCTTAATTAGGGGCTAACCCCAACATGCTGCTTAGCTCTTGTATGCTCCTGTACAGCACGTGGGAGAGATGTGGTGTATGAAAAAAGAGAACTGCTTTAATTTAAGTGTTTTCCATTTCTATTTACATTTGTACAGCTCTAGCTTTGTGCCAGGTACTATTCTAAGCAGTTTATACATAATAACTTATTTAATCCTCTTAATAACTCTTTGAAGTAGGCACTGTTATAACCTCCCCTTACAGATGTGGAAACTGAGATCCAGAGAGAGGGACTAACGTGCTCAAGTTCACGCAGCCAGTACATGGCAGAGCCAGGGTTTGAATCAGGGCAGCCTGATTCCAAGAATCCGTGCTTGCATCCCCATCTGTTGAATCTCTGTGTGGTTACCCAGAATCAAACCCCACTTCCTTCAGAGATGGTTGCTGTGCAGTAATTGGTTCCTGGAATATTCCTTCCCCGGTGAATCAGTTTGTCCTGAGTTGATCCCCCGGCTAACATGTTCATTGCCCAACTATCTCTCTCCACTTCGTACCTTCCAGACTGATCCCTTGGGGCAAAAGCACTGAGTTCTGTCCTCACCACCTTGCTCTGCCCTCCAGTTCTTGTGACCTTGAACCCCAAAGGGACTGATTAATTTGTGAATGCGTGTCCAGCTCCCAGGGCAGCTGACACTCTTCCATCCTTGTAGCCAAGGCAGTGCTCATATCAGGCAGAGGTGCCCCACGTGGCCAGCAAAAGAGGACCATGACCTTGTTGGTTTCGCCATACTCTTCACCCTGGACCATTAATATAGTGTCTGCCCTCCCCATCTCCTGTCTTTACTGACACAGCAAGGTCTAACCCATACTTACCCTCACCATCTCTGTTTTTTTTTTTTTAATTATTTTATTATTATTATTTTTAATAGTAATCTTTTATTTATTTATTTATTTTTATATATTTATTTTTGCCTGTGTTGGGTCTTCGTTTCTATGCGAGGGCTTTCTCTAGTTGTGGCAAGTGGGGGCCACTCCTCATCGCGATGCGCGGGCCTCTCACTATCACGGCCTCTCTTGTTGCGGAGCACAGGCTCCAGACGCGCAGGCTCAGTAGTTGTGGCTCACGGGCCCAGTTGCTCCGCACCATGTGGGATCTATCCCAGACCAGGGCTCGAACCCATGTCCCCTGCATTAGCAGGCAGACTCTCAACCACTGCGCCACCAGGGAAGCCCCATCTCTGTTTTTTTAATGAGAAACAAATTCCAGTCCTCATCAATTTTTTTGTACAAGTTCTTTAAAGAGCAGATAGAAAGAAATTCAGAGCCCATATATATTTTTCTTCTCTGAGTGGTGTTTATTTAAATGCAGATATCCTGGTTTCCTACGTAGAGTTGCAAGCAATACCTTTCAATTTAAATGTTAATAGGAGTGTAAACTTCAAAATAAAAATTTTTCCACGAGGGAGAATGCTTTTTCTAGTTCTATTTAATGGTTCTCCTGGTTTTCTTCCTCCACTGCCCTCATCGTCCACCCCTTTCTGCCCGCTCCTTTCCACTGCACTGAGCTAAATTCTTTTTCTAAAAAAGTTTAGAATACACCTTTCTCATTTTGAACATTAGAATGTCAAACATTACGGTCATGGAGTACAGATATTAGACTCAAACCCAACACAATTCATGAAAAGATTTTTCTTTATCTCAGCCTTTGCCTGCCCAACTCACTATTCCAAGTTCTTTCCAAGGGGATTATTCTTAGGCTGACCCTGCATAATATTTTTCCATGGCTTCAGATAGTTGAGTTAGGTTTTCTTTTTCCTTTTCCTTTCCTTCCCCCCCACCTCCTTCCCTCCCTCCCTCCCTCCTTGCCTCCTTCCTTCTTTCTACAAAAAGGCAGGAAAAGATGCGGAAAGAAATAACAGTTGACCCTTGAACAGCACAGTTTTGAACTACATGGGTCCACTTATTCGCGGGTGTTTTTCAAGAGTATATACTACAGTAGCACAACATGCGTGGTTGACTAAATCCATGGATGCAGAACCGTGGATTCAGAGAAGCTGAGTGTACAGAGGTCCGACGATAAGTTATACGTGGATTTTCCACTGTGCGGCGGGTCGGTGCCCCAACTTCCCTCATTGTTCAAGGGTTAACTGTACAAGCTATGTAAATTCCTGGGTGCAGAGTACTGCTGTGAGCCCAGTGAGCAATCACAAAGAGTAAAAAAGGCCGTTTCTGACTCCTAAAGAAATGAAATTGACACATGGGATAATGCGGATGGGCAGGAATGGGGCCATCTATATGTGGGTCATTCCATAGGCAGAGTGGCCTTTGGGATTTTCTCAAATGCAAATAAAAAACAACAAAGATTTAAAGATAATCAAAATAATATCTAATGCCTTCAATCCAAATATGGTGACTATAAAACCTTTCTAAGGACATCGTGGACCAAATTTTGTGTGTGAATGTGATTTTATTTTATTTTTTTATTTTCTCTTTCCTTCATTTCCTTATTGATTATTTTTATCCTGTTATACTGTGTGCATTTTGTAAGACTCCTAAATCTTTTGGAACAAGATAGGACTGTTAATCCATAAATTAGAATTGATTTTATAATATTAATTTTAATGATTTTGATCCCATTATTATAAGGTGTTATTTTTGTTCTTCAGAGAGTTCTTTTCATTAGTATCCTGTTCTTATTTCATGGAGGCAAAGTATGTTTCTTCTCTTGTCTCTTGGGGATATTAATTTTTAAATTTATTTAAAAAATTTTTTATACAATTCTTAAAGATTACTTTCCATTTACAATTATTACAAAATATTGGCTATATTCCCCATGTTGTACAATACATCCTTGAGCTTATCTTACATCCAGTAGTTTGTTTCTCCCACCCTCACCCCTGTATTCCTCCTCCCATCCCCCCACTGGTAAGCACTAGTTTGTTCTCTGTATCTGTGAGTCTGCTTCTTTTTTGTTATATTCACTAGTTTGTTGTATTTTTTAGATTCCGCGTATAAGTGATGTCATACAGTATTTGTCTTTCTCTGTCTGGCTTGTTTCACTTAGCATAATGCCCTCCAAGCCCATCCATGTTGCTGCAAATGGCAAAATTTTGTTATTTTTTTTGTAGAATACTGAGTAGTATTCCATTGTGTGTGTGTGTATAAATATATATATCACATTTTCTTTATTCATCTGTTGATGGACATTTAGGTTGCTTCCATATCTTGGCAATTGTAAATAATGCTGCTATGAACACTGGGGTACATGTATCTTTTCAAATTAGTGTTTTTGTTTTTTTCGGATATATACCCAGGAGTGGAATTGCTGGGTCATAGGGTAGTTCTAGTTTTAGTTTTTTGAGAACCCTCCATACTGTTTTCCACAGTGGCTGCACAAATTTGCACTGCCGCCAACAGTGCACAAGGGTTCCCTTTTCTCCACATCCTCACCAACATTTGTTATTTGTGGTCTTTTTGATGATGGCCATTCTGACAGGTATGAGGTGGTATCTCATTGTGGTTTTGATTGGCATTTCCCAGTAATAATTTTTAATTATTTTTTCTTTTCCCTGCAGTTTGTTTCCTCAAGCTCTTCTTCTCACAGCTTATAGCTTTTCTCAGGTATTTGGGGCTGCCTGGAAGCCCTGAGTCGGGGGTGGGCTTGCCAATGGGAAGCTTCACTGTAGATGGTTGGAGCGGCTGCTTGTGCCTCCCTCGCAACACACAGTAACAATGTGTCTAGATATTTTCTCTTGTGCTGGTCATCACCAGAAAGGTCTCTCCCAGCTTCCAGGCAATAGGGCAAAGGCAGGGCAGTCTGCTTCTGAGAGCCAGGCAGAAGAGGTCTGGGGTCTCAAGGGTAAGCATTCAACATTCTATATGTGCACAGACAACTTGCTCTGTGCATAATGACCCTCAGCTGTGCCGGCCAGCCCTCACCTGAGCTTGTCAACCCCCCAGTCCTAAGTACGCCCACTCCACCCTGGGAGGTAGGGGAAAGGGGGTAGCCCCAGAGGTGTGGAGTGGGTGGGGGGAGCTAGGGTTCTAGTTCCAGCTCAAACAACTTGTACCAAATCCTTGTTTTATCTCCCTCCCCTCTGCTTAACTTCCTGATCCAAAGGTGGTTTTTTGTTTTGTTTTGTTTAAATTTATTTATTTATGGCTGTGTTGGGTCTTCGTTTCTGTGTGAGGGCTTTCTCTAGTTGTGGCAAGCGGTGGCCACTCTTCATCGCGGTGCGCGGGCCTCACTATCGCGGCCTCTCTTGTTGCGGAGCACAGGCTCCAGACGCGCAGGCTCAGTAATTGTGGCTCACGGGCCTAGTTGCTCCGCGGCATGTGGGATCTTCCCAGACCAGGGCTCGAACCCGTGTCCCCTGCATTAGCAGGCAGATTCTCAACCACTACGCCACCAGGGAAGCCCCCAAAGGTGGTTTTTGATGCCAGTTCCTGAGCCTTTTGGGGATTTGGCAGGATGGTTTTCAGCTTGCCCCCTGCTGGCTCTCGCCTTAGCTCTTCAGTTCTGCTGAGGCAATTGCACTGTCTCTCAGCTTTACGGTTTCCAATCTTCTGTTGCCGCTGTCTCCTTTCCTAGTTTCCCCTTCTGTGTGAATTTCTGTCTTAAAAAAAAAAATCTTGTAACTATAATCCTGGCTTAATTTGGGAGGAAGAAATACTAGATACATTAATTACATCTTAACTTTACTTTCCCACACAACTCAATAAGCCAACTCACTCCTTTTTTTAGTTCACTGGTTTGAGACTGTTAATAAATTATTTAACTTCTTTAAATCCTGCAAAATAGGAATATTTCTTGTCCTACCTACCTTATAAGTTGTTGCTGCAGCTGCCCTGAGTTATCATGTGGGTCTGAGGGCAAAATAACCGGCTGTACGTGCATGGCTCTAGCAAAAGCAGGCTCACAGGGTGACGGTGAATATCCTCCCAGGTCAGTGAAAATACTCAGACCTGACCTCTGGTTTTCATCCTTCTTTCCAGATCAACAACTTAACATGATCCTCAGCTTTTGTTGACCAAGCCTTTGGGAGACAGCAGAGTGTACCTAGTCTGTGTTGGAGGCACAGCCCTGCCTGACCTGGGACACAGATGACTATTATCTGTCTCAGGACTTTTGGAAGAGGAATTATTCTCTCCATTTCCCTTCCTGCCTTTTGCTCTGTTTTCTTCTTCTTCTTTTTTTTTTTTTTTAAACATCTTTATTGGAGTATAATTGCTTTACAATGGTGTGTTAGTTTCTGCTTTATAACAAAGTGAATCAGCTATACATATATCCCCATATCTCCTTCCTCTTGTGTCTCCTTCCCACCCTCCCTATCCCACCCCTCTAGGTGGTCACAAAGCACCGAGCTGATCTCCCTGTGCTATGCGGCTGCTTCCCACTAGCTATCTATTTTACATTTGGTAGTGTATATATGTCTATGCCACTGTCTCACCCTGTCACATCTTACCACTCCCCCTCCCCATATCCTCAAGTCCATTCTCTAGTAGGTCTGAGTCTTTATTCCCGTCTTGCCACTAGGTTCTTCATGACCTTTATTTTCTCTTAGATTCCATATATATGTGTTAGCATACTGTATTTGTTTTTCTCTTTCTGACTTACTTCACTCTGTATGACAGACTCTAACTCCATCTACCTCACTACAAATACCTCCATTTTATTTCTTTTTATGGCTGAGTAATAGTCCATTGTATATATGTGCCACACCTTCTTTATCCATTCATCTGTTGATGGACACTTAGGTTGCTTCCATGTCTTGGCTATTGTAAATAGAGCTGCAATGAACATTTTGGTACATGACTCTTTTTGAATTATGGTTTTCTCAGGGTATATGCCCAGTAGTGGGATTGCTGGGTCGTATGGTAGTTCTATTTTTAGTTTTTTAAGGAACCTCCCTACTGTTCTCCATAGTGGCTGTATCAATTTACATTCCCACCAACAGTGCAAGAGTGTTCCCTTTTCTCCACACCCTCTCCAGCATTTATTGTTTCTAGATTTTTTGATGATGGCCATTCTGACTGGTGTGAGATGATATCTCATTGTGGTTTTGATTTGCATTTCTCTAATGTTTTCTTCTAAGTAAAGCACTTTGCTTTCGTCCACCAGCAGCAGTACCCTTCCCTCTTTTTAACAATTTGCATTTCTCTTTTCCTGCCCAGCCCACTTTTCCATCCCTGGCCCAAGTGTGCACACCTTACAGCACCCCTTCTCCATTCAGTCCCCCAGGCAGTACCTTTGCTCCCATGGGTCTGCACAGCCCAGGGACCAGTACTGGCCAAGTGCAGCAGGAAGGGGCTCTGGGGCTTCAGCAGGTTTGTCCTCTCTAGTGCTGGCAAAGGGGCCAAGATTCTTCCTGGAAACCCTCCAGTTACTGAAAAGGGAACCATTGGTTTCACAGGGGCATAGAAGAGAAATTTCCTGACCTGTTTAAGGGGATATAAATCTCCTTTAGACTGAAAGTACCCTGACCTCTCTTTTCCCATTCCCATCACCTGCTTGCCCTTGACTACGGTGGAGAGTGGAGGAAGCCCCCAGAGCAAAGAGTGACGGATGACGGCTACCTGGCTGCGGCAGGCGCTCCGGGTCAGCAGGGCTGGGAAGGACCAAGGAGAGCTCAGTAAAGCGGGAACCGGCTCTCTGTGGATTTCCGCCTCTGGGACGGGGCCCTGTCAGGTCCCCCCGCCTCCTCAGGGGGAGGCTCCGCTGCTGTTCTCCTTCCCACCCCCCAACCGGCTTCCTCCCTGGAGGGCGGGGAGGCGGCTGCCAGTGTGTGGTCTTCAGTGTCAGGACAAGGCACGTGGACCACATCCGTCTCCAGCGTGAGGGCGGCGGCAGGGAGGGCAGGAGGCCTCCAGCCACACTGTGCCAGGGATCCTCTGTTTGCTCTGCACTGGAGTGAGGGAGAGGCAAAGAGGGGACGTGACGCCTGTGAGGTGCTCCCCACGGAAACCTGGGTGTTGGTTTCCCGGGGATGAGAAGAGACCGTCCGTGCTTGCTTGGATGCGAGGCGGGGGGAGGGGGGGATTGATATAGTTTGCTGTCCGGTCCCCCGCATCACACACACACACACACACACACACACACACTCCCTCCCTCCCTTCCTCCAAGAGAAGGGAATGCCCGGGGGATCTCCAGGCTGCTCTGAAATCCCCACCTCCCACCCCTTAGGGCAGAGGCCCAGACAAATGGCTCCTGTTGGGAGCCCCTTCGTCGTGGTGTGTTACCCAGGAGGGGGTGAGAAGGCCGGATTCCAGGGGAGGCGGGGGAGGCGGGTGGGGTGGAGGAGGCACCGGAGGGCGGGGCTGGAACTGGCAGGAAGCCAAGCCGAGCGAGATGCTGAATGAGGCTGACATGGCAGCAGCTCTGCCCTCTCCCTTCTGCTAAAAATACCACCTTTCCAGACGGCCCTCCTCCCCCCCTGTGCCTACGCCAGGCTTTGTCTGGCGGGTCAGTGGGGCGTGGAGCGGAGAAGGGCCTGATCTGGAAAACCGGGTTGACCTGAGGAAGCCTCCTCGGGGGTACAGTCTGAGAGCCGGAAGTGTGGTGCCCACCCTGCAACCTCACGTGCAAGGGAAGCTGAGCCCCTGGGGGCTGGGCTGGAGAAGGAGGAGAGCGATGCTACCGGCAGCTTCATGCTCACACCTGACCTCCTGGGAGACCAGCGAACCCTGGAGGGAAGGGAGGGAGTCCTTGGCAGGTGCAGCCAGACTGCCAGGACCCAGCCCAGCTCCAACGGTCCATTTGTCTGGTTCTCACTGCCCGGAGAGGTGAGTAATGCTGGATTATGACCGGGGAGCCGCACAGATCTGGGTTTGTCGCCCTGTCCTACCACTCACTCTGTGGCTTTCAGCAACTTGCTCCGTTTTTCAGATAGGGATAAAGACAGTACCTATCGTAGAAGGTCGAGAGAGAAGCCTTGGGAAGACCAGTGCTGTGCCTGGCCCAAAGGAGATGTAAAAGAAATGGCAGCTATTATGATGATGATCTCTCCCTGTGCTTACGGACCAAGCTGTCCCAGCATGTGTTTGCACGCGAGGAGACAGTCACCACTGGGGGCTCTGTCCTCTGCAAAGGAAGCTTGGTTGTACCACCCTGTCTGTAAAGGGCAGGTCGCCTCCCTGCCCCCTCGCCCGGGGCCGGGGTGCCCTGGACCCTGAGTTCCGGGCTCTGATGCTAACGTTGCCTGCCTGCTTCCCCGCAGACCTGCGTAGGATGACGGCCGGCTTCATGGGCATGGCGGTGGCCATCATTCTCTTCGGCTGGATCATTGGTGTGCTGGGCTGCTGCTGGGACCGAGGCCTGATGCAGTATGTGGCAGGGCTTCTCTTCCTCATGGGAGGTAAGGCCTGGGGACTGCGGGATGGGGGGTCCTGGTTACTGGGGTTCCGAGAGAATGGCTGGTGGGCGTGTGGACGAAGGCCCAGGCTCGGCGGGGCCCTTTCATTCACTCATTCAGCGAACATGCTTTGAGCTCCTCTTAGCCACTCTCCACTGCTGGTCCTTGCACTCGGGCGTCTGCCGACCTGGTGTGGGAAAGACTGTGGCGATGGCATTGAAAGAGGTGTCAGATCTGGGGCAAGTGAGAACCCAGGGGATACTCGGGCGTTTTATGCACATACTGTACATACTATACTTTGGGGTGGGTGGCAGGTGCTATCTGGGCAGTTTCCCCTTCAAAAGCCTACCTTTACCCTTGATTTATGGGTCTTAATGCTGCTCCCATTTCCAAACGAGGCTCTAAAGGTGGTAAGACAGGGCTAGACCTTCGTCACATGTCTCCCTTACCCTCTGTGTACTGTCAGGGCCGTAGAACCAATCCCACCCTTATAAAGGGCTGTATATAAGCAGAACTGTATAGCTGTGAGGGAATAGGTTCCAATCCACGGGAAGTAAAAGTTAATCCACTATCTACACGTGCCTCTTTTCTCCCTGAAGAGCTGAAACGTGCTTTTTGGTCTCCTGGTTTGAGTCTCAGTCTGAAGCCAAAGCTAACGTCGGAATGCCCATCACAGGGCACTCCTCGGGGAGAAGTGGATGGATGGATACCTTGCGTGGAGTTAGGAAGAGGGGAATTGGGCTTGGACAGAGGGAGTTAGAAATATGCGCGGGGACAAAGGACAGTGAGTCCCATGCGTGGAAACCACCGTCAGGTAGATGGCAGGCACCACGTGACTGGCCTGACTCAGGGTCTCGGCAGGGGCGGGAGGTGGAGGAGTGGGTCCGGCTGGAGAAAGGAGGCGGCTGTCCTCCTAGGTGGACGGAGAGAGCTGGGGGCTAGTGAGTGAGCTGTGGGTTGGGAGAGGAGGAGGAGAGTTGCAAGTGTCTGCCTCGTGCCTGACCGTTTATCCTTGTTCCCCAGAAGCACAGACACCCTGTGCCTCCCAGATCCTCTGCCATCAGAGTCAGCTGCCCCCTGCCCAGCACTGCCTCCCTGTGGGTCCCACACCGGCACTTAGGGCAGAGGCTGGGGACGGAGGGGCACGGGTGGCTCCTTCACCCCTCCTTCCGGACTCCCGCTGAGACAGGGGCCCCCAAAACCAGCCCCACCACCTTTTCTGCACCCGGGTGTCCTCCTCACTGAAGCGAGGGTCACACTTGGCCCTGGATTTCCATACTTGGTGTTAGCAGCACAGAGTCTTTTTTGTTTCCACCTTCCAGTCAGAATCTTCCGTGGACCCCAAAAAGTGAAAAGATAAAAGTGGAGTGGCTCTGTTTGTAGTGAGTGTTCTCTCTAAGACTCTTGTGGTTGCACAAAGATGGGCTCCAGTAAAACGGGGCTTTTCTAAGGCTCTAGAGAGGGCTCCCAGGGATGGAGAAAAGCTGAGCAAACAGGCCTCAGGCAGAGCAGAAATCCAGGAGCCCTGGGAGCTGATACCCTTTCATGTCTGCCTCTTCCGAGGTGATCGTCATCCCCTGCACGTTCCCCTCTCCCGGCCGGCACTTGGCTCACATCCTGCCCAGGTGCTAAGCCTTCCAACTCTGACAGCTTCCAGAGAAAGACAGAGTGATGGGCCCACTGGTCTTACCAGGCCGGACCACACATCACTGTGACTTGAAGGGGGGGGGGGGGGTCCCTGGGACACTTCCCACTCACCTGAGACCGGGGTAGGAACTCTCCCAGAAGAGGGTGTGGGGCAGGCAGTGGGGGGCAGGAGGGTGCCTGGAGCCCTGTCCCCCATTTGCTAAGGTACCTCCCAGGACCCTAGGGCTCTGGGGACGCCAGTTGAAAGCCCTTGGGCTGGACTGGGGACCTGAGGCCCCTCCCCACAGGGAATGAGTGAGGGTGTTGCTTCCCTTCTGCCTGGTTAGTGGTCCTTAATCACCACACAGTCGAATCACCTGCAGAACTTTTAAAAATACTGATGCTTAGGGCCTCACCCCAGACCAATCCAAGCCGAACTTCTGGGGATGACCCTCAATAAGGGGTGAGAGCTGGGGGAATAGATGACCTGTAAATTTCCCTCCAGCTCTGAAATGTTATGTTCTGGGGATGAATCAGTTGGGCAAGACCTCTCGTGATTTGTTTTCTTCCTTCCCCCGATGCCCCCCCCCCCCGCCCCGTTTTATGACTACCTTAGGCAGCATCAGACAGGGAAATGCTGTCACAGGGCTTCGATTATTACTATGGAGGCCTGTCCGAGCCCTGATCACTGAGGGTCCCAGCTAAACCCACTTCCCCAGCACATGCACTCCCTTTCTTTTTTTTTAATGGAAAACCCATAGTTCATAGTAAAATGTTAGCATCCAGAAGAACTCTGGGGAAGCTGCTGTCCTAAGAGCTGTTTCTTCCTGACCGGAGCGTTGTTCTGGTGGGAGTGGAGCCATCTCATCCACCATGGGCTCTGTTACCTGTGTCCATAGGTAGAACTGTCCTCCCCCCAAGGAGGCTGGGGAGGGAAGTGGTGTCCACACACCTCATGGGTACCATCAGAGAGGCCCCAGTAGGAGAGGAAGAAGGACAAAGCCGCTAAGAGCTGATCCCTTGAACCCTGGTCTTTTGGGGAAGATAAAGCTCTAGGTGGGGGAGGGCACCCTCTTTCTTTTCAAATTAGTGCCCTTTCCAAGGAGGCCCGACACAGCTTCAGGGGGTCCCAGTGCCCAGGGCAGCTGCCGCCTGCTGACCCCATGAGTGTGGTTTAGTTGGAGCCTGGGAGGAAGCAGACTCTGTAGAAGCTGTGCCTCCCCCATCCCTGCTCAGCGCCGAGAGCTGCTGAGAGGTTGGGTGCCAAGCCCAAAAGGAAGCCTTGTGCTGTAGAACCCTGTGTGTCAAAAAGAGACATGTCAGCATCAACCCCTCCCAGAGCCCGACCGCTGCCTGCTCTCCAGGAGTTCATCTTCTAGGGCTGACCTTTGAAGGGCTTGGAGAGTCAGCTACCTGTGACAGCCACCTCATGAGCACGGCAAAGCAGTCACTCAGACTGTAGATATTTGTGACCAGAAGGTCCCACGGCCTTAGCTTTCACCCAGATTGGCATTTCAGGCACCCATAACTGAGCACAGACCAGGGCCCAAGGGGTTAGATTGGGCAGCAAGTGAGAAAGGTGGTGGGCACCAACTGCCGCAGTGCTGGCCGGGTGTGCGTGTGGTGAGCGGCTGGAAAAGGAGGGGTTGGCAAGAGTGGAAAAGGTAAATTTGAAGTCAGGAGTCTGAAGATGGAATTGCAGTTGACTTTAGATGAACCGGCCGAGGCTGAAATACAAACAGAAGAGTTCTATTGATAACCTCTTCTCTGTTCCCACATGAAAGGAGGTGACCCACACTGGGCACTTCTCTTTTCTCGATTTAACTATTTCCGGGGTTAAAGAGAGGGCACCCCGCGCCTCGTGAGATGACTAGCAACAAATTGTTTAATTAACGCTCAACGCAGAGGAGGCAATTAGTTAAGTATGGCAGCTCTGTGGGGTCAGGAGGCTGCGGGTGGTGAGTGGGATCCAGCTTCCCCTTTGGCATGGCCTCCAGGGGAGAATCTAGCCCAGACTGGTACAACAGCGTTTGGGTGCAAC
The DNA here is from genome assembly GCF_028023285.1 of Balaenoptera ricei. NCBI lineage: Eukaryota > Metazoa > Chordata > Mammalia > Artiodactyla > Balaenopteridae > Balaenoptera > Balaenoptera ricei. Next base: position 13,131,568 of record NC_082647.1, on the reverse strand, counting down.
TGCCAGAAACAAGCGTCCGGATGCATCATCCGTGAGATTCAGAAGCACAGGGACAGGATGACGTGGGGGGCAGGGCAGTGTGGCAGGGAGCATGTGACTCCTACGATTACTTGTAATTCACTCGCCGGGCGAACCTAGAGCCACCTCATAGACACAGATCCACAAGATGGGTGTGAACATCCAACACCCATGCCCCGCCCCTCAGCACCCCCTCACACGTCCTCGTCCTCCCACTCTTGGAAGGCATCCGTCATCTCTGCCGTGAGCTTTCCTCTAGGCTAATGCTGGAGCCTCCTATCTAGACTCTGGCACCCGGCAATCAGTCCTTCACAGGGCAGTTGGCATAATATTTTTGAAACTATAACTCAGATATTCACTCATCTACCAATGCTCAAAAAGCTTACACTTGAACTTAAAATCCAAACTCCTTACCCTTCTTTAGAAGCTATCTTAGTTAGCTTGGGCTGCTATAACAAAATACCAGACACTGGGTGGCTTATAAAGAACAGAAATTTATTTCTTGCTGTCCTGGAGTCTGGAAAGTCCAAGATCAAGGCACTGGCAGATTCGGTGTCTGGTGAGAACCTGCCTTCTGGTTCATAGATGTCATAGATGGTACCTTCTTGTGTGTTCTCATATGGTGGCAGGGCCAAGGGAACTCTCTGGGGCCTCTTTTATTTATTTTAAATTTATTTATTTTTGGCTCCGTTGGGTCTTTGTTGCTGCGCGCAGGCTTTCTCTAGTTGCGGCGAGCGGGGGCTACTCTTTGTTGAGGTGCACAGGCTTCTCATTGCGGTGGTTTCTCTTGTTGCTGAGCACGGGCTCTAGGCACACGGGCTCAGTAGCTGCGGCACGTGGGCCCTAGAGTGCGTGGGCTTCAGTAGTTGTGGCACGCAGGCTCAGTAGTTGTGGCTCGTGGGCTCTAGAACGCGGGCGCAGTAGTTGTGGCGCACGGGCTTAGTTGTTCCGCAGCATGTGGGATCCTCCCGGACCAGGGCTTGAACCCGTGTCCCCTGCATTGGCAGGCAGGTTCCTAACCACTGCGTCACCAGGGAAGCCCTGGGGCCTCTTTTATAAGGTCACTAATGCCATTCACAAGGGCACCACCCTCATGACCTAATCACCTCCCAAAGGCCCCTCCATTTAATACCAACGTCTCGGGGGTTAGCATTTCAACATATGAATTTGGGGGCACGCAAACATTCAGTCCACGGAGGAAACCCTATGTAATCTGGCTCATGCTACCTCCCCCACCTCCTTTCCTATTCCTTCCCCTATGCTCATGTCATTCCAGCCACACAGGCTGCCTCTCTCCCGGTACACACACAGTTTTACTTCAAGGCGGTGGAGCGGCCTGATAGCTTTGCCCACAGTGCTTTCCCTGCCAATGCCTCATGACTGGCTCCGCTTAGGATTCAGATTCCAACTGAAAAGTCACCCCCTCAGAGAGGCCTTCCTCGACCACCCAATTTAACAAAGCTACCCAGTTGCTCTCTACATTTTAATTAATTAAATTTTCTGCAGCACACCCACTACTTTATGACATGTTTATTGTTGTTGTGTTTTGGTTGCTTTTTTTTTTTTTTTTTTAAGGAGCTTAAAACAAACATTTGTTACCTCACAGTTTCCATGAATCAGAATTCCAGGCAGGCTTAACTGGGTTCTCTGCTCAGGGTCTCACAAAACTGCAGTCCAGGTATCAACCAGCACTGGGGTCTCGTCTGAGGCCAGGATCCTCTTCCAAGATCATGATGGTGTTGGCAGAATTCGTTCCCTGCAGCTGTAAGACTCAGGGAAGCTTACTTACACAAAGCCAGCAGGAGAAGAGAGTCTCTGACTTCTTCCATCTCTGACCTTCAGATTCTTTTTTTTAAATAGACTTTCTTTTTTGGAACAGTTTTAGGTTTACAGAAAAACTGAGCAGATAGTACAGAGAATTCCCTGCCCTTGCACACAGTTTTCCCTATTATTAACATCTTACATTAGTACAGTACATTTATTGCAATTAATGAATAAATATTGGTACATTGTTATTAATTAGTGTCCATAGTTACTTAGATTCTAAGTTTTACCTGATATCCTTTTTCTGTTCCTGGACCATCCAGGATCCCCCGTTACATTTAGTTGTCATGTTTCCTTGGTCTCCTCTTTCTGTGACAATTTCTCAGACTTTCCTTATTTTTAATGACCTTGACAGTTGAGTACTTGAAGAGTACTGGTCATCTGTATTGTAGGATGCTCCTCTGTTGGAACTTGTCTGATGTTCTTCTCGTGATTAGACTGGGTTATGGGTTTGGGGAGGAAGATCACACAGGTGAAGCACCATTTTTATCACATCATTTCAAGGATACATACTAAGCGCCATTTTCATCACATCATTTCAAGGATACATACTATCACCATGATCTATGATTGTTGATATTACCCTTCATCACCTGGCTGAAGGAGTATGTGTCAAGTTTCTCTACTGTAAAGTTACTCTTTTTTCCCCTGTTTCCATACTGTCCTCTTTGGAAGGAAGTCACTAGGCACAGCCCACACCTAAGGAGTCGGGGGTTATGTTTCTCCTCCTTTAGGGTAGAGCAGCTACATAAATTATTTGGAATTCTTCTGCACAGGAGATTTGTCTCTTCTTCCCTGTTTATTAATTGATTCAATCATTTATTTATATCAATGTGGACTCGTGAATGTTTATTTTATACTTCGGGTCATAATTCAATACTATATTTGTTGTCCAGTTCCGACTTTGGCCACTGGGAGCTCTTTCGGTTGGCCCCTGTGCCCCTTTGGTGTACTCTTATCAATGTGGGGTTTTGCTTTTGCTTTTTGTGAGTACTTCCTTAGTTTTGGGCACTACAAGGTGCTCCAGGCTCATCTCGTGTATTTCCTGCCCCAGTCTTAGAACCGGCCACTTCTTCAAGGAACCTGGTTCCTTTTCTTGGAGAATGGTATTAGACGCTAGGTGTCGGCAGTGTTTCTCACATTTTGTATTTTTTCATTGCCTCCCACTGTGCACCTCCCACCACCAACATAGATGTCAGCTCCATGAGCTCCAGAACTTTGCTTTATTCTCCAAGGCACCCCCTGTGTCTGGAACAGTGTCTGCAGCCTCAAATATCTGTTGAATGCGTGTATCAGAAAAGGGAATTATGTACAACAGAGAAAGTGTTTTGTTTTTTCTTGATAGAGCAGCAGTCCTTCAAGAAATTAGCCTGTCTTATCTTCTGTTCTTGGTCTGAGCTCTTCTTCCATGGGGCTCTTTATTCTCTTTTTATCTTTATTTGAATAGTCCTGGGGTCTGTCCCAGATTCCTTTTGGATGTAGGGTATGAATTATACATGACCTCATGAAGAACTTTCTGCCTTTAATTTGGACTCCTAGAATGTTAGAAATGGCAGGGGCCTTAGAGACCATCCAGTTTAACCTTCTTGTGTTTCCAGATAAGAGTAGTTGTGTCCGTTGTCCGAGGTCATCCAGTCTAGTGAGTGGCAGAACTGGAGCCAGAGCCCAGCCCGTGACACCAGCCTGGATCCTCGCAGCCCATCCTTGTGCGTCTGCTTTCAGCTCCCCGTGATGGAGATCCCCCTGACCCCCTGCGCCACACACGTCTTCCCACACTAGCATAGCTCCAATTCTGTGCTTCTAAGCAGGTGCCAGTCCCAGAATCTTGCTCCATTCCCTTTCTGTTCCTCCCTTCTCAGAGCACGAAGGGGCATATGGAGGAGACAGTGGCCAGAATTGAGGGCACAGGTGGTAAGGTCCTTTTCCTCCCACCTGTGATCAGTGTAACATTTTTCTACCTTCCCAGTCAGTCAGGAGAGCAAAGAGAGTGCCCCAAAGAAGCTCAAGCTATCCACTTTGGGTGATTGCAGTCATTTGCAAACCAGTGATGCCAAATGGCTCCCCCTCCACCAGGCTCACCAGAGAGCAGTTCAGCTGTGTGGGGAACCCCCAGATACCCCTCTTCTGGTAGACAAAGACCTTGATAAAGGCCCAGCAATTATGAAAACTTACAAACCTAAAATGAAAAGGCCAAGGCATGGGTGTCTTGACTGGGTGACTGTTTCTTTCAGGCAATAGAGTGATTTTAGGGACGCTGTGAAGTAGGACAACATCCATCCGTTTCTCCTTACTGTCCTTCCGAGCTCCAGCCGCGCTCAGAAACGTGACTAGGGCTGCATTTCTGTAAGTCCAGTAGGGACTGTGCCTCAAAATTCATGACTCGTGGGTAAGAGAAGGGCGACCACATAAGTTAGATACTATTCTAGGGAGGGAAAGTAGAATCAGTAAGCCAATGACTTAACATGATGCAAGCTTATAAGAAACCCTCAGTAAATAATAGCTATTACTATTATATGTAAATGGTAGTAAAGTGGTAGTTAGTATTACACATGTACCCCAAGTGAAATCCATTCCAATAGGCAGAAGAGAGTCCATAATCTATCATGACCAAACGAGGGCATAAAGCCCATCTACCTACCCTGCTAAACGGCTTTTATAGTTTCATGTGGGATTTCACTAGAACATCACCTGAAGTCTTCTCTTGACTTTTCTGTCTTAGTCTTTCTTTCAGAATCCTAAGCGGGAATTCACAGACTACTTCCTGCCCTGGGGTATGTCTTACCCTTTGGAAGGTGCATGTTTGAATATGTATTAACATTTGATAATTACATTCAAAACAAAGACCTTTGGGGGAGGAGACACATTGTCAGGAGGAATAGGAAATAACATCCATGCTTGCCTAACGTAGAACCAGTGGCCAGGACTTATCACTCCAGCAACCCGGACAGCGGGGGTGGGGCTTCATTTCTGCCTTAAGAGTTGAAATAGACCTCAAAGCAGTTTCACCCTTGCCACCCAGTGGGACCTGCCTCTGTTATAGACTTGCACTTTGGAGGAAAATAGTAAGCAGCCCTGGCCCTGTAAACCCCAATCTGGTCAGTGAAGGCCATGCCAGAATGACCTATAACCTGCCCACCAAACACTCAACAAAGCCACACTGCTACATATTCTCCAGGGCAGAGGCTATGACAGAGCAGACTCTGGAAAGAAATGGAAAGCGGGGGGAGGGTGGTCGGTGGTTTGGGAAGAACCAACTCTCGTCTCGGATGTCCCTGCCCACACTTGCCCTGAGCCACCTTCCATTCCCTGCTACCTGACTGGGGGTTAAAGTCCTTCTTCAGGAAGTAGAATCATCCAGCGAAAAGGGAGAGTTATGGTTTTATCAGGGAGAACCAGTCGAGGACCAAAGGAGTCTTGGATTAGCCATGTGACACTGGGAATGTTACTTAACTGCCTTTCATGTGTTGCTTCAATTTTCTCACCTATAACACAGGACTAATAATAGTACCCACTTGAGGCCTAGTAGTGAAAATTATAGTTCACTCATGTAAAAGGATTAGAACAATGCCTGCCATTGTTCTCAATAAATTTCTCGATGTTATTATTTTTACTACTGAGATGCTTCTTTTTTTAAACAACCACCTTCAGGGACACTTTGCTTTAAGCAGCCCCATACCACGACCACCAACACCACGCAGACACACACGCTACGGGGTGATGAAGACGGAATTGCTCGAACAGATATTGTTTCTCTAGCTAATCACCACCCTAACCATTCATTCATTCATCCATTCATTCGATATTGATAGCCTATTATGTTCCAGACACTGTTTAAGCACTTGGGCTATAGTAGGGAATAGGATCAAGTCCTCATGAAGCTTACATTCTAGCCAGAGAAACAGACAAGAAGCAAGTATCATAAATATATGATCTGATGTCAGGGGATGAGAACTATGGAGAAAAATTAAGCTAGGAGGAAGATAGGGAGTTCTAGGGGGCATTATTGTAGATGAGGGGCCAGTGGGTGGGCACGGAGGCCTCTCAGAGGTGGTAACAGTGAACAGAGGCTTGAATGAAGGGAGGTGGTGAGCTATGGGAGGACTTGGGCAAGATCAGTCCCTGCAAAAAGAACAGCAAGCGCAGGGGACCTGGGATGGGAATGAGCCTGTTGGGTCTGAAGAAGTTGAGCAAGAAGAGGCTTGTGACAGGAGCAGAGTGAGATGGAGGTATTGCCCAAAGCTGGTTAGATTGTGTAGGGCCTTGGAGGCCATGGGCTGGGTTCGATTGATTCTGCCCTGCCCTCTCTCTGTTTCCACATTGCTCTGGGGTTCTCCCCTGGGCGATCATTTGATACTGTGGGACTTTTATCAGTGGTCTGGCTCCCTTCAGGGGTACCTATAGCTGGGGCTTCTTCAACCTGCCATGCCCAGTTCCAGTGAGTGAGGGCATGGTATCTGTGCCTGGGGTGGCCAGGTCAGGGTAGGGGGACTGCCACGCGCCCCCTGAAGGTGTTGCATTGCCACACACCCGGTAGCATGCTTCCGTTCCAGTCAAGACCAGCAACATAATTGGTGGGGCCCAGTGTAGAATGAAAACTTGGACTCCTAATTCAAACATCATTAAGAGTTTCAGGGTGACAACAGCAGAGCATTAACGTAAGCACACAGCTGCTCAGGTGGCATGCCCACGAAGCTGCCTCTGCCTCCAGAACTGTTCCACACCCAGACTCCCCGATCCCAGGGCACCACAGCCTTTTGCTACAGGGGCTCGCAGAGAGCTTGAGAACTCAGGTCTTCTCCCTATTTTGCATGCAGCTCTCCTTCTCCCTAACTCAGGCTGAGTCTACTGTGCTTAAAATCACCCCTCGTCTCTGATGACTGAATAATCACACAGAACGTGTGTTCCCCCGTGCCTCAGGTCAAAAGCTGGCTCCGCAAACATTGCCAGCACAACCCGCTAATAAGACTAGACTGAGTTCATTGCTTACTGCCATCAGGGAGAACAGCACCTTCCAAAACTGGCAGGATCTGAGAGGGGGAAGGTAAGGTTGGGATTTATTGAGAATTGGAACCTTGGTTTAAGGCCTTTGTTTCTATGCCAGGTCTTTGACTAAGATTGGGTGAGAATACTGATAATGTCCAAGATCAATGGAAACAGCAGGGTTGAAGAAGTCTTAGAGCTCACACTGTCTACTGATGCTTTAAATGGAAGAGTTGATGGATCTTGCAGGAAGTTCCTGTAATGCAGTCAAACCACTTGCGTGGGCAGGGCAGATCCAGAAGTGTAAAGGTGTAAAGGAGGGAATAGCAGAGTTAGGTGACTATAGATGGTAACGTGTGGTTATGGTTCAGCGTCTAGGCTGGGTGTGGGTGGATGATTTGGGGTCCACTCAGGATGAGTGATTTCTCCACAGCCTTGGTGCATTCCTGGCTGGCCTGTCTCCACCAGTACAGATGTGCTCAGACACAGTCGAGACTCAGGCTGGGACGCTGACACCTGAGGTCTCCTCCTGTCTTTCCTAGAAATACTAACATCGCTGCCCTAAGTTGGGACCTCTTGCTTCCAGACAATGGGCTATCAGCAAGAATGGGATGGGGAAGGGCAGCCAGGAGAAGAGAGAGAGGGCAGGGTAGCCAGAAGCCCATCTCCATTCTTGGAGTGGTTGTTGAGAAGGAACAGATTTCTCCAACAGCCTTTTCAGTGGAAACAGAAAGACCCAGAAGGTGGTGGTGACTCCACAGTGCTTGATTGCCATGGAAACTTAGGTAATTTCTAAAGCACCTTCAAAATCCTCCCTCCCTGTGGCTCTTCTAGGATGTCCTTACCGAGGTGAGCAAGCATCAGAGAAAAGGAACTTGTTAGGCAAGTTCTTGGCCTCTTGAAACAAGTCATACATCAAAGAAAAACGCTCATTCCTGAAGTAAATGCAGAGACCCCTCCAATGGGGCTTAAAAGCTGCTCCTGGGAAAAAATTAAGAGGGAGGAGCTGGTGTAAGTGAGGAGGAGTTGCCTCTCTCCTGCCCTGGGTGCAGAGAGGAGTCTGAGGCCGGGGAAAAGTGGCATCAGAAATAGGCACACCCAGGAAGGGGAAACAGGGGGTTCTGCTCTCAAGAGGCTCCTGTCACCCCCACTGCTTGGATGGCTGGGATGTGCTGTGTGTCCAGGGACTGAAGCCAGAGTACCCGACACCAAGGAAAATGGCCCAGACCAGACACAAGGGCCCCCTGCATAGACTCAGAGGACGCCACCAGCAGGCGAGTTGGGGTATGCGCACAGGCGCAGGGCCCCAGCTCCCCCTGGGGACCAGAGAGCTGACTTGGAGAGGCGGCCCAGATCAGAGAGCAGGGGTGAGGGGGGGTGGGCAGCCGGCCCCCACAGTGCACAGTCAAGCACACCCTGGGCCCAGGGCTGCCCCGCCCCCCCGCCCCTGGACCTCATTGTGGACGATGCCCCCTGTGGGCGGAGGTGGGGAGGAGCTTAGCAAGCCTGTACCGATTGCTGTGTACGCCGTCTGGGGTCTGGTGGTGATGGCCTTGAAGGCCTAGGAGGTGCTGGTGGGGGAATGATTCTGGGGAGACCTTGAAGTATTACACTGGAGAGGGTTTATGAAGACAGCCCCAGAGGTGTAAGTGAATTCTGCTCTAGTGGACATGCCTCTTCATCCCAACAGAACTTGGGCTTTTGGGACAGTTGGGGAATGACTTGCATTTTACCTCACGGTATAAAATAATTGGAGAATGAGTGCCTGTGTAGAGCTGTTCTCTCCCTGACATTCTAGAAGTCTCCTGATTTCAAATACACTTACCTCTTATTAGATCATGTCTCATTCCATGTGCCTTGACTTGGGGTTTGAAAACTACACTCACCCTATCTATAGAAGCCATCAGAACATCCAGGATGTCCAAGACGTGGCTGTGAGAGACAGGAGCCCATCCCCACGTTAGTGAACCATTAGAATCTGCCCAGTGCTTATAATTCATTCAATAAACAGCCAGTTAAGTACCGGCCAAGTACTAGGTAGTCGGAGGATAAAATAAAATAAAACTCATCGCTGCCTTGGTGTTGCCCACAATCTTAGAGGAGAGTCAGACACCTAGACCAATTAGCGTGATAAATGAGCCGCTTTCCTTTTAATGACTGACACCTTTAAAATGCAAAATATTAAAAACAAAAGAATTCTGTGTCATTTCAGCAGTAAGGAGGATGAGGGTGTCTTCAGTCTACCTGTCTATCATTCTTGGGGAAGGAAGGTGCTGGTCATCCAAAAAGGATTTTAAAAGGGTCAATTATGATTTAGCTGACAATTTTTAGTTCACAGAGCTCCAAAGGGAGGGTAAGGTCTTATTTGACCTTCACACCCCCCGAGAAGGCAGGTGGAAGAGGCAGGCAGGAAGGTAAGAGCTTACTTTTTGAAGCATCCAATGCTGTGTCAATGGTAGATGCTCTTCAAACGGTATTTCCTTTCATCTTCCCAGCAGCCCTTAAGGTCGCCATTACCACCCTGATTTTGTGGATAATGAACTAGACCCAGAGAGCCATGAAACAAGCTTAGAGTCATGCAATTAATAAATGGTGCAACCTTAATCTGAGGGCTTCAGATTAACCCCCGACCCCTTTCTTCTCTGTTCCTAGAACCTGTGGGAGAAAAGAGAAAAGGGTACTGGGCAAGGCCACCTGGGATAAAGAAGGAGGCGTGAGAACTGAACCAGAAGGCAGATGCAGGCTTACCCACCAGCCTCCGTTAGTATTCGTAGGCCAGAGGGGTCCGCCTCTGCCCCCACCAGCAAGGGGCAGGTAGATGTCCCTTTGGGGCAGGACAGGAGGAAGACAGGTAGAGAAGACACAGAGGGGCCACCTCTCCTACATTAGGTCTAGATGTGTGAAGATCAACCCTGGAGTCAGGTCTGAATCAAAGCTCTACAACCTTAGGCAAATGTAGCCTTTATATACCTCAGTTTCACCAGCTGTAAAATAGTACCTGCCTTGTAGGGTTGTCGTGGGAATTAAATAAGCCAAGATGTGTAACATGCTTAGTACCATGCCAGGCACAGAATGAGCACTTACTACATTTTCGTTCATGGGTGCTCAGTTTATCACTGGCTATTCCCTTCTTTGCAGTTCCTAGCTCTTGCTTAGAAAGTTTAAGTACCTTGCCCAAGGTCACATAGTTCCCAGATCAACTCAAATCTATTTAACTCTGAAGGCTGGGTTTTTAATCACCAGGCAGCACTGTCTCCCAAATAATAATGAACTTGCTGACATATTTATGATCCTCAAGCAGCTCATGACCTGATAGGGTAAGAGACGACCCCACACAGACATGTCATTGTAGTAGACAAAAGGCATTGTTCTTGGGGTGGCAGAAAACATGGGGCTGATTCTGTTCAAGGAATATTTCCTAGAGAAATGGGAAAATGAGGACCTTATCTTTCCACATGCTCTGAGACAAAAGACAAAGCTTGCGACTCATGTAGCAAAAAGAATAATCCTTACTTATTACTTCTGTAGCTCGGCTACCAACCCACTTCGCCTCTTGAAGTCTGTTCCCACCATGTCACAGAAGCTGCTTGGAGACCTGCTTACTTCCGGCTGCTCACCTGTCACCTGTCCTTGAACCCTCTCTTCCTGAGCTCACTCAGATTTACCCATCTCCATCTTTCCTGAAACTCTCATCTCTTGTCTTCCATGATAATACACTCATGATTTTTGCTTTCCTCTGTGCCCTTCTATTTTCTTTGCTCTTGGCTCCACCTGTAGATGTGGTCTTCAATACTCTTCTTTTTCCCTATAAACATGTCCCCCTTGTCAACAACACCTACCTTCACAGTGATCACTGTCTCTGCACAGATGAGTCTGGAACCTGTGCATGGAACAGTCTTTTCTGAGCTCCAGCCTCATATTTTTCATTGTTCACTAGACATCTCCCCCTTCTGGAACCTCAAGCGTGCCTTGAACTAGGCTTGTCCTTTCTCTACATGCATGTGCTTTATGTTTTTTGCATACATACCAAACACCTGGCTTACTCTGGACACCTGAGAAGTCAACTCCCATCCTTTCCCTTCCCCCAATGAAATGAGCTGCGTTTCTTGACTTCCTCAGCACGTGTGTCTGTCAGTTACCACTGGATCATTTTTCACTTTTCCAGTTTCATCCCACACCTTTCCATCAATTATCGACATCTGCCAGTATTCCCTTTGCAATAATCTTTGGGGCCCATTCACTTGTTTCCAACCGCTGAGCACCACGTGGGCCTCTATTACTATTGTAGAGCCCCTAGTGGAACTCTCTGTCCCACCACTTAGTTGCTAACCTCTGAGCCTCTATTTTCTCATCTGTAAAATTGAGATGTTGCTATAAAGATGAAATAATACATAGGAAAAAACATCTAGCCGAGAATAAACATTCCCTAAGTATTTCATTTCCCTGCTTTCCACTAAATTCCATCTTTGCACCATACTACCTTTCTAAAATACACGTATTACCATGTCATTTGTCTGATGAGAAACATTCTGTGGTTCCATATTGTCTGTAAAGGCCAATGTCCCTGGCCTGGAGCTTCATGTCGGCCACAGTCTTGTCTTCAGCCGTACATCCTGTGCTCCCTCCCCTTCAGACCGACCACCTGTCACTGTCTGCCACCATGCCACCTCTCTCTGCCTGTTGAAGCCCTGTGCTTTCCTCAAGGTTCAATTTATAGTCAGTGTCTTCCAGAAACCTTTCTGAATCAGCTTAACTAAAACCAGACTCTTCCTCTGGACTCAGACATCCCTTTGTAACATTTTGATGACACTTACCTCATTGTGAAGACCTTGGAGAGCAGAAATCTAGATCATTTCCTGTCTCCCCTCTGGGGCAAAGCCTCCGTGGTAGCAGGGGGCCTCCTTCTTGCTGAGTTGTCAATTTGCTCTTTTTTATTTTTAAACCTTAATATGGGGATTTCCCCGATGGTCCACTGGTTAAGGCTTTGCAATTCCACTGCAGGGAATTTGATCCCTGGTCGGGGAACTAAGATCCCACACGCCACGTGATGCGGCCAAAAAATTTTTTTAAAGATTAAAAAACAAAAAAACCTTAATATGGTTTCTGGTAACTTTGACTTATTGGACTTGGGTCCTCTCTGCTAAAGTAAGATCACTTAAAGTCATTACTTTCTTCCTCCAACGGTCTTTAAAGTATTTGGAGACAACCCTATTGCCCTTGTTAATTACTTGCTTTACAAACTAAATTCAACTCAATAAACACCGAATGGGTGCCTACTGTGTGCTAGGCATTGTGCTAGCACCCAGGACACACATGGTCCCTGCCTTAAGGACACCCAGGCAGAGTGATCGGTGCTGTAACAGAGGGGACTGTGGGTGCAACAGAGAAAGGGAGCGTCTCTCTGCTGGGGACTCGGGAGCAGCCTCACAGGGGAGCTAATGATTGAGGCTAAAGGGAGAATTGAGTAAACTTGCCCGGTTCTTACTGTTGCCCCTTAAAGGGCTTTTAATGTTCATTTATCAAATGAAACTGCTCCTAGACTTGGAGTTGGCCACTCTTCAGAAGCAGCATGCCAAGTCCTTACTTATTCATTCTCGTTTAGGATTTCACATGTCATTAATACATATCCGTTTATATACATCTCTGTGTAACTAAACTCTATTGTGAATGAGGCAAAAAATCCCTTTCATCTTTTTTTTTCCCGAAACCCATCTTTAATATTTTACTTTATTTGCCAGTGATCCCTGATTTCAAATATTTTCCCCATGTACACTCACTTCATTTTTTTCTTTCTTTCTTTTTAATTTTTGAATTTTATTTTTTTTATACAGCAGGTTCTTATTAGTCATCAATTTTATACACATCAGTGTATACATGTCAATCCCAATCGCCCAATTCATCACACCACCATTCCCACGCCCCCACGGGTTTCCCCCCTTGGTGTCCATACGTTTGTTCTCTACATCTGTGTCTCTATTTCTGCCCTGCAAACTGGTTCATCTGTACCATTTTTCTAGGTTCCACATACATGAGTTACTATACGATATTTGTTTTTCTCTTTCTGATTTACTTCACTCTGTATGACATTCTCTAGATCCATCCACGTCTCAACAAATGACCGAATTTCGTTCCTTTTTATGGCTGAGCAATATTCCATTGTATATATGTACCACATCTTCTTTATCCATTCATCTGTCGCTGGGCATTTAGGTTGCTTCCATGACCTGGCTATTGTAAATAGTGCTGCAATGAACATTGGGGTGCATGTGTCTTTTTGAATTATGCTTTTCTCTGGGTATATGCCCAGTAGTGGGACTGCTGGATCATATGGTAATTCTATTTTTAGTTTTTTAAGGAACCTCCATACTGTTCTCCATAGTGGCTGTATCAATTTACATTCCCACCAACAGTGCAAGAGGGTTCCCTTTTCTCCACACCCTCTCCAGCATTTGTGGTTTGTAGATTTTCTGATGATGCCCATTCTAACTGGTGTGAGGTGATACCTCATTGTAGTTTTGATTTGCATTTCTCTAATAATTAGTGATGTTGAGCAGCTTTTCTTGTGCCTCTTGGCCATCTGTATGTCTTCTTTGGAGAAATGTCTATTTAAAGTCATTACTTTCTTCCTCCAATGGTCTTTAAAGTATTTGGAGACAACCCTATTGCCCTTGTTAATTACTTGCTTTACAAACTAAATTCAACTCAATAAACACCGAATGGGTGCCTACTGTGTGCTAGGCATTGTGCTAGCACCCAGGACACACATGGTCCCTGCCTTAAGGACACCCAGGCAGAGTGATCGGTGCTGTAACAGAGGGGAGGTAGGTTCCCTCTATGCCCACTTTCTGGAGAGTTTTTATCATAAACAGGTGTTGAATTTTGTCAAAAGCTTTCTCTGCATCTATTGAGATGATCATATGGTTTTTATTCTTAAATTTATTAATATGGTGTATCACATTGATTGATTTGCGTATATTGAAGAATCCCTGCATCCCTGTGATAAATCCCACTTGATCATGGTGTATGATCCTTTTAATGTGTTGTTGGATTCTGTTTGCTAGTATTTTGTTGGGGATTTTTGCATCTATATTCATCAGTGATATTGGTCTGTAATTTTCTTTTTCTGGAGTATCTTTGTCTGGTTTTGGTATCAGGGTGATGGTGGCCTCATAGAATGAGTTTGGGAGTATTCCTTCCTCTGCAATTTTTTGGAAGAGTTTGAGAAGGATGGGTGTTAGCTCTTCTGTAAATGTTTCATAGAAGTCACCTGTGAAGCCATCTGGTCCTGGACTTTTGTTTGTTGGAAGATTTTTAATCACAGTTTCAATTTCATTACTTGTGATTGGTCTGTTAATATTTTCTGTTTCTTCCTGGTTCAGTCTTGGAAGGTTATACCTTTCTAAGAATTTGTCCATTTCTTCCTGGTTGTCCATTTTATTGGCATAGAGTTGCTTGTAGTAGTCTCTTAGGATGCTTTGTATTTCTGCGGTGTCTGTTGTAACTTCTCTTTTTTCATTTCTGATTTTATTGATTTGAGTCCTCTCCCTCTTTTTCTCGATGAGTCTGGCTAATGGTTTATCAGTTTTATCTTCTCAAAGAACCAGCTTTTAGTTTTATTGATCTTTGCTATTGTTTTCCTTGTTTCTATTTCATTTATTTCTGCTCTGATCTTTATGATTTCTTTCCTTCTGCTAGCTTTGGGTTTTGTTTGTTCTTCTTTCTGTAGTTCCTTTAGGTGTAAGGTTAGATTGTTTATTTGAGATTTTTCTTGTTTCTTGAGGTAGGTTTGTATAGCTCTAAACTTCCCTCTTAGAACTGCTTTTGCTGCATCCCATAGGTTTTGGATCGTCGTGTTTTCATTGTCATTTGTCTCTAGGTATTTTCTGATTTCCTCTTTGATTTCTTCAGTGATCTCTTGGTTCTTTAGTAACATATTGTTTAGCCTCCATGTGTTTGTGTTTTTTACGTTTTTTTCCCTGTAATTCATTTCTAATCTCATGGCGTTGTGGTCAGAAAATATGCTTGATATGATTTCAGTTTTCTTAAATTTACTGAGGCTTGATTTTTGACCCAAGATGTGATCTATCCTGGAGAATGTTCCGTGCGTACTTGAGAAGAAAGTGTAATCTGCTGTTTTTGGATGGAATGTCCTATAAATATCAATTAAATCTATCTGGTCTATTGTGTCATTTAAAACTTCTGTTTCCTTATTAATTTTCTGTTTGGATGATCTGTCCATTGGTGTAAGTAAGGTGTTAAAGTGCCCCACTATTATTGTGTTACTGTCGATTTCCTCTTTTATAGCTGTTAGTAGTTGCCTTATGTATTGAGGTGCTCCTGTGTTGGGTGCATATATATTTATAATTGTTATATCTTCTTCTTGGATTGATCCCTTGATCATTATGTAGTGTCCTTCCTTGTCTCTTGTAACATTCTTTATTTTAAAGTCTATTTTGTCTGATATGAGCATTGCTACCCCAGCTTTCTTTTGATTTCCATTTGCATGGAATATCTTTTCCCATCCCCTCACTTTCAGTTTGTATGTGTCCCTAGGTCTGAAGTGGGTCTCTTGTAGATAGCACATATATGGGTCTTGTTTTTGTATCCATTCAGCAAGCCTGTGTCTTTTGGTTGGAGCATTTAATCCTTTCACGTTTAAGGTAATTATTGATTTGTATGTTCCTATGACCATTTTCTTAATTGTTTTGGGTTTGTTTTTGTAGGTCCTTTTCTTCTCTTGTGTTTCCCACTTAGAGAAGTTCCTTTAGCATTTGTTGTAGAGCTGGTTTGGTGGTGCTGAATTCTCTTAGCTTTTGCTTGTCTGTAAAGCTTTTGATTTCTCCATGGAATCTGAATGAGACCCTTGCCGGGTAGAGTAATCTTGGTTGTAGGTTCTTCCATTTCGTCACTTTAAGTATATCATGCCACTCCCTTCTGGCTTGTAGAGTTTCTGCTGAGAAATCAGCTGTTAACCTTAAGGGAGTTCCCTTGTATGTTATTTGTCATTTTTCCCTTGCTGCTTTCAGTAATTTTTCTTTGTCTTTAATTTTTGCCAATTTGATTACTCTGTGTCTCAGCGTGTTTCTCCTTGGGTTTATCCTGCCTGGGACTCTCTGTGCTTCCTGGACTTGGGTGGCTATTTCCTTTCCCATGTTAGAGAAGTTTTCGACTATAATCTCTTCAAATATTTTCTTGGGTCCTTTCTCTCTCTCTTCTCCTTCTGGGACCCCTATAATGCGAATGTTGTTGCGTTTAATGTTGTCCCAGAGGTCTCTTAGGCTGTCTTCATTTCTTTTCATTGTTTTTTCTTTATTCTGTTCTGCAGCAGTGAATTCCACCATTCTGTCTTCCAGGCCACTTATCCGTTCTTCTGCCTCAGTTATTCTGCTATTGATTCCTTCTAGTGTAGTTTTCATTTCAGTTATTGTCTTGTTTGTCTCTGTTTGTTTGTTCTTTAATTCTTCTAGGTCTTTGTTAAACATTTCTTGCATCTTCTTGATCTTTGCCTCCATTGTTTTTCCGAGGTCCTGGATCATCTTCACTATCATTATTCTGAATTCTTTTTCTGGAAGGTTGCCTGTCTCCACTTCATTTAGTTGTTTTTCTGGGGTTTTATCTTGTTCCTTCATCTGGTACATAGCCATCTGCCTTTTCATCTTGTCTATCTTTCTGTGAATGTGGTTTTTGTTCCACAGGCTGCAGGATTGTAGTTCTTCCTGTTTCTGCTGTCTGCCCTCTCCCCTTTCATCTTTAAAAAAAAAAATGCTTAAGCAGCTTTGTGTCAAGT
The DNA here is from genome assembly GCF_028023285.1 of Balaenoptera ricei. Classification (NCBI taxonomy): domain Eukaryota; kingdom Metazoa; phylum Chordata; class Mammalia; order Artiodactyla; family Balaenopteridae; genus Balaenoptera; species Balaenoptera ricei. The sequence continues at coordinate 13,114,959 of NC_082647.1, read as the reverse complement.
TAAATATAAATTTAGTATGATATTTGACCCCATAATTTTGGCGCTGTGGAGGAAGAAATGCCAATAGCTGTGTCCTTCCTACTGCCCCCGTAACAAAACCTAAGAATCCCTTAAACATTCCACCACACTCCCAGGCTACAGTTTATTTTAAATGATAATTAATTAAAATATCCCTTCCAATTCAGCTCTCAACATTTTCAGACAAGTTCTACTGAAATCACATTTCCCGGAATCCTCTGGGTCACAGCTTTTTAGGGTCCCTGAGTTAGTACGGCCAAGGGAAATTGGATGGCATTCTCTCTTTATCTCAGCATTCCCTTCTGGGCCCATAAAGTAGGAAACTTCTCTCCTCTCTTTAGAAGGGTACCAACTCTACCTTATAAGGCCCTACTTCTAAAGGAGAAGAGGTGACTGACTTCTCTGATTGGTGAGGTCAGAGGAGGCCAAGCTTGGGGAGCCCAGCAACATGTGGATCTTCTGCCCGTGCTTTGCTCCTCCAGGTGGCCAGTATTCTCAGGGTCAAGGCTCAGGCCAGCATCAGGAGGCCAGGTTGGAGGCCTATTTCCCTTTCTTTTTCTGGCCCACCAGTGTGAGTCACTTCTGGGTGAGTGTATCTGCTCTGCAGACCCAAACATTCCCTTGGGGAAACCATCCTAAAATGTCAGCCTTGGGGGGGAAGTATTACTGAGCTTGATTGTGGCCAGGGGCCAAGCCACAGTTGCCACACTTGCCTCAACAGTAAGAAAGCTGGTATTTCCCATCCTGTCTACCTCCTTTCTGGGACTCTCTTCTTATCAGAGTTTGAATTCAGAAAATGAAGAGGGGTGAATAATGATCATTCCCTAAATCTCCCAGACAAAAGTGAAGCTAAAAGCATTGCTAGGTAGAGGCCCACTAACGAGCCATTAGCAGTGTGGGGAGGAGCCCTCTGATGGGCTGCGGTCCGTAGCGGGCTCCTTTGGGTCGTCTGACCACCAGCTTACTCTGCCCACTGGGGTTGGTTTCTGGCCTCCTGGGAAGCTACAAACAGTCTTATTGAAAGAGAGTTAATGCTCTGATCTTGATTCCTTTCCTTCCTCGGCCACACCATCCTGCTCCTCATAGAAAACTCATGTCCCTCTACAGGAAGTCACCCTTTTACCCAACACAAATAGGAGTGAAGTTACGTACGGTTGTGATACGGTTTCCTAGTTCTCTGGAGAATTCAGCCACGAGATTTTATTAACTGAGCCTTGAGTCTGAGGGGCACCCAGAGCCTCCTCAGGACCACGTTTGATAACAATAGGGCCTCTTCTCCCAATCTCACCATCTAGTGGATAAATCTGATTTCAACGCCACTGTGTATAGGGCCCTATTGAGGAGGAAAAGAGCTTCTCTGCTTGCATTGTGTACAGTCCAGCTCCAGAGACAATACACATGCACGTGAAATAGCTGGAATGAGAGAAGACATAACAAGTGGCAAAAGCATGGATTTGAATCCTGGCTCCAGTACAGAGCAGCTGGTGATCTTGGGCAATTTACTTAACCTCTCTGTGTCTTTCCCCATCTAAATCTCATAAGGTTGCTTTGAGGATTCAAAGAACTACCATTTGTAAAGCATTTGGGACAATGCCTACCCTATTAAAAATAGTATATATAAGCATTTGATCCATATAAAGCTATATATGTGTTCAGTGACCCAGTGGTGAGGTGACAGCATGCCAGAATCACTTGGGTACAGGTTTTCATCTCAAAGAAAGGCCAGGCCAAGCTGACAAATGTGCCAGGCATATGGAAACATAAACCAAACCAGGTGGTAGACTCTCCTGATCTTCTGGCTACCACCCCAAGCGTCTTCCTCTGCTAATGAACATGGCATTGGCTTGGATCAGATAGGGCAGAAGCCAGAGAGATTTCTTACAGGAGCCAATTTCTTCCAGACACTTAAACAGCTGGGTCCCAATCCTTCCATGTTTCAAATCAGGGCAGTTTTGAGCTGAGCCTCATATGCACACTGATGGCAAGTAATGACATCTAATGGTCTCGTTCACCAGCCCTTCTGTGCATGTCAGGAGGTGAGAAGCAGTATCTTCTCTCCAGGCAGCTCATGTTTGACAGAATAAGTGACAGCAGGTCCTAGAACAATTCAGAGAGAATGGTACCTTTTTGTCCCAATACCTAGAGTCACAGGATCATTTAATTGGAAGGATCTTAGAGATCTTGTCCTACCCCCTGTATTTTATGGTTGATCATAGCCAAGAGAGGTGAGGTGGTTTATCCACTTAATGGGAAAGAATGGGACCAGAACCTGGATTTTCTGATTCTTGGTGGAAGTTGTCTTTCCACTAAGCCACATCCCCATCAGTAGCAGCTCTCCTCCCAGGAAGCTGGTGCAGGCTGACTTGGTGGGCCTCTGGGCGGGCCACGAGAGCCTTATGATGACCAAGACAGGAATTCAAACATAATGATAGATTTACTTGTATTGGGCTTCATGCTGGCTTTGGGAGGTGGGGGTGGCATTGGTGATGTGGCTTTCTCTGCAAAATCCTTGTATCCACTTAGGAAGATGAATGTTAGACCAACCAGAGAGCTGTAGTATCTGAGATACGGTCTGCAGGAGGTTTTGTATGACTTCAAGCATTGTCCCTAGCAAGAAGCCCAGGGCAAGATTGCCCTCTGCCCTAAAGGTTCTCAATGTTTTCTCCATGGACCCTTGTTGTCCACCAGAAAGTGCTGGCCTAGAAAGAGAAGGAGAGAAAAGAGAAGCAGGGGCAGGAATATGGCATGCTCTAAGTGGCCTTACACTTGGAAGCTCACTATTCACAGCTTGAGAATGTTCCTTTCTGCACAGCTGTAGGTGCCACTCTTAGTCTAGTTAAGACGCCAGTTGGATCCACTAACTCCCAGCCCTGAACCAAGGCCCAGATGGATAGAAAACTGCAAAAATTCGCATTGAGAAAAATGTGATGCTGCACTCTTGATTCATTTCCTCTCTAGAACTCTCTTTCCTGCCCTATTTGGAAAGCTCTTAGCTCACCACAGACCACCAGGCTCAGATGTTCCCAACTTTTCATTCCCTGAAGCATGAAATATCCAAGGCCAGGTGGGCAAGAGTGGAGTGGGCCAGTGGTTGCTTCCCCTGGGGGATATTGTTTTTTAATGGGGCCAGTGGAAGCAAGTGTGATGTGTAGTTCTCAGATGTTTCCACAATCAAATAGTTTGAGGCTTTACAGCGAAATCAAATATTTGCTCTGTTCCTTATACTTTGGGACCTTCAGCAAATTATTTAATTTGGGATTATGATGTGAATTATATAATTTATATGATGTGTGTGTGTATATATATATTAATGCATATACATATATGATTTACATAAATATATGTAATCTCACAGCAACCTCAAGAGATACAGAAGATACATAAACTGAGGCTTGGCTTGAGTCAGCTGCCTCTGCCTGAATTAACCCTTGTGATCACAGAATGGCTTCCCCGGGAGAAACAATGGGGGTGGTGTTTTAACAAAAGAAGAAAGAAGGGAAAGTGTACTGTGTAGACTCAAAACAAAACAAAACAAAAAAATAGCTCTCACGGTCCACTAGGCAATAGGTGTTTAATAAATGAATTTTATAATAATTTAATAAATGGGATAGCTGTAAATGTTGCCTCTACATTCCAGGGGAACCACGGTCAGAGCCTCAACAGCACTTACAAAAGGTCCCCAACTCATGTCACCTAGCTATTCCCAACCCTTCTCTTAGGGCTGCTTCCTTTTACCCATCCTGGTTGAGCCACGGGCTTCTTTGCAAACCCAGCGATGTCATGATGTAACTAACCCCCACTGGATGCTGAAACCTGAGCCCAAAGATAAGTTCCCTTACCAAGGAGGGTCTCAGAAGTGTATTTTGAGATCTTCCAAATTCCGTGGTTGGAGTGCCAACAAAGCCCACAGAACGAAGGGTCCTGAGTGAGCACTGTCTCTGGTCTCCGCTGAGAGCAAGTGCTTCCTGGTTTGGCACTTGCCCTGCGACGGGGCCGGGAGAGAATGGAGCGGGTGATGGAGGTGAAAAGCAGCAAGCACAATTTTTCTTGTCTTCCAGAACAATTTTTCTTCTCCCTCACTTAAAGCTTTCCATTTCTAACATCATACCTTACATATAGAAAGCAATTTTAACTTCTCTAAGCCTTTTCACATTTATTATTATCGCTCTTCAAAATAATCCTGCGGAGAGGGTATTATTCTGATGCTGAATTTCCCTAAAAATAAAAATGCTTCCTGAAATCCAGGGTACCCATTGAAACGCAAGGTCGATAGGCATGTACCTGTGTGGGCACACGCGTGCACGCACACACAGGTACACGCACACGCACGCACACAAAAACACCTCAGCAACCGCAAAACGATTTAGGAGAAAGGAGGGTGGGAGGGCCAGCCGGGATATCACCTTCATTCCCTTCTGGGTTTCAAAGCCCATATTTTCATTTAAAAGCTCCATAGCCCAGAAATCCATTTCCTCCAGTGATACGGATTTACTGGGCAGTGCTGTATCTAATACGAAAGGAGACACCACTACCGTAACCAATTCTGGAGAAAGTTACAGTCTAGCTGAACACAAACTAAAACAGAGAACAAGAGAAGGTTCCTATAGCTAATTGTCAGATTGCCTGTTCCAGACCAGAAAAGTTTTAGGGCTTCTGAAAAAAATGTGGATTTATCTGGTGCTGGGCATACTCAGAGAAGACTTCTTGGGCCATTCGGGGCTTGGACTGGGCCATAAAGGATAACTGCCAGGATAGCGGCAGGGGCTCTGTGCAGACTGGGTAAAGGATGGAAATGGCAGAGTCCAGTCAAAGAGACTGGACAGTGGCGCTTTGACCTTAGTAAATTCCCATCACAACCTTTGAACCCACTGATGCTCTCTTCCATTGGCTTAGCCCTTTAGGTGTTTCCCCGAGTTTGAAAAGGCTCAGTCTTGGATGTAGAGGTCACCTGGGCCAGTGATCTTGTGATCAAATCTAACATACACCCAGAAGAATAAGTGTCGTGATGGGGATTGAGGGCGAGTAAGCGTAGATGCGTCGATGAGATGGAGAAAAAGCCACACGACGCCCAGCAGCTATTGTTTTGTACGGCTGTGTTTAGATGCCTGTTTTTGTTACAGGTAGCCATAAAGTCTGGAGACATAGCCTTATTTTATCATGTATTGTAACGTCCTGTTAATAAGCCAGTTATTATATATTCACCTGTTGTATCAGATTGCAGTGGCTGCCAAAACAAAATACGACACACTGGGTGGCTTAAACAAGAGAAATTCATTTTTTCACAGTTCTGGAGGCTGGAAGTCCAAGATCAAGGTGTCATCAGGGTTGCTTCCTCTGAGGCCTGTCTCGCAGCCTTGCAGGTGGTCTCCCTCTTGCTGCCTTTTCATGTGGTCCTCCCTCTGTGCACGCAGCTGTCTCATATCTCTTTGTGTGTCCTAATCTCTTCCTACAAAGACACCAGTCACGTTGGATTAGGGCCCACCCTAAGAGCCTCATTTTCACTTAATTAGCTGTTTAACAGCCCTATCTCCAAATACAGTCACATTCTGAAATATTGGGGGGATTAGGGCTTCAGTATAGGAATTTTATGAGGACACAATTCAGTCCATGACACCCATGTTTCCAGGTTTGGTGGCTACCCTGGAGATATGGAAAACCAAGGGATGCGACTCCGTGTTCTGTGATAGGAACGCGGAGGCTTTTGCTTTAGAGTCAATGCCAACCTATTTGAACCAGCGAGTCCCTTTTGTCGCTTGAGCTGAGGATGTGGCATTACTGTGGCATAATCATGCCCGGACGTAGACCAGCCTTGCAGTGTGCAGACACAGACTCGGGGATACAAAAGCCGCTTGCCTTGCGGGTGAGGTGGCATTCATGCAATGACCGCCTAGAGCATCTGCAGAGTTTGCAGGATGATGGATGGTTTTGTGTTAACTCAGGGCCCCATCCCCTGCAGTGTGTTCTCCCCCAGAGCCTGTCACCACCCCCTGCCTCATCCCAGTGAACCCCTAAGGCACCTTGGCTGTGAAGCCCCATGTGACCTGCCTGCCGGCTGCCGCTGATGCAGTGGTGTATAATTCAACAGTAATTTATATTCCATGCAGGTCTGAGCAAAGCTATAAAGTGCTATCAAGAGCTAAATGCTGCTGAGACATTTAATCTAAGCAAAGGAAGGGTTTGTATACATCAGCTTCCTGGGATGCATACCACTGTTAAAGGAGGAGGGATCCTTTTTCTGTTTGCCGATTTGCTTCTTTATGGTTTTAAAGCTCAGAGGAGGCGGAAGGGAGAGAGTCTCAGAGAGGATTGGGCTGCTTCCTGACCTCCCTGACACACACGTCCGCGAGGGCACTTCTGCAGAGACAGCTTTGCAGCGACCTGTGGGGCTGGGGTCGGGACAGAGGCCCTCTGGCCACCATAGCAACAAGGCACCACGTGAGGGTCAGGGATAAGCAGGCGTCACTCCTTATTCCCAAGAGCAGAAAATGTCACACAGATGGATCTCTGGCCCTGGAAAGCTGCAGAAATTGTACTCCAGTGAAGTTTTGGGTACAACTTGGTCACAGAAAGAATAGCTATTTGGGAAAATGCCTCTGCACACGATATGTGACCGCCCTGGATTCCTGTGAGAACCTTCTTGAGGCCCTCGGTTTCCTAGGCAATGGCTTCTTGAATTAGTAAGAGCACTTCGCTGCCTTGCCTGAGACCACGGTTTTGATGCTGTTTCTCCACGGGGTCCGTGGCTGTGGTTTTACCGCGTGGCTCCTCCAACAGTCCCTGAAAGAAGTGGAGACGCGTTCTCCCCTCCCCTCCTGTGGATGCTGAAGCAGCGGCCACGTAGGAGGCCCCATCTCGCCCGCCTTACGTACCTGCAGTCACTGCTCGGAAGTGGGCTGAGCAGTGGTTAATGCCAAAACTCTGAATATCAGCTTAAAAATATCTTGGTACTCAACCTACCAGGTGGTACTGGGATAGAACCATTTGGGGTTGCAGATTAAGTGCTCCCTGGTGACACTTCAAGGTTGCAGAAGAATTAACTGCCCCAAAACAATGCTCTCCTGGCCTGGCATTTCTTAACGTGGCAACATACCCAGGGATCCAAGTTTCTGTGCTTCCACTGGGTTAATAAGGCTTTAGGTTTTCTGTAACCTACAAGCGAGGATTAATTTTTGTAGTCATTGCAGTATCACCGATTGGCCCCAGAGCACAGGGCAGGAGGGAACGTGTAGGAAGGTGACCAGTGTGTACTGCTTAGCCCAGGTCTTTCTAGCTTTAGGACCAAAAGTCACACTTACTAGGGACGCACCCTCTACCCTCACCAACTCCCAGGCAAACTGGGATGGTTGATCACCCTTCTAGGGAAGCAAGACTTAGAAAGAAAAAAAAGTCGGAAACTGAAGGGAATTGGGGGTTATGGGGGAAGCACTGGAAATCCTGTGTGTAGCCAGGGAGTACCTCAAACGTACCGTGTCCCTGGGGATTGGGACGCAGAATTACATAATATGTGATACCACATACTACCACATAATCCTATGAATCACTCATGTTCTGGTGGTAGTTCAAATCAGAGGAGAGGGTGAAGTGGCCAGAAAGAGCATGGAATGTGGGTTCAGATGAGGAATGGAAGCCCCAAGTCTGAAAAGACAAAGGGGGAGACAGACAGTGACATCTAGGGAGGGGGGGAACCAAGCCTGGATCAAGGGGCAGCTTGGAAACTCAGGGAAGAGATATCCATCCAGGCAGGAGGAAGTTGTCAAACAGCCAAGAAACTAAAAGTGGGGAGAAAACTAGAATCTAATATTCAGCAACCAGAGAAACATTAATTAGAGATGGCAGCAACGCGAGGAGGTGGGTGAAGATGCTGTATTTGGTGCTGGGACAAGAAGTCGGCCGGCTGGGCATGGAAACTCTTTTCTCTGTCTCGCCCTCACTCAAGCCTCAGCGGTGCCTGGAGTGGAGGGGTGGGGGGGCGGCCGGCGGGCGTGCGGCCAGGGATCCCAGAACACCACACAGCCCTCGCCCCTTCCAGCTGGGCGCTGACGGGACACGCAGACACCGGTGACTGGGGCTGGACCATGGGTTGCCAGGTGACATCATGGGTTTGATTCCTGAAAGAGCTCCAGGTGGGGATGGTCATCCAAGGAAGCAGGTGCTGTGTTTGAATCAAAAGGAAGCATCTATGTTTGCAGAGTTCGTTACACTCCTTGGCCATGCCTTCCCGCTCACAGGTGGAGTTTGCAAATAGGGACACCAGAGGGGTCTGGAGGACACTGGTCCCTCTATGCCAGTCGGTCTTGTTAGCACCGGCTCTTGGGCTGCGGGCACATGGGGTGGTGTGGTCTCATCTAACTGGACTTCCTGAGCTCTGAGTCCAAATGTGTGAGAGTCCTGGCACGGAAAAGGTAATTAGATGTCATTTCTCCTTCCAGCCCGCTGCAACTGACTAGTTGGGGCTGGGTGCCGGGAGGGCTGGGCTGAGTAGGAGTCTGAGGCCCCTTCCAGGCCCAGCAGGAATGAGGGTTGAGATGGATTAGCTATTTCTGCCAAAGGCATGGACTTGAAACTAATAGAAGAGCCATTGCACTTTGCTGTCCAAAGCTTTACAGTTCCTATAATGACATGCCTTATGGTCCCCTTGTGAATGGACAAGGCTGGTGCTTTTCAAAAATGTTTAGATCAAATGAAATTTCACGTGGAAACAGATCAAAGCAGGGCTATTCTGGCCAAAGAGAGGAGAGAGGGCTGGGGGTCTCTTTTACTCCCTCTTCCTTTCCCAGTGGCAGCTCCTGAGGCACCTCCATCGAACAGGGTTTGAAAACCACTGGAGGAGGGACTACTTTAGGAGAGGGTCAGGAAGGATCTCTCTGAGAGGATGGCATTTGAGTTGAGATCCCAGAAGATCTCAAGAAGAAGGCCATTCTTCTTAGCTAGAGTACAGGGAGTATGGGGGTCAAGCTGAGAAATGAGGCCAGATAGGTAGGAAGCGTCCACTCAGGTAAGGCCATACAGGCAGGGTAAGGAAGGTGGGATTTAAATTTTTTTTAATATCACTGGAAGAAGAAGGCAGGGAACCAATGATCTGTTACAGAGGTTCTGTGGGAGATGATGGAAGCCTGACCAGGATGGCAGCAGTGAGCATTTCGGAAGTTAGAGGCACGATGGGAGTGTGGGATGTGGACATGCCTTCTCGACTCAGGCTTAGAGACCTAGGACACTGGGGCACTGGGGTTGAAGGAGGGATGCTCTCCAGGCCAGGTGCGGACCCCCTTCTCTTTATTGCCTGCGGACTCCCTGTTCATTTTTCAAGACACTGCTTCCTCTGGGAAACCTTCCCTGGCCCGGCATAGTTGTCTCTTACCATTTACTTCTGGGTATTAGCCCTTCTTTTCCTAAACATGGCTAAATATAGGAGCCACCTTATAGTTGTCTGCTCCAGCTCCCCGATTTTACAGATGAGGGGACCAAAGATTCAGAGCTGATACTAAACTCGGGTCTCTTAATCCCCAGTTTGGTGCTATTTTCACTTCATCCTCAGCTTTTCATTTATGTCTGTCTCATATCCCCAGCGAGATTATAAGATTTTTTTTCATCTTTTTATTTTAGATTTTATTAAAAATTCTTAAGAACAGTGATCCTATCTTATTCTCCTTTTTATCCCCCTAACATCTAGCATAATGCTTGGCACAAACATAGAAGTTCAACAGATATTTGCTGATTGGCTGTTGGGTACACCATGGAGCCTGCGGCCGCAGGAATGTCCCCTTCCGTCTGCCCCATTGCAGTTAACCTGCCTCCCCAGACCTGACATCACTTAGGTCTGACAGCCGCGCTGCTGCTGTTCCTACTTGCCTAGCCAGTGTTACAGCCAGTTCTGGCCACACAGCAGAGCCTTGCTCCAAAGGCAAGGGCTTGGGCAGTTCTTTTCACTGAATTGCTAGCTGTGACTACAGTTAGTCTTGGAGGCTGATTGGAATTAGGCTCAAACCCCAAGCCATGGGGGGGAATTATTGAGAAGATGTGACCGTGCATTATTACGTTTGCCTTTCTTGGATCCTCCCTCACCAGTCGATAAGTGCTCCCGAGCAATAAAATGACCCAGGCCACGGCCTGTTCCTTGAGGGGAGAGGAGAGCCTCATACCTGCCCAAAGGACCACTGTACTTCTGGGTGAATGGAAAGAGGCTGCAGTCCCCCGTGCTGTAATATCTATTACCGCCCTTTAATTGAGGGTGCTTTCTAGCAGAGACATTTAGAATCTCTATTAGTTCCTCAGGGAACCCCTCAGAGTTGTTGGTGGTAGGGGGAGTTCTGCACCCCACCCTTCCCAGTTGGTCACCAATCCACAGGTCTGAGACTTGGGCTCATCACCTGAGACACAAAGCTGGGTCAGGTAGGGTCCTTGCGCGCCTGTGCCCCTCACCCCCCCACGCTCTGGTACTCCTGCCGTGTGTATTTCCCGTTATGAATGCACGTTTCCAAACTTGAATTTATAAGTGCAGAAGTACATAAAAATATCAATCCTTGCTCCGAACGGAAAACAGCCGTGTCTATGGTAGCTGACGGAAGCTGCTCCAACTCTTCCCTCTTTGTCAACACCGGGCTTTCCTGACATGTTGCACAGATGACCTGCATAACGGGCCATCTTAAGTGAGAGCCCTTAAAGTTTTTTCCCATCTGTGGGAATATTGATGGGAGCTAACAAACCACAGAAATCTTTAGAGGTTCCAAAGTCACAGAACAACTGACAGGAAGTGAAGGCAGGAAGATATCCCAACTAACCCTATTAACATGACAACAAGATGTATGTTATCAACAAGCTGGGCCATTTCCAATTGGTAGGTAATTAAGTCCATATGGTAATTAAGTAATTAGGTCTTCATTTATCAACCACATCTTTGTATCCTGTCTGCTCTGCTTGCAGAACACCCTTAAAATAGTGTCTATCAAGCTTTTTCAGCTACTGGCAACTTGGGAAGATCAAAACTTCCTTGAGACCGACCTTCTCTCCCGGAACAAATCACTGCACTTAATCAGGAAGACTGTACACAATTTGATGAGAAGAAATGTCTCCATTTTTAAAAGTATCCTATGTGGGTACAGTTTATAGAGAGCCCTTGGGTGACCTCAGTCACATCCAGAGCTTCAATTCATAAGATGATGACTCAGTCCACATCTCTAGCTCAGAAATTACTACCAGGCTCCAGACCCACGGTGCCAAGTGCCTTAACATCCCAAGGGCAGCTCAGATTTGAACTCAGCACGCATGCACACATGTGCGCTCTCTCTCTCCCTCTTCCTGTCCTAAATCTAAATTTTAGTAAATGACGTCATTGCGCACTCAGGTTTCTAAACCAGAAATTGAAAGCGTACTTGAGGCCCAAGCAGGCCAGCTCTGGTTTGTTGGAGTTTGGATTCTTTGGAACTGGTTGTCAAAACGAAGCTTTCTTCAATTCTAGCACTCCCAAGCCATTACGCTGTCCTTGGCCGGGGTCCCACAGGCTGCCTCCTTCCCTCTGGCCCCCCTCTGCTTCTTCCCTCACCTGAATCTGTGCTTCAAGGTTATACAAAGAACCTCTGCCCGAACACAGGGTCTCACCAGGCCAATCAACAGAAATCATCTGAGGAACTTTTAAAAAGGAAAGATTCCCATCCTCTCCCCAAGATTCTGATTCAGAAAGTCTGGGATGAGACATAATCCACCCTGGGTACCATCTTAGAATTCCGTCTGAACCCCAGGGCACAGCAGGAGAGACTCGGGGTGCTTTGTAACCCCCCCCCACTGTTTTCCCAGGTAATGATGGTGCCATATCTGTTTGTACACGATGACTGTCGCTGCACGCGTGTGCACAAGCATGTACACGAACACACAAACACACACACATGCACACATACGTACACCTACATGCTTCCCACCCACACAATTTTATTTATGCGGCACCTGTGCCCAGGTCACCCCTGACTCACTGCTTTCCATTGCCTCTACCAGCCATCATTCACTAAACAGTCATTCAGTCCTGCCCTGCTCCCTCCTCGCCAGACCCCTCCTTCCTTCTCCCCTTGACTACAGCTCCTAACTGGTCTCCCTGCCTCTGGACTGCCCTCTGCTCTGCTTCTGACTTAGTGGTCTTTGGAAACACAGATCACAGCCACTGAAGTGCGTGGACCCCTGCAGTACTATCGACCCCACCCAGCCTTTTCCAAACTTTACTTCTTCAGGCCATTGTTCTCCTATCTGCAGTGACAGAGGAAACATTAGACACAGCAAATATCCAGAAAAGCTCTTAAACTCATTTTAGGTACATCAAATATCTATTGGCTAAAAGTGGACTTATAATTCTATTTGATAACATTGTATCTCTTGTAGCAGCCTTCTCATTGGAGGTTAATTTGAGCAATGGTTTTTTTTAAAGGAGCGTCATTGAATAAGTTTGTGAAATACCTCATAAGACTAGGCTGGACAAGTTAACTTATGTTACTGTGGATTATGAATCTTAGTGGATGAGAAGTGACGTGCAGAGTTTCCCAGAGTTATTGCCTCTGCTGCCACGTCGTAAAGGAGTTATCTCCTAGGCTTAGTGTTCCACAGAAAACGCTGGGAAATGTCGTCTTACGGGACAAGGCTTCCAGGATTTGGATGACTGGTTGGTAAATGGATTAAAGGAAAACCCAATATCGTATGAGACATTGTGTATGGAAAAGAAAAGAATAAAAATGTTTTTCTCTTTAAAGAAGTAGCAGTGGGGGGTGTTTTCTGCGTCTCCAAGGAAAGACAGTGAATTTTAAAGGCTTTCGAGAAATGAGCCAGATACTCTCCTGCTTCACTGCGCCCTACACAAACTGTCATGTGATATATTTTTAGTATTTTCCCAAAGGAGAGACTCCCCGAGTTTATGCAAGACTGGGCAGTTATTGGAGCATGAGGGAGCCTTGATACTATTCCCCTCTCCATGAATATTTCCAAATATTGATCTCGTTGGCAGGTTACTCTTACCTGGATCTCCTCATTGTTCCTACTCAAGAAAATCGAAAATGTAGTAAACCTCACTTCTCTCTTTCTCTCTCCCTCTCCTCTTCCCTTTCCTTCTCTGTTACCCCACCCCTGTTTCTTCCCTTCTCCTCCAGGAACTTTCTGCATCATTTCACTGTGCACCTGTGTGGCCGGGATCAACTTTGAGCTGTCACGCTACCCACGCTACCTGTATGGACTCCCCGACGACATCAGCCATGGCTACGGATGGTCCATGTTCTGTGCTTGGGGGGGCCTGGGCCTCACGCTAATCTCGGGATTCTTCTGTACCTTGGCCCCTTCTGTCCAACCTGTCCCGAGGACCAACTGCCCCAAATCCAGACCCGAGAATGGGACAGTGTGCTAAAAAAACAAACCCATACATATATATATATATATATATAAATATATATATAAATATATATATAATATACATATATACAACAAAACTCAATCACGATGATGCCAGTGCCAAGGCAGAGTGGAGCTGGCTCAGGCACCTGCATCTCGTCGGACTTTGTGTTGCCTCATCACCGAGATGGGGAAGGCGTTCCCATCACGTGGCTCTTCCATCAGTTCTTAACTTTTGGCTCCGTGGTTTCTTGAAGACATCACCACTCGAGATAGTCCCGATTACCGTCACTCACGAGGATGGGGTGGTGGGCTGGGAAGGGACGGTGCCCGTGGTCTGGGGCGGCACGGGTGTAGACAAGGAAGTGCCCTCCGCTGGGCTGGCAGGAGGGGACAATACCCCAACACCGATCATATCAGAGAAACAATGCTCTTAGTTCATAGAATGTAACCAGATCTTTGAGGCCATTTCCAGAACCATTTTCTTCTCCTGCCCTTCCCGTTCTGATTTCCTTCCTGGCCGACCAGTGACACACAAGAAGTGGAAGAGGAAACACACCGAGAAGGGAGTTTTCTCTTTGCTGCCAAACTTTTGGACAAAGTTCCGGAGGTGGGAAGGGGGAGAGCACAGCTTGCTGAGAGACAAGATCCGCATCGATGAGAGGACACTTCAGCGGATGCTCAGAAAACCCAGGCTTACCTTCCAGCTGCCTTACGCCCAGTTAAGCAAGAGGCCGCCCTGCCCCGAACCCCATCTGCACTCCCCGGGAAGATCGGAGCCTTGGAGTAACGCTGTAGTGTGTGTGTGTGTGTGTGTGTGTGTGTGTGTGTGCGCGCGCGCGGGCGCACGCATGCGACAACTTCAGGCAGTTTCCTTTTTTTCTTTTCACCTTTTTAAATGGCAATAGTGGGTTATGACTGTTGTCTGTCATTTGTGGTGGTTTCATGGCCCAGGATGGAGGGCCCAAGACCTAGGAAGCATCATGAGGGGCGGGCTTCTATGGGGGCCAGTTTTGCAGCTTCAGATACCTGGAGTGTGTGTGCGTGCGTGTGTGTGTGTGTGTGGATGTTTTCTGAGTGTGGGGTTTTATCATTTGTGTTGCGTTTTTCTGTTATTTTTAGTGCAGCTGAAATTCCCAGAGGGCAGAACCAAGGACAAAACCACTGGGCAGAGGACCTGTGGTGCTTCACATCCCATTTCTGGGACGTCATGGGACTTAGTCCTCTAATTTTGGAAGTTCAAGACACAGCTGGGTACACGAGCCATGAGCGAAGAGGGGGAACACGGTTCAAGAGGGAGAAGGAAAGTGGCCTCTGTTGCTGTTGGAAAGTCCATATACCAGACAAGACCTTTCACTTCCCATCACAGAAGCTGTCCTTTGTCACTGGACATCCACCCCTTTTGCAGGGGTGACCTGTGTACAGACGAAAGAAAATGGGTCACCTGCAGAGAGAGCCGCCATGTCCCATGGACTCCAGTTTGTATGATATTGTGTAAATTCATGGAGAACTCTTGACTCTTGCCATCTTCTTCCTTTTCCTCTTGGTATTCAAGGCCTCGAACCCCAGGTAGCCATCTTGGTGGCTAGCACCCAAACAGAGGTGGCCTCCGTCCGGCCTGGTGTCTCAGGCTCGGGTGAGCGCATTGGCACTGCAGGGGGTTGGCGAGCTTTGGAGCCAGCCAGCGCGTTGTGAAAGCTGGGGGGACAGGAGTCTGCCAGCAAGAGTGGGCAGCAGCAGCTGACCGTCACCTCAGTGACCCCGCGGGGGCCGAGCAGCCCTGGGGAGGCAAGGAGAGAATCCCCTGAGCCGTCCAGCCATGGGTCAACCTTGTAGCCGAGAATTCAGTTGCTTCATAACTGAATGTGCTCTGGGAACTTTGCCACCCACTCAGCAGCCTTCCTTCCCAGCCATGCCCTCTGTTTCATCTATCTGTCCTCTACCCTGCCTCCCCTCCAGATCCCCCCTTTTCTCACCTGTGAACCATTTCCCTTCTCCCTCTTCCATCCACCAGGCTCCAAGTCCCGCCTCTCTCCTCATCTGCTCTTTTTGACTATGTGTGTGCGTGTAATTCACAACCACATAGGACATCTGATGTGCGTGGATGGGTCTGAGTGTGGGTCTCTGTGTGTGTGTATCTCTCTGGTGCATTTTGTGTACATTTGTGTCAGTATGTACCTGGACGCAGATGTGCGGTGTACTACTCAAGACTTCCTTGCTGGCGACACGGATCAGCTTCTGCAAAAAGGCTCATGTGTGAGTGAGTGCCCTGTGCGTGGGGAGATAGGAGATGACGGGGCAGGAAATGCTGTTAGCTCCTAATTGCACTTCTAAGGATGATTTTTAAAACAAAGGATGTATTCTATGAGAAGGGAGATAATTTTCAGGAAAACTCAGTGTTTCAATTGTACAGGGAATTAAAAAAAATAATAATTTGCTTTGAAAAGTTAGATTTCCCACTTCAGGGGAAGGTCATACTTGGGCTTCAGGAAAAGTGAGGAGAAGTATCTCAGATTGTGTCTTCCTTCCAAGCATCTTGACTGGGCTCCGCCTAGCAGGGAGAGGTGGGCGTCCACCGGCATCTGTTTGGGGCAGAAGGCTTCTCTGTGACCACATCCAAATTTCAGCTGTTTCCCAATTGTAGGAAAATGGGGAAAGAAATTCCAAATGGGGCAATTTGTAATCAATCATTTAAACTTTTCTTAAGTAACCAGTACTGTTCACCAACCTGTAATTTATACCCTCTTTTCTAATCCCATGCTTGCCGTAAATAGATCATCCACTCTCTCCAACTACTAATCATTATAATAGACCTTTAACACAGATTGCTGCATCCCTTTGAAATGTTCCTAAATGCTAGGAGGACCCCTAGGAAAGAAGTAAACCACCTGGGCTCAACTCACCATCAGCAGAGCAGGAGCTTAGAGCTGCTCTCTTTGGAAATGGGGCCAGAAATATACAGACACACACGCTCTGGGTCTGACCCTGCTCGGGGCCAATAAAAGCCCAGCCACATGGCCAGGATGGAAGCCCTGTACAGATGGCAAGTCCTGGCTGTGGGAGAACTGCTCTGGTGACCTTGATCCCTCCGGCCTAGGGACTTGACCCCAGATGAAGACGTGTCACTCCAAGCTGTCACTGAAGCTTTCGTGCTGTGAGGGCTGAGGAAGAAGAGAAGGCAGGGAGGGAGGAGAAGGAAGAAGGAGGCTCTACCTTCGAGGGTCTTTACATCAGACTCTGCTAACCCCAGATCAGAGTAGAACCCAACCTTCTGACGGGATTCAAGGTCAGCAGCCTCACCCACCAGCCCCCACCCCAGGTCAAGTTCAAAATCCCTACAGGTGTGCAGGCGAGGCCTATGACCGTGTATGTGTTTTGAGCTCCGTGAAAGTCGACCTTGAGCACGGGGCCTTTTATTTCCTTCCCTGCCCTAGGACCTTGGGGATTCAGGAAGTGGGGTGTCTGCCTTAGAAAGAGGTCCTATTTCTTCCCCCATTTTGAGAGTTTTGGTTTCTTCTTCTGATTTCTGTTCCTTTCTGTCCACTCACTTCCACTTTCCCTCTGCATCAACTACGACCCATTAAAATAGTTAAGGAATCTGTCTTTAGAGAGGCTCATCCACTCCAAGCAGCCCCCTTCCTTGTTTGCTGTGGCTGTAGGTTTCATAAGGAGTTCTGTGACTCCCTGGCATCAAAGCGTAAAAAAATTTCAAACGTGCCTGTTCCAGCTTCAATCCTCCTCCAAGTCCCAGCCTTTCAACGATAACACCCTTTCGATTTCAGGGATCACAAAGTCACAAACACTCGACAACTGCACCAAATCAAGACAAAGCCTTCACACGTCCATGTGCAGCACCCTGGGCCCTGGTGCCATTTGGGTATACTCTCTTGTTGGGAGTGAGTGGTTTCACCTAGCAATGCTTTGCCTCTCTTTCGATAAGGGAAGAAGACGTCCTGAGACTCTTCGGTCGGCGCCCCACATCTTAATGTTCATCCACTGTCACCACGAGAGGTCTAAAATGAAAGAACCACGTGTAGTTGTCCTGGTTAAATGGGAAGATGTGCTGCTTCCGTCTCCAAAGCTGCCCACCTGACTCAGATTCAGGATAATGGAATCAAGTACATCACCCAGAGGTGTTTAGAATTGACTCTGTCTTCACCTGGCTTATTCTGAGAGCATTAACGAACTGATTTTCAAGTTTTGGGGGGGAAGGAGTGGGAAGAAACACACTCTGGTCATCTTTGGTGTGATATGTGTGGGATGTTTGCTTGATTCTTGTAGCTAAAGGGAAGCTACTCTTCTGAAAATGTCCCCTCTGCTCTAGGGACGAACCTTTCCCGCGGACACATCCAGCCCTTTCCAGGGAAAGATGATGAGTCATGGAGTGATTTCACCACAGATAGAAATAGTTGGTGCATTAACAGCCGGTTTGGCTTCTGTGCTGTCTTCCAGCTGTTATACAGTAGAATAAGGGGACAGATTTTTAAACAAGACCACCTGAGTTGATGGTCACAAAAGTTTCTGGTTTCGCTCAACGTGGTCACCTTGGTGGGTGCAAAATATTTCTTAAACATTAGGGTTAGTTCTTAGACTACATTATTATTGGCTATTTGATTTTTTTTTCCTGAATAATACATGTTCATTGTAGAAAATTAGAAAAATAAAATACAAAAGAAAAGAAACCTTAGAAGATTGTTCATCATCCCATGGCTCTGGGCATCATGATTGTCATATAACCAACACTTCCCCATCAGTGGTTGTCTCTGGGTTGGCAGTTGGGGCCAGGGGTGCAGCCCATGACCACAGAACTACATTGGTCTGTGTGGAGTTGACCCTATGTTCATGGCAGTGAGAGCACAGGGCCCTGAGCCCCCAGAGGTAGCAAACAGGCCTTTGAAGAGGCTCAATGCCAGAGCTTAGGGGCAGGGTGGAACAGAGCTAAAAGATTCCAACTTTGGGATTTCTTTCCTTTTTCTATTTCTCCTTCCTTCCTTCTCCTTCCTCTCTCTCTTTTTTTTTTTTTTTTTTTTTGAGTGCCACATCAATCTAATGATAGGGGTAAGAGCACTGAAGCCAGAGTAACTCACTAATTCAGCTACACTTGTATAATGCAATTACTGTACATTTCATTTCAGCTCTGCACTAAAATCATTTGTGACTCTGGGCACTGTGTATTCTCCATACTTGAACTTCCTCATCCACAAAATGAGGATAGAGATAACACTTTACCTCATGGTATATTAAGGGTGACAAAGAAATTGCAAAGTGATTTGCAAACATGAAGTGTATGAATTATGCACTGTTCAAATTCTCCTGCAGCGGCCAAGCCCCCAGTGAATGGAATTTTTCCACGTGGTCTCTGAGCCTCACCGCGGAAAGGATAATCTAGAACGAGGGGTCATCTTGGCCACTGAACAGGACTGTACTATCCAAATTAAGCACCTAGATTTTATTTGACCATCCAGCCTCCTCAGAGAAGTCGGCTCCTTAATTTACCCATTCCCAGCCTTCCTTCCTTGTGTCCAAAGCCAGTTTTGCAAAGAGCACTCTTAATCCTCTTTATTATTCCCAGAGGTGATGGAATAAGTAAACCATATGTGGCAAATGGCATAAGTGAGCTAAAACAGTTAACTGTTAAGACACACAGTCGAGGCCTCAGTTATTTACTATTTTACCATTCTCCTAACGTCATTTCTGGCTGTCCGTGCCCAAGTGGTGGGGCAAATCAGATTCTGAGGCATTTTATTTTATTTTATTTAAATTTTTATTTATTTATTTATGGCTGCGTTGGGTCTTCCTTTCTGTGCGAGGGCTTTCTCTAGTTGTGGCAAGCGGGGGCCACTCTTCATCGCGGTGCGCGGGCCTTTCACTGTCGTGGCCTCTCTTGTTGCGGGGCACGGGCTCCAGACGCGCAGGCTCAGTAATTGTGGCTCACAGGCCCAGCCGCTCCACGGCATGTGGGATCCTCCCAGACCAGGGCTCGAACCCGTGTCCCCTGCACTGGCAGGCGGATTCTCAACCACTGCGCCACCTGGGAAGCCCCTGAGGCATTTTAAATGGTCTTTTAAGTTTACGATGGGAACGAGCTTCAAGGAACTGGGATCTTCTTTCTCTTGGCCGTTGGTGAAGCAGATGGCTTCATCAAAAGCACGTGGGTTCTTACAGGAAGGCCTTCGGATGGTGCATTCGCTAGGAGTTGTTCTGGGCGTGATCCTGTTTGGGAAAAGCTGAATTCTAGGTTCTAAACAAGAAAAGAAAGCATTTCCCAGAGGGTCTGCATGCTTTCCACTTTGCAGTGGATCAGCTTAAGTGTTATGGCGAGACCTTTTCCAAGGGAAATCCAGGTCACTACTCCCAGTATGGTTGGAGCCCAGCCAGGGATGGGGGAACCACCCAACCGCAGAGGATGGTTGTTCACTAGTGAGAAACAGAAAACTGGGTGTAAGTTACACAGCAGTAACTCAAACCTGGCCTCGCTCTGACAGACACCAACCTCAGCCATTGCAGCTCCCTCTCTTCACTTCCAAGGACCGGGCGTTTGTTCCTGGAGGAACTCTGTGTCCTGCTGTCCTCTCCTGGCTGCGCATTTCCCTTCCTTTCCGGGTCGCCCGTAGACCCTTTCTAGCCTGAATGTATCTGTGTGTCTGTGTCGCTGTGACTGTAATGATGCCTTTCACGTTGAAGAGCTTTCACCAACTCCATCTCCTCCTCCTTTCCCCTTTCCACCCATGGTGTGACTGTTTTGCTAGTCAAGACTATCTGTAAAAATGTACAAATAAAAGTGGGAACTGAAAATAAGGGGGAGGGAATTGAGACTAAACAAATGCATTGCTGTAGCCCTCGGTTTTCTGAGGACTTATGTGGACTGCCCTAAAATCCCAACTCTGTGTTGGGATTTGAAGGGAGGGAAGCCATTGGCGCAGGAGTTTTGTTGGGTTTTTTTTTTCTGGTTGTTTCTCTGACAGTCAACGAGTGTCTGCTTGGAACTCTCTTTTCTAAAGGTTTGGACCTTTAAAATATATTTTCCAAAAAGTAAAAGCAAGTCATCCAAGTGTGAAAGGTGAAGGTCAACACAGAGACCTGATCTGGGGGTGGTATTAATAGCCTTGGCTATTAAACTGGCTCACTCGGGGCCTTGGGCGAATGAGGTTACCTCACCAGCTCTCTGCGTCCTCTCAGCCAAACGGGGCTGGGGGCTCCTGGGGCTCCCAGTCTCCCTGGCCGTTCTGCTGCTATCTTTGGAGAGGCTTCAGGCCCGTGCTGGTCCGTGTTTACTGCAGGAGGTGCATTGGGAGAATCCCTCCTGGCTGCTCCCGCCCCCACGCTTTCACTCTTCGGAAAGTGACCTCGAGCTAACACCCAGTGTGTGCTGGAGTCCAAAGCCTTTTATCTACCTTTTCATTCTCAGATGCCTTTCCACCCACTTTGATGATGTCATTTTACCGCGGTTACCGACAGAGCTTTGCTGCGCTGGGGTAGGAGGTAGAGTTTCAAAGGAGATGATGTATGTGAATTGCTTTGGAATCTATGACTTACTCTGCCACCCCAGCTTGTACTGTCAGAAGCAGGGAGTCTGGCCAAGGGACGCGACCGAATCAGAATGAAGAAAGCCTTGGTGGGGTGCGGGGGTAGATGCAGACGAGGTTAAGGTAAAGAAAGCTTTTGGAAGGGGAAATGGCAGAAGCACAGGGCATCCTCAGCGTGGCAGCAGAGAAGGATCCCCAAAAGGCAGGTCACCCAGAAGAGAAAGTAGAAAAGAGAAACAGGGGCAGGTAATCCTGTAGCACCAAGAGCTGCCTCCCCACAGGATAGAGAAGACTAGCTGCTCCAGATTCACACCAAGCTTGGTCAGTGACCTAACCGCTCCTCCTTCATGGCACCTTCAATCCAAACCTTTCTCCTCTCTGATGGTCCACAGTGATCATCTCTAGGGTCAGCTTCAGGAAGGCAGTTTAGAACAGTGCTGTCCAATAGGTACAATGCAAGCCACATATGCAATTTTAAATATCCTAGTAGCCCCATTTTTTAAAGTCCAAAGAAATAGGTGAGGTTAATTTTAATACCTATTTTAACCCACCATATCAAAAATATTATCATTTCAACGTGGAACCAGTATAAAAATTACTGAGCTACTTATATTCTTTTTTTTTTTTTCCAAATGAAATCTTCAAAATCCAATGTGAATTTTACTCTTAGAAAACATCTCAGTTTGGACCAGCCACATTTCCAGTGTTCAATAACCACACGCGGCCACTGGCTGACGTGTAGGACAGCAAAGATCTAGACTGTTCATTAGGGGATGGAATGGAATCACCCTTACCTGTGAGTCACACAGATCTCATGGCAGGCAGATGCTGGAGGTCGGTGTTGGCCCCGAGTAGAAAACACACGAGCAATGTCCAGGCTGCCATCCTGGCCTCTGGAAGTTGCTCACCCGCTTAGAGGAGAGGACCACTGCTTGTCAAATACATATCACATCTGCCCCAGAGGGTCAGTGCTGCCCCTGGGCATGGCCCCAATGACCCGTCAGAGTTCTAGAGGCCAAAGCAAGTCACTTTCTTCAGCTGTAGGAACACCAGCTTATCCCTTATCCAGACGTCCTTTATCTTAGGATGGAAAGAGGGGCAGACGGGCCTTCTCTTCGTCAAGAATAAAGATCTCCACAACTTCTTATCACCTGGTCCAGTCACCTGCTAATAGCATCTCACCAATATTTGGAGCTGTTTTCTCAATCCCTTACTTTCCTTAAATGCTAAAAGGGGCTGTGCTGTAAAGAGCGGTGGCCACAGGCAGACTGGGTCTCCTAGGATGTGGCAGTGACAAGCTCTGTCCCTTACAGACTCAGTCCACTATTGCCCACCTCTCCCTCCTGCCCCAAGGCTTTCTTTAGATTTGAAGAAACCTCTTTCGGCAGGCGGGGACAGAAGCGGGGTGGAGACAAGAAGTGAGGTCTTAGTGCAGAGAACAGAATAAAATGCAAGCAGACAACCCCTGGGCATTCTCAAAGCATTTCAAAGAGCCAATATGACAAGGTTGGATTCATTTAAAATATTGCGTCCTGAGCCCTGTGTTACCGAGCAAAAGAGAATGAGCTGATTTGGTGAGTACATTTTATATATGGTCATTAGACAGGGACTGTAGCCATAAAAACTCTCAAACACCTGGAGTGTTTATGGTCCACCAGATTATTATTGCTCAGTCAATATAAATTGATTTACCTTTCATTTGCATAGTGCTTTCTGATTGGTTAGACAAGGAGTGATGTGTACTGCAGGGTTCCAACACCGCCTCTGCCCTCAGAGGTAGCAATTCCTGTGGTTATTGGTGCTAAAATAAGATTAAATGTTATGTTAATTTGTTCTGATACGATGTGAATAAATGTGTTGTTTAATCTTAACAAGAATGCTACATCTTATCAGATCTATTGTACTGTCTGTTCCTTCTCATAGTTAATTACAGGAAAGGTGATCCAAACCAGATCTTGAAACTATTGTGCTATTCTGAGAGGTGAATTTAACAGGGAAGTGGGAGGGGGGGATGAAAAGGGAAATTGCCAGGTTCCTGTGACTTTGCAAGGACTGAGGAAGCAGAGAGCATTTGGGGACTTCACTGACACTGACTGCATCTTGCAATTTTCTTTTTCAAATTGGCAGAAATATTGTATTTCCATGGATTGAAGAAATAAAGTGTCTGGTAATTAAATGACTTGTTCATGGAAAAAAATAAAAATAAATAATCTGTCAGTTGTGGAATGTAAACTGATTAAACAATTAAATAAAGAAGATCATGTTGTGTGTTTTAAGTAATTGTATCTGCTTGGGGAAGAGGGGTAGACCCTGCAGTATTTGATGGAGAACAATAGTTTTCCCTCAGGCTTTGTACAGAAAAAAAAACTGAACAACTTTTATGTAGATTACAGACTGAAAACTCTAACCCTGAAGGAAATAGACAGTAAACATTTCAAGCATGTGTAAGCCAAAGGTAAATGCTTTTAAAGTTGCAGGGCCGGGTGCGGTGGGGATGGAGAGGGACTCAGAAGAGAAAAACAAGGAAACTATTGTTCTTTTTGTCCTGGTGTTGGCGTTCTTAACATTTTTTAAAATGGTTTATAAGATGCTGAAATTACTGGTTACATTCTAACCTCCCACCCTATTTCTTCTTAGCTATCAGTAAGGAGAGACATTTCTCTCACAGTCTTCATCATCTCTATCCCTACCTTAGAATCCCAGTTCCTTTCCACCCATGTGCCTTTTAAACATTTCTGGCTCATGCCTGGGTAGGACATCTAGGGAAGCAGTGAAGATGACAGCAGGTAGGTGCTTTTTAAGGATCGTGTCACTCAGCATCTTGAGTTTTAAGCCAAAGAAACTGGCTCTGTCTGGTCTAAGTGGGAAAGTCATTTACTGAAAAGACATGGGCAGCTGGAAGCCCACAGCGCAGGCAGGAAGAAACGAGCAGCTAGGTAGCCAGAATCACACCCAGTCCAGTCTGGACTCTACACCACAGTTGCCTGGTTGCCACTGTTACCATGGAGACCATATGTTGCTGCGCTGCCACCATCAACAGGATGAATCTCCAGGTACCCGCTTTTTTCAGTCGGTATCCCCAGAATCTCAGGGGTGTGCACCATCTGAGAGGGACAGGCAAACAGGTCTAGAGCCCTTAGCTTCTCTCTTGGATGGTGAACCCTGTCTCCCGCCAGATTCATAGAGTAGACAATTCCCCAAGCACTGGAAGAGGCATAGGTGCTGGGCAGGCAAAAAGGGGGAAATGATCATTAGAGGTGGGATATCTGAGCGAGAGGAAGGATCCCTGAATGAGAGGCACGTTGCTGCATCTCTGTGTGGTGCATCTGAATAGCGTCCAGTGGGTCTGTGTAGGATCTTCATGACAGTGATTAGCACCATGGCTGGCAGCCTTTGTTTCTAGATACGTACAGTGTTAGGCATCGTACAAGAAGACCGGCCTAGATTTAGGTGGAGAAAGAGGCACTAATATAACCAGTGCCTGGTGAGTGTCATCCCACACCACCAAGCAATTCTCCAGGTCTCAGAGGATACCGACCGGATGTCCTACAGTTCAACTCAGTTCCGACACTGTCAGCCTGGAGATAGTGTCAGATCTCATAGGTTAAGGACTCAGTCCCACAAGGCTGTCCCCATTTTGGACACCAATCAGAAGTCCAGGTTATCACCTGTGCTTCTGATTGACTGGCTACAAATTGGAGGTTTCCACGACCCCTCCTAGGGTTCAGTTAATTTGCTAGAGTAGCTATAGGACTCAGGAAAACAATTTACTTACTAGATGAAGAGTTTATTATAAAAGGATATAACTCAGGAAGAGACAGGTGGGAGAGATGCATAGGGCACGGTATGGGGAAAGAGGCGTGGAGCTTCCGTGCCCTCTCCAGGCACCACTTTCCCCGAATCTCTGCATGTTCACCAACCCTGAAGCTCTCCAAACCACATCCTTTTGGTTTTTTATTAAAGCTTCATTACCTAAGTATGTTTGATTAAATCATTGGCCATTGGTGATTGAACTTGATCTCCAACCCCTCCCCCCTCCCCGGAAGGCTGGGGGATGGGACTGAAAGTTCCAACCATCCAGTCACCTGGTTGATTCCCTTGACAACCAGCCCCCCATCCTTAGTGACTTTCCAAAACCACCGCATTAACATAAACTCCGGTGTGGTTGAAAAGGGCTTGTTATGAATTACAAGACACTCCTTCCACCTTTATGGAACTGGAGTTCTTTCAGGATTTCAGAAACTTATGACAAAAGAACAAATATTAGAACAAAAGATGCTCCCCTTGTTCTTTTTGCTTAGGAAATCCCAATGGCTTTAGGAGCTCTGTGCCAGCAACAGGGATGAAGACCTAATGTATGTCTCTTATTATAAATAACAGTATCACAAGTGGAAATTTTTTTTTTAAAGAGGAATCCTGGAAGTAATGGAAATAAACAGTAAAACACTTCAAAAGTAGGTACAGGTCAAAGGTAAGTGCCTTACAGAATGGGCAAGGGGAAGTTTAACTTGAAGAAGTGGGAGACCAGAATCCTAAGGGTCCCCTGCCCTCCCTGTTAGTAATGTCCCTTGGAAGAGAGAAAGAGTGGAAGCACCACTGACCCTAAGAAATGAGCAAGGCCTTTCAGCCCAGGTATCTTCAAGGGGAAAAGCATCTCCCCCCGCCAGGGTCAGGGTGAGGAGGATTGGGAGGAGGCTCCCAGAAGGTCCTATGAGTTTGTGCTGCAGTGTTCCGACCTGAAGGGTGGGCGGAGTCACCAGCAACTATCTGAGGCCTAAGACAGACGCCCTGTAGACAGCCTGGGCTGAACCACAAAGAGGTAAACAGCCTGCTTCTCCTTTTTCCAAGGAAGAAGCACAACTTTGATCTCTGTGTCTGTGATGAATTATGCAGTCCACTGTGTTTGTAGGAAACACACCTACTTCATCTCATCTTAGCACCTGTGCCTCCAGACACAAAAATCCCCACAGCGAAAGCTGTTAAATAAAGAAAGGCAGCACCAGAAACTGTGACCAGTTCCCCCCAATAGCTGGGATGTCCACAGAGGGGTGCCCTCCTCTAGGAAGCCTTCCTTTCCTGAGTGCCCATGCTGCAAAGTGCCCTTCTTCAGCCCCATGGCATCATGCTGTGTCTCTCGCATGGCACTTATACTTCCAGATGAAATGAGTGTTTTCCTTTGGACCCCCTCAGGAACTGGGTTGTCTTGAGGAGCAGGGCTTCTGACTTACTCATCGTCGTATTCCAATGACTAGTAGTGGCTGGTGTGTAGTAAGTGCTCAGTAAACACTTACTGATCTGAATCCAGCTAAAGTCTTCCCCCATCCACTCACTCAAGTTGGTCCTTAATGCTGGTGTTAAATTCTTCTTTAGGTAAGTGTTGTTGGGGGTTCTCAAGACCGCACTCAGATTCATTGATTTGCTAGAAGGACGGACAGAACTCAGAAAAGCTGTTATACTCAGGATTATGGTTTATTACACTGAAAGGATATAGCTTAAAATCAACAAAGGTAAAAGGCAGGCAGGACAGAGTTCAGGAGAGATGAGACAGCTTCCAGCTGTCCTCCCGCCGTGGATGTGTACAGACAGTGCTTAATTCTCCCAGCAAAGCTGTGTGACAACAGGAGTATTGCTCACCAGGGGAGCTCACCTGAGCCTTAGTGCCCAGGGACTTGGGGGAGGTCAGTCGGGTGGGCACAGAACACCCATATAGCTGACCTTAGTTACCCAACCTCCAAAGGTCAAACAAGGTCTCCACCATACATCACATTGTTAGCATAAATTATCCAACATGGCCCAAGGTAAACCAGGTAAACAAAGACACTGATCAGACAGATATTCCAGGGGCTTGAAGGTTATCTCCCAGGAGCCATGCAAGGGCCACATCTTTCCTTGGAATGTGCAGAGTTTGGGCAACCCAGCCCTGCCGAGTGAACCCTTTACTGTGCACTGTGCTACATGATAAGTTAGATCAAACAAGACATAGTTCCTCTCCACGTTGAAGCTCCCCCCAGATATCCTAGCTTCCCTCCCCTTCCCCTGATCCACTACAGACAAGCCCAGCCCTGGCCTTCTTCTCAGGTCATTGGCTAAAGTTCACTGTCTAGTGGACTCCTTTCCATACATGCTTCTTCTCAAGCAGCTCACATGCCCTTCACGAGAGATGGGTGTGGGTGTGGGGTGGAAGGAGCACAGGTGCCTGCATCTTTAAGCAGATCTGGATTTGCATCTTTCTATATACAGGTTGTGTCACTTGGCCCCCTCAACCTGTGTGCCTGTGTGTTATGTAAGTGGGTTTCCACCATCTGCCTTCCAGACTGCTGTGGAAGATGAGAGAGGTGCCCCCCACGAGAGGGGCTGCCCAGAACTCATCAGTGCTCACCAGGCTCCCTTCCCTGCTCTGCACAGTTTGTCCTCTTCCATCAGTAAGCAGGCTCTACCTCTTACCCTCTGAGACGGGTGTCTGAGCTGAAGCCCACCCAGGTGTTAGAGTCCCACAGGCACCCTGCTCACTCACCACACCCAAAGCTCCGTGGACGCATTGACAATTTAAATGCAAACTCACATGTATTGTATTCACCATTCTTCAGTCAATACAGCTACCCTGTAAAGGTATATATATATGTGTGTGTGTGTGTGTGTGTGTGTAATAAAATCATGCTTTGAAATACTTTTATTTCAGGAGAGGGGAGAACCTGGGAATGAAAATTCTCTTCCCCTTTGCAGAACTCGTCCTCTTCTAGGAGGGAGAGACATGCTCTAGAACCTTGCTACTCATTGTGTGGTCCAGGGACAAGCAACATCCACATCACCTGGGGTCTTGTTAGACATGCAGAGTCTTTGGTCCAACCCCAGAGCCACTGAATCAGAGTCTGCATTTTAACATGAGCTCCAGGTGATTTGTATGCACTGATCTGGAAGGTTCACTTACTAGCTGTGTGGTTTGAGCGTTTGTTTCAATGCTTCTGCTAATATCTTTTATCTAGGGTCAAGATCACAGGAGGATTTCAAAGGACAATGAAAAAAATTGTCCCCGTCTGAGGTCTCAAAGCCAATTGGAACAGGTATCATTTTTTTTTAATTTATTTTATTGAAGTATAGTTGATTTACAATGTTGTGTTAATTTCTGCTGTACAGCAAAGTGATTCAATTATACATATATATTCTTTTTCATATTCTTTTCCATTATGGTTTATTACAGGATAGTGAATAGAGTTCCCTGTGCTATACAGTAGGACTTGTTTATCCATTCTATATATAATAGTTTGCATCTGCTAACCCCAAACTCCCAATCTACCCCTTCCTCAACCCCTTCCCCCCTGGCAACCACAAGTCTGTTCTCTATGTTTGTGAGTTGGAACAGGTATCGTTTTTAACTAACATGCCAAGAAAGATCCCTTCTGCTGGGTCTAACGCTGGTTTTTAGGGTCACCACTGGGAGAACAAGGCCAAGTAATTAGGTTTTGTTTCTCCCAGTGAGCAGGTTTGAACTCTGCATCAGCTGCCCCGGAGCAGGTGTGTGTGAGACCACGAGGTTTCAGCCACTGTGGGAAAGTAGACATGGGGTGGCTCTAGGGGGGAGGGTTCACTTTCGCCTCTTCCTGAAAAAGTCTAGACCACAAGACAGAGTAGATCTGGAGTGAGGGGACTTGGAGGCCCTTCACCCTGATATCCCTTCTTTTGTGTTTTTTTGTGAGCTAGATGCAAAGCTTTAGTTCATGACAGTATAACTTACTGGTTATAAGCAAGGACTCTAGAGTCAGATGGCCTGCGTTCAAATTTGGCCCCATCTACTAGTGGTGTAACCTTGGGCAAGATATTTACCCTTTCCATGCTTCACTTTCCCCCTCAGCGAATGAGGATGGTACCAATAATATCTACCTTGTAGGGCTGTTGTGAGGATAAAATGGGTTCATATTGGCCATGTACTTAAAAGAGTGCCTGGCATATACTAGCTGTTATATACATATTTATTATTAAATAATTCAAACTTTAAAAGGCCTATGCGAAGTTCCACTGACTAATGAGACATAATCAGAAGGTGTGACTGGGACTAAGTCTTGGAACAGAGCCTTTGTAAAGAACAGTAATGGAAAAGGATTTTCTGCAAGGCGTCACTTTGAAGGTGATGGTGATTCCAGCTGTCTGGAGACAACGGAAAGCCAGTCTCCATGAGCATCTGTTGGCATCACTGGTTGCAGCCTGACCCTTTCCATGTCAGTGTGTTGCGACACCGATTGGGCTGTGGCCCCTACAGCAGTGATGTCCACAGTTCTACCTCCTGCTCGGTGGCTGGGACTACAGCGGCCCCTCTATATTTTCTCTGGGCCGCCATCTCTCTACTACTTGTCAGGGAGGGTACAGAGCCCTGCCTCGGGAACCCCCTTCCTCCCACAGATGAGGTGGAAATGATGTGAAAAGAGTCTTCCATATGTCTTCAGCACCCTTCTTATCACTGAGGTTTGTAACAAGGGGGTTTACCTTGGTAGTGGAAGGTCATCCTTAGCTTTTCCTCCCTTATATCCCTAAACTACTCTTTAAATTTTGGCAGTGTGCCATATAAGACTGAAGACCATTTTTTTTTTCTTTTTAAAATATAAACTGGGGACTTCCCTGGTGGCGCAGTGCTTAAGAATCCGCCTGCCAATGCAGGGGACACGGGTTTGATCCCTGGTCCGGGAAGATCCCACATGCCGAGGAGCAGCTAAGCCCATGCGCCACAACTACTGAGCCCACGTGCCACAACTACTGAAGCCCGCGTGCCTAGATCCCATGCTCCGCAACAAGAGAAGCCACTGCAATGAGAAGCCCGTGCACCGCAACAAAGAGTAGCCCCCGCTCGCCGCAACTAGAGAAAGCCCACGCGCAGCAGCGAAGACCCAACGCAGCAAAAAAAAAAAAAAAAAAATATATATATATATATATAAACTGTATTTTTAGAACACGTTTAGATTTACAGAAAAATTGCAGATATACTCTAGAGAATTCCCATGTATCTCTCAGTTTCCTCCATTATTAACATGTTACGTAAGTGTGGTATATTTGGTACAACTAATGAACCAAGATTGACACATTATTATTAATAAAAGTCCATTCTGGATTCAGCTTTCCCTCCCTTTTACCTAATGTCCTTTTTCTGTTCCAGGATCTCATCTTATCCAGGATGCCGTATCACATTTAGTTGTCACATCTCTTCAGGTTGCTCTTGGCTAGGACAGTTTCTTCAACTTTCTTTGTTTTTGATGACCTTGACAATTTTGAGGCATACAAGTCAGGTATGTTGTAGAATGTTTCTCCACTGCACTGGGATTTGTCTGATGTTTTTCTCATGAGTAGACTGGTTTTTAGGAGGAAGACCACAGAGGAGAATTGCCATTTTCTTCATATCATATCAAGGGTACATACTATCACCTTGATTTATCACTTCTTGATGTTGACCTTGATCACCTGGCTGAGGTCATGTTTGTCAGATTTCTCTTCTCTGAAGTTTGCTCTCTCTCCTCCTTTCCATACTGTACTCTCTGAAAAGAAGTCACTATATGTAGCTCACACTTGAATGGGGAGTTATGGGCCCCTTCCCCAAAGAACTAATTTTTCCCCCAGCCTCTGATCTACAGGAAAAAAAAAAAAAAAACCAACACAATACTACTTATAACTAAAACCAATTAATTTTACTGTTCTCAGTATATATTCTACACACCTAACTTTAAAAATTAAACACTTGAAACTGCTTAAGTAAATACAGTAATTAAACATTAAAAATTACTTTGGATCAGCTCCAAAAGAGGTGGTAACCATTTTTCTCAAATTTTAGAGTGCACCAGAATCATTTGGAGGGTTGTTTTTTTTTAATATCTTTATTGAAGTATAATTGCTTTATAATGTTGCGTTAGTTTCTGCTTTATAACAAAGTGAATCAGCTATATGTATACGTATATTCCCATACCCCCTCCCTCGAGCACCTCTCTCCCACCCTCTCTATCCCACTGCTCTAGGTGGTCACAAAGCACCGAGCTGATTTCATTGTGCTATGCAGCTGCTTCCCACTAGCTATCTATTTTACATTTGGTAGTGTATATATGTCAATGCTACTCTCTCACTTCGTCCCAGCTTACACTTCTCCCTCCCTGTGTCCTCAAGTCCATTCTCTATGTCTGCCTCTTTATTCCTGTCCTGCCCCTAGGTTCATCAGAACCATTCTTTTTTTTTAGATTCCGTATATATATGTTAGCATACGATATTTGTTTCTCTTTTTATGACTCACTTCACTCTGTATGACAGACTCTAGGTCCATCCACCTCACTACAAATAGTTCAATTTCATTTCTTTTTATGGCTGAGTAATATTCCATTGTATATATGTGTCACATCTTCTTTATCCATTCATCTGTTGATGGACCCTTAGGTTGCTTCCAGGTCCTGGCTATTGTAAATAGAGCTGCAATGAACATTGTGGTACATGTCTCTTTTTGAATTTTGCTTTTCATAGGGTATATGTCCTGTAGTGGGATTGGTGGGTCATATGATAGTTCTATTTTTAGATTTTTAAGGAACCTCCATACTGTTCTCCATAGTGGCTGTATCAATTTACATTCCCACCAACAGTGCAAGAGGGTTCCCTTTTCTCCACACCCTCTCCAGCACTTATTGTTTGTAGATTTTTTTGATGATGGCCATTCTGACCAGTGTGAAGTGATACCTCACTGTAGTTTGATTTGCATTTCTCTAATGATTAGTGATGTTGAGCATACTTTCATGTGTTTGTTGGCAATCTGTATATTTTCTTTGGAGAAATGTC
The DNA here is from genome assembly GCF_028023285.1 of Balaenoptera ricei. Taxonomy (NCBI): domain Eukaryota; kingdom Metazoa; phylum Chordata; class Mammalia; order Artiodactyla; family Balaenopteridae; genus Balaenoptera; species Balaenoptera ricei. Next base: position 13,083,265 of record NC_082647.1, on the reverse strand, counting down.
TATTTAGGTCTTCTGCCCATTTTTGGATTGAGTTGTTTTTCTGATATTGAGCTGCCTGAGCTGCTTGTATATTTTGGAGATTAATCCTTTGTCAGTTGCTTCATTTGAAAATATTTTGTCCCATTCTGAGGGTTGTCTTTTCGTCTTGTTTCTGGTTTCCTTTGCTGTGAAAAAGCTTTTAAGTTTCATTAGGTCCCATTTGTTTATTTTTGTTTTTATTTCCATTCCTCTAGGAGGTGGGTCAAAAAGGATCTTGCTGTGGTTTATGTCATGGAGTGTTGTGCCTATGTTTTCCTCTAAGTGTTTTATACTCTCTGGCCTTACATTTAGGTCTTTAATCCATTTTGAGTTTATTTTTGTGTGTGGTGTTAGGGAGTGTTCTAATTTCATTCTTTTTATTAATTTATTTATTTATTTATGGCTGTGTTGGGTCTTCATTTCTGTGCGAGGGCTTTCTCTAGTTGCGGCAAGCGGGGGCCACTCTTCATCGTGGTGCGCGGGCCTCTCACTATCGTGGCCTCTCTTGTTGCGGAGCACAGGCTCCAGACACGCAGGCTCAGTAGTTGTGGCTCACGGGCCCAGTTGCTCCACAGCATGTGGGATCTTCCCAGACCAGGACTCGAACCCGTGTCCCCTGCATTGGCAGGCAGATTCTCAACCACTGCGCCACCAGGGAAGCCCTAATTTCATTCTTTTACATGTAGCTGTCCAGTATTCCCAGCACCACTTATTGAAGAGACTGTCTCTTCTCCATTGTATATTCTTGCCTCTTTTATCCAAGATAAGTTGGCCATATGTGCGTGGGTTTATCTCTGGGCTTTCTATCCTGTTCCATTGATCTGTATTTCTGTTTTTGTGCCAGTACCATACTGTCTTGATTACTGTAGCTTTGTAGTATAGTCTGAAGTCAGGGAGCCTGATTCCTCCAGCTCTGTTTTTCTTTCTCAAGATTGTTTTGGCTATTCAGGGTCTTTTGTGTTTCCATACAAATTGTGAAATTTTTTGTTCTAGTTCTGTGAAAAAAGCCATTGGTAGTTTGATAGGGATTGCACTGAATCTGTAGATTGCTTTAGTTAGTATAGTCATTTTCACAGTGTTGGATCTTCCAATCCAAGAACATGGTATATCTCTCCATCTGTTTGTATCATCTTTAATTTCTTTCATCAGTGTCTTATAGTTTTCTGCATACAGGTCTTTTGTCTCCCTAGGTAGGTTTATTCCTAGGTATTTTATTCTTTTTGTTGCAGTGGTAAATGGGAGTGTTTCCTTAATTTCTCTTTCAGATTTGTCATCATTAGTGTGTAGGAATACAAGAGATTTCTGTGCATTAATTTTGTATACTGCAACTTTACCAAATTCATTGATTAGCTCTAGTAGTTTTCTGGTAGCATCTTTAGGATTCTCTATGTATAGGATAATGTCACCTGCAAACAGTGACAGTTTTACTTCTTCTTTTCCAACTTGTATTCCTTTTATTTCTTTTTCTTCTCTGATTGCCGTGGCTAAAACCTCCAAAACTATGTTGAATAATAGTAGTGAGAGTGAGCAACCTTGTTCCTGATCTTAGAGGAAATGGTTTCAGTTTCTCACCACTGAGAACAGTGTTGGGGTGGGTTTTTCATATATGGCCTTTATTATGGTGAGGTAGGTTCCCTCTATGCCTACTTTCTGGAGAGTTTTTATAATAAATGGGTGTTGAATTTTGTCAAAAGCTTTTTCTGCATCTATTGAGATGATCATATGTTTTTTATCCTTCAGTTTGTTAATATGGTGTATCACATTGATTGATTTGTGTATATTGAAGAATCCTTGCATTCCTGGGCTAAACCCCACTTGATCATGATGTATGATCCTTTTAATGTGCTGTTGGATTCTGTTTGCTAATATTTTGTTGAGGATTTTTGCATCTATGTTCATCAGTGATATTGGCCTGTATTTTTCTTTCTTTGTGACATCATTGTCCGGTTTTGGTATCAGGGTGATAGTGGCCTCATAGAATGAGTTTGGGAGTGTTCCTCCCTCTGCTATATTTTGGAAGAGTTTGAGAAGGATAGATGTTAGCTCTTCTCTAAATGTTTGATAGAATTCACCTGTGAAGCCATCTGGTCCTGGGCTTTTGTTTGTTGGAAGATTTTTAATCACACTTTCAATTTCAGTGCTTGTGATTGGTCTGTTTATATTTTCTATTTCTTCCTGGTTCATTCTCAGAAGGTTATGCTTTTCCAAGAATTTGTCCATTTTATTAGCATAGAGTTGCTTGTAGTAATGTCTCATGATCCTTTGTATTTCTGCACTGTCAATTGTTACTTCTCCTTTTTCATTTCTAATTCTGTTGATTTGAGTCTTCTCCCTTTTTTTCTTGATGAGTCTGGCTAATGGTTTATCAATCTTGTTTGTCTTCTCAAAGAACCAGCTTTTAGCTTTATTGATCTTTACTATTGTTTCCTTCATTACTTTTTCATTTATTTCTGATCTGATCTTTATGATTTCTTTCCTTCTGCTAACTTTGAGGGATTTTTGTTCTTCTTTCTCTGATTGCTTTAGGTTTACGTTAGGTTGTTTATTTGAGATGTTTCTTGTTTCTTGAGGTAGGATTGTATTGCTATAAACTTCCCTCTTAGAACTGCCTTTGCTGTATCCCATAAGTTAAGGGTCGTTGTGTTTTCGTTCTCATTTGTTTCTAGGTATTTCTTGATTTCCTCTTTGATTTCTTCAGTTATCTCTTGGTTATTTAGTAGTGTACTCTTTAGTCTCCATGTGTTTGTATATTTTACAGATTTTTTCCTGTAATTGATATGTAGTCTCATAGCATTATGGTCGGAAAAGATACTTGATACGATTTCAGTTGTCTTAAATTTACCAAGGCTTGATTTGTGACCGAAGATATTGTCTATCCTGGAGAATGTTCCATGAGTACTTGAGAAGAAAGTGTATTCTGTTGTTTTTGAATGGAATGTCATATAAATATCAATTAAGTCCATCTTGTCTAATGTGTCATTTAAAGCTTGTGTTTCCTTATTTATTTTCGTTTTGGATGATCTGTCTGTTGGTGAAAGTGGGGTGTTAAAGTCCCCTACTATTATTGTGTTACTGCCAGTTTCCCCTTATATGGCTGTTAACATTTGCCTTATGTATTGAGGTGCTCCTATGTTGGGTGCATAAATATTTACAATTGTTATATCTTCTTCTTGGATTGATCCCTTGATCATTATGTAGTGTCCTTCTTTGTCTCTTGTAATAGTCTTTATTTTAAAGTCTGTTTCGTCTGATATGAGAATTGCTGCTCCAGCTTTCTTTTGACTTCCATTTGCATGGAATATCTTTTTCCATCCCCTCACTTTCAGTTTCTGTGTGTCCGTAGGTCTGAAGTGGGTCTCCTGTAGACAGCATATATATGGGTCTTGTTTTTGTATCCACTCAGCCAGTCTGTGTCTTTTGGTTGGAGCACTTAATCCATTTACATTTAAGGTAATTATTGATATGTATGTTCCTATTACCATTTTCTTAATTGTTTGAGGTTTGTTATTATAGGTCTTTTCCTTCTCTTGTGTTTCCTGCCTAGAGAAGTTCCTTTAGCATTTCTTGTAAAGCTGGTTTGGTGGTGCTGAATTCTGTTAGCTTTTGCTTGTCTGTAAAGGTTTTATTTTCTCTGTCGAATCTGAATGAGATCCTTGCTGGGTAGGGTAATCTTGGTTGTAGGTTTTTCCCTTTCATCACTTTAAATATGTCCTGCCACTCCCTTTTGGCTTGCAGAGTTTCTGCTGAAAGATCAGCTGTTAACCTTATGGGGATTCCCTTGTATGTTATTTGTTGCTTTTCCCTTGCTGCTTTTAATATTTCTTCTTTGTATTTAACTTTTGGTAGTTTGATTAATATGTGTCTTGGCATGTTTCTCCTTTGATTTATCCTGTATGGGACTCTCAGCACTTCCCGGACTTGATTGTTTCCTTTCTCATATTAGGGTAGTTTTCAACTATAATCTCTTCAATTATTTTCTCAGTCCCTTTCTTTTTCTCTTCTTTTTATGGGACCCCTGTAATTCGAATGTTGATGCATTTAATGTTGACTCAGAGGTCTCTGAGACTGTCCTCCATTCTTTTCATTCTTTTTTCTTTATTCTGCTCTGCAGTAGTTATTTCCACTATTTTATCTTCCAGGTCACTTATCCGTTCTTCTGCCTCAGTTATTCTGCTATTGATTCCTTCTAGAGAATTTTTAATTTCATTTATTGTGTTATTCATCATTGTTTGTTTGCTCTTTAGTTCGTCTAGGTCCTTGTTGAACGTTTCTTGTATTTTCTCCATTCTATTTCCAAGATTTTGGATCATCTTTACTATCATTACTCTGAATTCTTTTTCAGGTAGACTTATTTCCTCTTCATTTTTTTGGTCTGGTGGGTTTTTACCTTGCTCCTTCATGTGCTGTGTGTTTCTCTGTCTTCTCATTTTGCTTAACTTACTGTGTTTGGGGTCTCCTTTTCGCAGGCTGCAGGGTCGTAGTTCCTGTTGTTTTTGGTGTCTGCCCCCAGTAGCTAAGGTTGGTTCAGTGGGTTGTGTAGGCTTCCTGGTGGAGGGGACTAGTGCCTGTGTTCTGGTGGATGAGGCTGGATCTTGTCTTTCTGGTGGGCAGGACTGCAACTGGAGGTGTGTTTTGGGGTATCTGTGACCTTATTATGATCTTAGGCAGCCTCTCTGCTAATGGGTGGGGTTGTGTTCCTGTCTTGCTAGTTGTTTGGTATAGGGTGTCCAGCACTGTAGTTTGCTGGCCGTTGGGTGGAGCTGGGTCTTAGCGTTGAGATGGAGATCTCTGGGAGAGCTTTTGCCATTTGATATTACGTGGAGTTGGGAGGTCTCTGGTGGTCCAATGTTTTGAACTTGGCTCTCCCACCTCAGAGGCACAGGCCTGACACCAATCTGGAGTACCAAGATGCTGTCAGCCACATAGCTCAGAAGAAAAGGGAGGGAGGGAGGGAGGAAGGAAGGAAGGAAGGAAAGAAAAGAAAGAAAGAAAGAATAAAATAAAGTTATTAAAATAAAAAATAAAATTATTAGACGTAAAAAAACAAAAGGTAATAAAAAAAAGAAAGAAAGAAGAGAGCAACCAAACCAAGAAAACAAATCCACCAATGATAACAAGTGCTAAAAACTATACTTAAAAAAAAAAACTGACAGAACCCTAGGACAAATGGTAAAAGCAAAGCTATACAGACAAAATCACACAAAGAAGCATACACATACACAATAACAAAAAGAGAAAAAGGAAAAGGACATATATCTATACATGAAAAAAAAAGAAGGAAGAGAGCAACCAAATCAATAAATCTACCAATGATAATAAACTCTAAATACTAAACTAATATAAACATAAAACCAGAGACAAGTTAGAAGCAGAAAGCAAACCCCAAGTCTACAGTTGCTCCCAAAGTCCACCGCCTCAATTTTGTGGTGATTTGTTGTCTATTCAGGTATCCCACAGATGCAGGGTACATCAAGTTGATTGTGGACATTTAATCCGCTGCTCCTGAGGCTGCATGGAGAGATTTCCCTTTCTCTTCTTTGTTCGCACAGCTCCCGGGGTTCAGCTTTGGATTTGGACCCGCCTCTGCGTGTAGGTCACCTGAGGGCGTCTGTTCTTCGCTCAGACAGGACGGGGTTAAAGGAGCAGCTGATTCGGGGGCTCTGGCTCACTCAGGCCGGGGGGAGGGAGGGGTACAGAATGCCGGGCGAGCCTGCAGCGGCAGAGGCCTGCGTGACATTGCACCAGCCTGAGGCGCGCCGTGCGTTCTCCCGGGGAAGTTGTCCCTGGATCACAGGACCCTGGCAGTGGCGGGCTGCACAGGCTGCCGGGAGGGGAGGTATGGAGAGTGACCTGTGCTTGCACATGGGCTTCTTGGTGGCGGCAGCAGCAGCCTTAGCATCCCATGCCCGTCTCTGGGGTCCACGCTGATAGCCGCAGCTCGCGCCTGTCTCTGAGTTCATTTTGGTGGTTCTCTGAATCCCCTCTCCTTGCACACCCCGAAACAATGGTCTCTTGCCTCTTAGGCAGGTCCAGACTTTTTCCCAGACTCCCTCCTGGCTAGCCGTGGTGCACTAGCCCCCTTCAGGCTGTGTTCACGCCGCCAACACCAGTCCTCTCCCTGGGATCCGACCTCCGAAGCCCGAGCCTCAGCTCCCAGCCCCCGCCCGCCCCGGCGGGTGAGCAGACAAGCCTCTCGGGCTGGTGAGTGCTGGTCGGCACCGATCCTCTGTGAGGGAATCTCTGCGCTGTGCCCTCCACACCCCTGTGGCTGCAGTCTCCTCCATGGCTCCGAAGCTACCCCCCTCCGCCCCCCGCAGTCTCCGCCCACGAAGGGGCTTCCTAGTGTGTGGAAACCTTTCCTCCTTCACAGCTCTCTCCCACTGGTGCAGGTCCCATGCCTATTCTTTCATCTCTGTTTTTTCTTTTTTCTTTTGCCCTACCCAGGTATGTGGGGAGTTTCTTGCCTTTTGGGAAGTCTGAGGTCTTCTGCCAGCGTTCAGTAGGTGTTCTGTAGTAGTTGTTCCACATGTAGATGTATTTTTGATGTATTTGTGGGGAGAAAGGTGATCTCCACATCTTACTCCTCCGCCATCTTGAAGGTTCTCCAAGACGCCAAGAGCTAAAGGTGCAGAGGCGTTTGTTTCAGAGGGTTTGCAGCTTGCTTTTTTTTTTTTTTCTTTTTCTTTGTGCTTGTCTAGTTTCACTTGTTCACAGGGTTCTTCATGCCGAGGCCTCACACCCAGCACTTCAGATCAGAGTGCCTAGTGGGAAATGGCTGTGTTGACACCTCAGCTAGGCGGGCCGGGCTGTGTGCGGAAGCACTGCCCTTGACACTGCGACTCAAGATGGTGGTGGAAGGCCGTGTGCAGAGACAGTACTCCTGCACTGCTCTCTGAGCGTGTGCCTACCTGATTGACGAGGGGTTTTTTTTTTAGTACATATTTTGTATCAGGCACAGTCTTGGGTCACAGGGATTGAGCGGTGAACAAAACAGATGGACATCTCTGCCTTCAGGGAGCTTAAGTTGTAGTGTGGGCAGGGAGAGACAATAAAATAAGTAGTAATTGACACCATGATGAGTTATTTGGAGAAAAATAAATCAGAGAATGGGGAGGAAGTGCCAGAGGGTGTGGTTTTCAATAGGGTGAGAAGATAAGGATGTGAAAGCAATTTGCATTCCAGGGATACAGGTATAATAGTCCCTGGATCAGATTTTAGGAAACACATATAGAGGAAGGAAGAATGGAGGAGCAACAGAATCTGTTGTAAGTTGAATATTCAATGCAACCTGATTCCACCATGCTGTTTACACAACTGTGGGACTCAAAATAAGATTTTCCTCATGCTGTGATATTGATGAATCATTATTCACACTTCATCTCCCCATAGCCCAGCTTCTTAGTATGGGTTGAACCTACCAAATGAAATGGAAGTGGACATTCAAAGATATTTTTCAGCCCCGAGATGGATATTCAAAGATATTTTTGAATGGAGTTAACATATCTGGCACTGTGGATCCCAGACCAACAAAGATCTTCACCGTCTGTATTATAACATAAGGTTCTCCATCTATGACAATATATTTCCACTGTTGTGTCCTTTGAGGGGGTCAAAAATCATTTTAGTGGTTTAATAGACTTGGGGACATCGAGACCTCTCTAAAATTTTATAGAGTCATCAATTGCCTTCTGAGGATCTTTTTCACAGGAAGAATTATCTGTTCTTTTAGAAGAAAAAAGAAACATTTCAAAAAATGTGAAAATACGAGGATTCAACCAAGACACAGAGCTTTTCTCATCCCATGTGCCCCTTTCCCCCAGTGGAATATTTGAAGTTGGTTTTCTTAACTCCTCCAACAGTCTCTAAATTCCTTGGGTATTTAATACCATAATTGGTGGCTTTAATAACTTGATAAATGTTCTAAAATTGTGGTCCTTAAAAGATAATTATCTCTGAGGTTCATAGACTAGCACAGTAATGGTTTGGGAACAAAAAAAAAAATCAACTTTGATAATCTGTATCTACAAGGTGAGTGGAAGAATCCCCAAAAGGTACTGTTTAGAATATAAAATGATATCTATGCAAAGTAGTTCTCATTAATTCTGAACCAAATGGTCATAAAAACAAAATGGCCTTCAGAAAGGACTCTAGCTATCCAAGCTTGAGAATTTGGTTTCTAGCCCCTAGAGGTCTGCCTTTTAATATAACTTTCAAGTGTTGAAGGATTGAGCTTCATCTACAGTAAAATTAGGACTAAGTAAAAATAAAATCTGTCCTTAGCTATTTTGAAGGCCAAGTGTGGATTCATCTTACTGAATATTGCATATCCAGGCATATATATTTTCTTCTAGAATAACCCAGTTCTTCCGATACTGAACACTTTTCTGAAACTAAAATACGCAATGGCTTTTAGCCATTTTAGAGGAAAAATTTTTGAATTGCCACCTTGTCTGCACCAAGAACTTAAAGTTTAAAAAGGGGATTCTTACCTTTAAGAAATTATTTTCATTGAGAAAAATGCAAAAAAGGAAAACAAAATGAACAAACAACAAGAAGGAGGAGGAGGAGAAAAGAAGTAGGGGGAGATCTACTACATCCCACCACCCAAAACAGACAATCACCAATAACATCTGACATATTTACTTTCTAGCTGTTATTTGCTAAAATCATGGTAAGCCTGCTGGTTATGTAGCACAGTTGACATACCAGCTTATAAAAATCAGGAACATTTTCTCCCTTGCATTGAAGCTTCATTCTTCAATCCTTCATCATCCTCTGCTTCAGCATCAAAATGCTGTTGAAATGAGGCCAGACTTCAAGCACCAGCTCCAGACTTGATCTGAAAATCTGTCTCAGTTTTAAGTCTTACACATGGCCTTCAAGTACACGACAGTGAAGCTCTGCTTTTCATCTTGCCCCTCTTTTATCCCTTAATAATTAGCACAATGGTTCTGCCAATTGCTAAGCTACTGGTTGAATTGTTCTCCATAATTTAATGGTTTTTCTTATAAGAACTATCAGAACTTAGAGTATTATTTTTCTTGTTATTAGCCTTTTGAAGGATTATACACAGAATATTTTATTGTGGTCTGTTACATCCCTCATTTCTCTTCCCTTCCTCCCTCCAGTCTCTCCCCTTCTCTCCCTCTTCCTCTCCTTCTCTCCCTTCTTCTCCCCTTCTCTAAACACGTACACACGTGTGCGTGCACACACACACACACACACACACACATTGTTGAGTCCCACCACTAAGCCCGAATACATAGCTGGAGATGGGGAAAAACAGTTGAGAAGAACAACTAAAGTGTAGGAATTGGATGTGGTCTCAGGGCTTCTGCATATTTTTGTACAAAATAGTCTATAATGTAAATGGCATCCTCTAGATTTGTGCAGTGCACACCTGGACAATATTCACAGTGGCCCAGCGGTGCAATATCAAGACTGACTCATAACAAAAGGTGAGACATAGCCTGTAGAAAGCAGGGTGGATGCTTGCTTATTTGTATAGGGGCCCTATAGGGCTGCTATAGGCTGCACATCCATATAGAGGAGATATGGGTGTGATTGTTGGGTTGCCTGTAAGCAAACTGCTGCTGCCTATTTGGGAGCGTTTGACTTAGTGAGGAGGGGCCTCCCAGGTAGTATGATTTGCAGAGCCTGTCTCTGAAGAATCAGCTCCCCTCCCGCCTTCCCAATCTTCACACTAGCTGTGGAGACTTAGACTAATCTCTTAATCTGATATGGTGTTGTTATACTGACTATTGTGAGTTGAATTGTGTCCCCACCAAAAAGATGTTGAAGTCCTAAACCCCAGTACCTGTGAATGGAACGTTATTTGGAAACAGTCTTTGCAGATGATCAAGTTAAGATGAGGTCATTAGGATGGTCCCCTAATCCAGTCTGACTGGTGTCCTTATAAGAAGAGGAAATTTGGATGCAGAGACACGAACATGTGAAGATGAAGACACAAGCCAAGGAAGGTCACTCATCTACAAGCCAAGGAACAACAAAGATTGCCAACAAATCACCAGAGCTAGGGGAGAGATGGGAACAGATTCTCCCTCAGCGTCAGAAGGAACCAACCCTGCCAACACCTTGATCTCAGACTTCTAGCCTCAAGAACTGTGAGAAGATACATTTCTGTTCTTTAAACCACCTAATTTGTGGAATTAGCACAGTAATAGTCCTACTGAGGGTCAGAGAAGCACAGTGGAAATAGACTCTCATTTCCCAGTGACGTCCTTGTCATTGCAAAGGAGCATTACCTTCTTTGGAGATGGATCTTCTAACCCCCAACACATAGCATAAATTCATCCCTTTCTGCAGCAGCTTCCATTGATCAAGTCCTTGCTAGGTCCTAGGCATCATGCCAAGCAAGCCTTTTAATGTATTCATTCCTCACCATGACCCTAGACAGACAGCATGGCCATTCGCCATCTTTGTATTAGAAAATGGGCTCAGAGAGGTTAGGTGACATCCCCGAGGTTCACACAGCTAGGGTTCAAAATCTAGATCCAAAACTCATATTATTTTTTTTTAATGCTCTTCTGAGCTAAGGAGAAGGTGGTAGTGGTCTGGGACTTCAAAGGGGAGAAAGACAATTCGCAGGGAGATGGGAAGAGCAAACGTTTGGTAAACGAACATTTGCCTTGCCAATCTGAGAAGTCTTCCTTATATAAAACAAAGTTATCTTGGGTGATGGCTCTCTTGCTGGTGCAGCCTCCCTATCTAAATTCTTTTTTTAACCTTTTTGTAATTGAAGTATAGTTAATTTACAATGCTGTGTTAGCTTTAGGTGTACAGCAAAGTGATTTAGTTTTATATATATGTAAACTTTCTTTTTCAGATTCTTTTCCATTATAGGTTATTACAAGACATTGAATATAGTTCCCTGTGCTATACAGTAGGTTGTTGTTGGTTATCTATTTTATATATAGTAGTATATATCTGTTAATCCCAAACTCCTAATTTATCCCTGCCCCCCCCCCCACTATCCCCTTTGGTAACCATAAATTTGTTTTCTATGTCTGTGAGTCTATTTCTGTTTTGTAAATAAGTTCATTTATATCATTTTTTGTAGATTCCACATACAAGTGATATCACATGACACATATGATAATTTGTCTTTCTCTGTTTGGCTTACTTCACTTAATATGATAATCTCTGGGTCCACCCATGTTGCTGCAAATGGCATTAGTCCATTCTTTTTTTATGGCTGAGAAATAAAGAAGATGTGATATACACATGCATTGGAATATTACTCGGCCAAAACTCTTATTCTTAATGACCATTATGTACTTTCTTTCTGCCATGTAGCTTGTATCTCCAAACCCTTAAACATCCTGCATTATCAGTTCCCTCTTGCCATAAGTGCAAATCTTCTTCCTATTTTGTTACAGATTCATAGTTTGAGTTGAAGGAAAGCACTCCCTATTCTCGCCCCCATGATACTTTTACTTGACCAGAAATTAGGCTGCTTGGTTTGGAGTTTTCAGTGACCACTAACATTAGCTTCCAATTTTTGAGCATTTTGTGTACCTGGCATCATACTTATCACTTTACATTAATTATCTTATTCAGTCTTTATAAGAACTCTCATCTTCCATACGTGAGTTTGGGCAACTTGCCAAGGTCACACAGGAAGTAGGTGTCAGGACATGATTACAGGGCCTGCCTCTTCACTGCTTTGTTTTATTGTATATTGTGTTTTTCCTCCTAAAGGGATAAACAAAGCACAAAAGAACTTAAAACCTGGGTCCTGTTTTAGGAATGCATCCTGTATTCTTTCACCTGGCCCCCTTCATCTCTCACCCAGATCAGCACAATAATCTACCTAGGGGTCCATTCCCTCCTCTCTGGTGCCCTCCCATCTGGTCTGTACCCGGCAGGCCTATTGAAATTAAAATGTACATCTGATCATGCCACTCTCAAGCTTAAACCCATTCAATGGCCTGCTGTAGAACTAAGAATAATATCCAAACACCTTCCATGGCCTCCGAAGCCCTAGTTCATCTGACTTGTCTATTGATCCCCATCTGCCTAACTTACACACTAACCTGAAGCCATGCTGGTCTAATTCCAGTTCCTCCAGCATTGCCCAGGTGTCCCTGTCTTTACAGCATCCCATGAGGTTCCCCTGCTGAGGACAATCTCCACCTCTTTCCCTTACTCCCAATCACCCTTCAGGTCTTGGTTTACATGACACCTCTTCATAAAGGCCTTCCCTGACCATCTAATCAAAAGTAATCTTAGTACTGTTTTTGCTGCATCCCCTAAGTTTTAGTATCTACACTCCTATGTATATTGCAGCACTATTCACAATAGACACGATATAGAAACAACTCAAATGTCCATCGATGGATGAATGGATAAAGAAAATGTGATATGTATATAGTAAGGAATATTATTCAGTCTTAAAAAAGAAAGAAATCCTGCCACTTGCAATAACATGGATGGGCCTGGAAGATATTTTGGTAAATGAATAAGCCAGTCACAGGACAAATGCTGCAAGTGATTCCACTTATTGAAAATAATCAAACTCATAGAAGCAGGTGATACAATAGTGGTTGCCAGGACCTGGAGGGTGAGGGAAATGAGGAGTTATTATTCAATGGGTACAAAGTTTCAGTTTTGCTAGATGAATAAATTCTAGAGATCTGCTCTAGGACAAAGTGCCTGTAGTTAACAATCCAGGATTGTGCACTTCAAAATAAATTTGTTAAGAGGGTAGATCTCACGGTAAGTGTTCTTACCACACACACAAAAGGGACACAGGGAAATTCTGGAAGGTGGTGGGTATATTTGTTATCTTAATTGGGGTGATGATACCATAGATGTTTGCAGATGTCCAAACCCTCAAATTGTTAAATGTGTGCACCTCTTTATAGATCAATTATACTTCCATAAAACTATTACAAAGAACACTAGGGGAAGCTTGGTATATATAAGAACTCAACTCTTCTGCCTAAAAATATTTCGAAGTAAAATTTTCGAAAAATAAAAAACAAACAAAAAGTAAGTCCTTTCCTCTTAGCCTTAACCGCAAGCCCTTGCTTTGCGTTGGCTCTTGTTTCCCATCACTGCATTTTTATTCTAATTTTCAATTATTTTGTGAGTCTGACTGCTTGTTTTTGTCAGTCCCCTCTGCTAAACACTTTAAGTTCCAAGAGAACAGAGATAATGTCTGTCTTTAATTTTGCAGCCTCAGAGCCCAGCACAATGCCTGACCCATAGTTAGGCATGAAATGATGTGGGTGGAATGAATGAATGAAAGAAAGGAGGCCAGTGCCCACCGGATAGGAACCCAACGGGCTTAGATCCTTAAGGCAAGTTTCCATGATAAGACCTCTGAAAGGAGACAGGGAGGGGCAGGAAGGGAAATGGGAATGGGGATAAACTCTCCCCTCTAATTTTGCTCAGTTTTCATGGTTTCTGGAATCAATGAGCAAATAAACTGCCCGATATTCCAGCTTTGCTGTTCGTCACCCCGTCTCCCTCTTCTCCCTGACCCCGGTCCCATCGCTCTCTCTCCAGTCACCAGTGGGAGGAGGTCATTCAAACTGCATCCTCCCACCTGCACTTAGAAAATGTTTTCTCTTTCCCTACGTCTTGGATCTCTGTTTTCCTCTTGTCCCCTCATTTCCTCGCGTACAAAGAATCTTGTGATCTTCGAGGCATAGCAAAGTGGAGCAAGAGTTGTGTGTGAGCTGCACTGGGAGAAACAGAGAGTGTAGCGGGGAGGGGAGGAGGGGTCTAGGGGGATTGCCAGGTAACAGCTTGGCCTGTGATCTGGTTGCCAAGGTAATTGTGAATCTTCCTCGGGTTGCTTGGATCAGTTCTGGGCAGCCGAGGATAGTGGCCCTGCACCTAGCCGCAGAAGCCACCTGGCTTCTCCCAGGCTCGGCTCTGTGACGCCACCCCCCCGCCCCAGCTCCCCCGTATGCAGTCTCTCTCTCCCTCCCTGACCCGACAGTAAGAGGCACACTCTTCACCTTTCAACAGAAGGATGGCTGGTCAGGGTCCTCTGTATGTTTAGGGGAAGCAGGTATCACAACTACATGTGTGGGCGTGTGTGTTCAGAGATTGTGCCCTGCCGACGTTCAAATAGCAGAAATCCAGCCTCTTCAAACCCTAAGCACTGTTGTCTTTGAAAGAGAGCAAAGGTATCCACGCCTCCTCCTTGCCAAGCTGTTCTGCTGTTAAAGGGTCCCTCTCGTTGAGAAGATAGAGACACACAGCTTTTCTGCCAGCCACGACCCACCTGCTCGGGAAGGAGTTCTCCGTTCTGCCTTCGCCAAACCATGATGAGAAATGCACATTCTTCTTTTGTTCGTTTCTCTTTCCCTCCCTTTACACCACGGGCTCCATCACCTCCCGTGCCCCCGCACATACACAGAGCGAGGAGAAGGTACGTGCAATGGTCTTAAAAAAGACCTTCAAGAGTTTTTAGCAATATTTTCAGTGTCCTGTCAATATGTGTCTTTATTTGGCTATTTCCCTTTCCTTCTCCTTATCTCCTAGATTTTATAAAGAATTTTTCTCTGGAAGAGAAAACTGATTGCTGCTAATAGAAATGCAAAGGGGAAAATGTTAGGAGTGATTCAGGGCCATCTGGAGACCCTCATTTTTCTAATCACAGATTTATGGCGCTTTATAATTTATATATGCATACATTATCTCACTGGATAAGAGAGTTCCCAGTGGCATTGCTTGACTTTCAGAACCACTGACAAATCTATCTTCTTTCTTCCTCTCCCCTTGCCCTATTTCCACACTCCTAAGAGCAGGAGGATGGTTTAGAGGAATATCTGTGGGTTTAAACAAATACTATATTAAGATTATGTGCTTTAAAATGAAAGCAGCTCCTATATCTACTTCATTTTGAAAAGCACTTATCTGCCAAGAGGAAAAGATAAGGCCCTCCTGACCCTAACATATCTCTTTCATGGGGATAAGAGTAGACAGATTTTGTAAATGTTATTGAATTTAGCAGACATTTATTGATCTGGTCACTATTATATAGAAATTCAAACTTGACTCTACTTTCAATTATTACCATTTTTTTCTGGTTCCTTTCCTCAGATCATTAGCATCATCTGAAAGTGGTGAGATTTGTCTTTTCCAGCCCCCAAAGTCCAAGAAACGGAGGCAGAGGTAGTCAGGAGAATTATCTAAAGTCACCCAAGGAGAGAGGGACAGATCTGAGACTTGAACTCAGATCTCCTGGTCCTCAGTATTTGCTTTTCTAACATTTAAAAATCCTGTTTAAATCATTTTATGAGGCATTTGGAAATCTGAACACTGACTGGGTTATTTGTGTATATTTTAAAATATTGTTAGTTATTTTAGGTGTAACAGTAATATGTTTTTTTAAAGTTCTTACATTTCAGGGGTGGACACTGAAACAGTTGTGAATGAAATGATAAAATGTCTTGGATTTGCTTCAAAATGACACAGGAGGTGGGGAATTGGTTGGGGTATACATAAACAAGATGGGTCATGAATTGATCATTGAAGCCGAGTGGTAGGTATATAGGGGTTCATCACGCTATTTTCTCTACTTTTGTATATGTCTGCAATTTCCCATAATAAAAGTTTGAAAATTAAATAATAAAAATAAAAACGTGTTTTACCCATGAACCCTTCCCAGACAAATAACGGAGTGTAAGACTCTATTCTGGGGTTTGCATCCACAGTTTTTGCTGGAAAACAACCTATCAAATCTCAAAATAGGTTGTAGACCAGACATCAGGATTGAGTGAACAGCTAAATATTCAGCCACAAAAAGGTCATTGTTGAGGGAAGCCAAGAATCCCCTGGAAATGCAGGGAGCGTGTCACCCAGTTGCCAAAAATAAGCTTGGATTCTGGCAGATGTCCCCTCTGGGAAAAGCACAACTGGGTTCTCATCTTCCATGGAGTCAACGGCCAAGGACCCCCAAAATAGTACCAACAATGCTTTGTTGGAGAGTAGAAGAATAACAAAAGGCATTGTTAGTTCATTCACCCTCATGCCCGTTGTCCCACCTTCAGAAAGAAGACTTCTTGGGCAACATCAGTGGAGGCACTGTAGAGGACAATTTGACAATATCAAAATTGTAAAGACATTTGCAGCAATTCTCTTTCTGGGAATTTTCCTCCAGCTGTATTCGTGTACAGCTGTTTGTAGAAGGATATTCATTGCAGTATTGTTTGCTGTAGCAAAAATCAGAAACACATTGACTTTCATTCTTGGGCAATGGCAAAAGTGAACATGGCCATAGAGTGGAATGCCATACAGCCAAGAAAGCGATCAAGGTCAGTCTTGGTGGGTTGGTATAGAAAGATGTACAAGATAAAGCATTAAGTGAAAAACACCAGACATGTCGTTTAATCCTATAGGAGACCAGCAGTTTCTGGAAGATGTGTGGGTTTGTCCTTGGACACAGTTGAGACTCACCCTGTGCTGGGAGAAGGGATTGATATTCAATCCCAGGTCTGTCTGACCACAACGCCTATGTCCCCAACCATTCATGGCTTCTATATGTTGGCACACTTGGTCTTCTGCGAGTCAGGTGACATGTACTTGAGGACTAGGCCACTTTCTGTTACACTCCCCACTTCCTTGGCCCCTCTCACTAAAAGAGAGGGGGCCCCTGAGCCTTGGGACCAGAAAGAGCAAGCAGAGCCCATGTTCCTATGGAGAAGCAAGGACCATCTGGCCCACAGCATCAGCCATAGGGGACTTGGCTTCTCGAGTTCTCCCATTGCAGGTGGGAAGCAGTGGCCTTTTATTTATTTTTTTAATGGAAATTTCTTTGGGGAAGTGATGGAGAAAACCAGCACAAGGACTTTTCTACTTGCATTCTTTGGCCTGCAAGCACCTAGTATGTGATATCTACAAGGGTCTTTCTCCATCGTGTGCCTTTCTTTTTTTTTTTTTTTTAGGAGAGATTAGATGAAGCTTAAAATCTCTGTAGAAGGGCAAAGGAGACATGACAGAGGATTGTTTTAAAGACATCACCACCTTTCTCCAAAATATGGAATTACTGCATAAGATATGTCTGAAACCAGAAGAATCCTATGTTTTTAACTTCAGGAAGTCAAGTTGAGGCTCTGAGGTTGACCTGTCTATTCCATCTCACTCAACATGCTGTTACATAAAGCAGTTCATGTACAGAGGAAAGGCAGTAGTTATGTAGATGCCCACAGCTTCAGATTTGCTTAAGACTGAGTGAGAATACACACTACTGTATATAAAATACATAAACAACAAGAACCTACTATATAGCACAGGGAACTATACTCAATACCTTTTAGTAACCTATAATGGAAAAGTATCTGAAAAAGAATGTATATGTATAACTGAACCACTTTGCTCTACACCAGAAACTAACACAACGCTGTAAATCAACTATACTTCTATTTTTAAAAACTTCTTTTTGAAGAAGAAAATCTTTCGCATACAGGCTGAGAACAAGTCAGAAATCAGGTGGAGGCCACGAGGCTGCTGTGGTCAGCGTGGGGTTCCAGTGATGAGCCTGAGTCTCCTCAACCACTTTGCTCTTGAAGTTCCTGTAACCAGCATGTGGAAGGGGTAACTTACTCGGTAAGGGCTCTGCACTGGTAAAGGAGCCATCTTTAATCAATAAGAGCTGATGATGCTAGGCCTTCAACTCTTTGCAGAGAGACACCTCAGGCAGGGGATCTTAACCTTGACTGGAAGGAAAGGAGACAGAATCAGCCTCTAAAATTCTATGCTGAGAGGCCAGCAGTTTGGAAGGAAATTTCTGGCTGAGATAACTCTCCTCCCCCTTCCCTCTCTGTCCTCCTACCTGCTTGAGCAATCAGGCAATGGGTGGGATGGGAGCAGGGGTCGCTTTCAGCAATCCAGATTCCTTCACTTTTACTCTAAGTAATGATTTCCTGTCCCTTTTTATCCCCCCACTCCACCGGGCTCTCACATTTCAAAGTGTGACAAAACGGGTATCATATTCAATAGAGATCTGACTAATGTAGATTGTAGCCTAATGATTGCTTCCTGGGCTTTGCATGTCATCCTTCTATAAATACATCCCAGTATCACTTTGGCTTTTCAGCAGTAGCACTCCATTGCTGCCTGCCTCCATCTGTGGTCAACCGTGACCTCCCTGGTCTCTTCGTGTTACACCTGTGCCTACTCATTCCCTACCAACCCTGTTTTTCCATTACTGGCTTATCTGTCTCTATATTTACCACCTTCCACATTCCCACTCTCAGAAAATGCCGCATGATATTAGCAGAAGCCAGAACTATTCAAACTCTGCTCTCTTTTGCTCTTGTCTAGGAAGAAAAAACATTTTAGAATTGAAAAGAGCAGAAATAAAGGGTAACAGAGAAACTACAACTCGTGTGCAAAAGGGCATCAGCAAGTTGCCCTAAAGGGAGCCCTGAACTGCAGAGCTCTGGGTTCAAGGGCCAGCTCCATCTTTTGTAACTTTGTGACCTTCAGCAAGTCATTGAACCTCTCTGGACTTCAGTGTCCTTACCTATAAAAGGAGACAGTTTGATTACTTTATTTCTAAGCTACCTTTTAAAAACCTAAACTTTAATACTCTTCCATAAAATGAGTTTGTTACTGGGTCACTTTTTGAAAGCTTATGGCTTTTTGGAGTTCCAGAGTCAGGTGGAAAAGACAAAGCCTGGCCTATCCTAAACCTTAGGATATTTTATTGATCTCATTTTTTGACATATTATGGAAACAAGAACATGGATATCCCCCACCTCATTTCAAAGCTTATAATCTGAACAAAGAGAGTAGGAGTGAGAGGAAAACTCCTCTCATCAGGATGGTTTCCTGTTACCTCTTGGTTCTGGCATCTTCTACTCATGAGAGCAACCTGAGGTCTTATCAGGGAAGGAGTAAGCCTACCCTGTGAACTCCATCTCGAATTCTGACATTTTTTTTCCTAGAAGACCTTCTAAGTTCCTGGCATCTTGTGCCAATAGCTTGGCCTCTTGATACTGTGGGTACCATTCACGACTTTCGTATGTTCAGCATTACAAGATCAGAAGCCTGAAACTAACACGATATTGTAAATCAGCTATATTTAAATTAAAAATAAAGACCAGAAGAATACCAACACGTATAGATTCTTCATATCAACTAGGGAAAAGATGTAAAGTGTCCTGAGATGAGGAAGAGCAGCTTCTCACCAGGTGGTTGTGTGTAATAGTTGAAGATGTTCAGGGTGACAAAGGACTGTTCCATTGCCTCATCCTGCAGCATCAGGTGAAAATCAGAAGGAATAATCATCGATCTCTTTGACTGAAGACCCTTAAAAGTGAAGGATAGTTCCGCACATGTGTTAAGGCCACCCTCCACAAGGTTTGTTTTCAAGTCTAAATAACTCTGTCCTAGGATGTGCAAAGAACTTGTACTCTGATCTCATAGTCACAGTGGGTAATTTTTGAGGAATCATGGAATATTGGATGTGTCATCAGATGGAATCCCAACCATGGAAATTCAGCTCAACATCAATGCCAGGCCATAGTCTAAATTAGATTTACTTAAAAGGGGCAGGGATTGTGAGACTTAGAAAAGAGTGCCATTGGCACCAGGGCCAGCATATGCATGCTAAGGAGTTGTACCATACAAGCTGTGTTTTATTTATTTAAATGGATTACTTGGCTGGCAAATTTCAGGAGCTGTAGATAAAGTATGTGTGTACCTTAGAAAACCTTTTTAAAATGTCATCCTCAAGATTTTTGTGGATAAGATGGGGAAATAAGGTATGTCTGGCAGTGTTTTGGAGTGCATTTATCAGCTTATGGTTGATTACTCATAAGTTTGAGTGATTCTGGATCAACGTGGAAGGGGGTGGCTACCACTGGAGCTCTTGTCCGAGTCCCAATCCTTTCAACATTGTTGTCACACGGTGGGATAAAGGCAGAAAAGATCTGCATGTCGGATTTGCCAGTGACCTGAATCCAGGAAGGATTGCTAATGTAGTCACCGATAGCATCAAATTCAAAGTGATTTTGATTGGACTTAACCTTGAGCCAAAACCAAAAAACGTCAAGTCCTACATTTGGGGTTCAAGATCAACTGCGCATGTGCAGAATGTGAGAGCTGCAGCGTGGCAGAAATCCATGTGAAAACATCATGGTATTTCAGCTGACCACAAGCTTAATATGATGTAGCTTTAAAAATAAGCCAGTGCAGTCTTCAGTTTCTCTTATCGGAAGTAAAATGTCCAGGTACAACGTATGTTTTTCTCCCTATATTTTGTGGTGGTCAAAAATGTGGTGAGTTGTGTTCAATTTTTGACCTTTACAATATTAAGAGAGTCACCGAATTAGGCTGTGTATAAAGGAGAGCATCAGAGGTGAGAAAATATGATAACCATAATCCATGAGCAAATGTGGAGTTTCTTTTGATTATTATTCAGCCAAAATTTGTTGATCATTAATTATGTGCCAGGCACCATGATAGACCTTGGAAATGCAGAGATACACAAGACATGATCCCATTGTCAAGGTGCTGATAATCTAGCCTGGGAAACAGGAAGGTAAACAAGCTGAGGCATATGAAGGAAGTACTATAGGGTGCTGAGCATGGCCCTGTGGAACTGGAGGAGCAGGGGCAAGGGATTCTGATGGAGAGGATCGGAAACGGGATCAGGGAAGCTCAGAAGACATGAACTTGGAGAACCATAACCTTTCAAAGTTGGAAGAAACCTTTTTGTCCGATGCATATAAAATGGGGGAGGGGGCGGATGACTTCTCAAAGGTCCCTTTGGCTCCAAAACTCTCCGGTGTGGCACAACTCATATCTGAGGCTTGGTCTCTGAACTACAAGGTTATATAGCTAGTTGCAGTTCCAGAGTTAGAATTCTAGGCCCATGTAGTCCTACTGAATTTCATCCAATTGTCTTCCCTGTGGGCCAATTTTCCCCCAATTGCTAGACCTTATTTTGCATGATTTTCTGCTAGAATTCAGCTGGCCCACCAAATTTAGTATCGCCTGACAATTTGACAGGCACGTACTCAATTCCTTTGTCCAGATCACAAAGCCTATGACCAGAATAGATCCACCCTCAGTCCACGGCAGGTGGCTTGCCACTAGGTATGTCTCCAAGGGTTCTTGCCAAGGACGGGATGGATGTGTAAAGAACTCAGGCTTGTGAGTGAGGGAAAGAATAAGCTCGACTAGAAATTCTACTGAGAAAAGGCAGCCTTGAAAGTAAATAATCACACCGATCTCAATGAAATAAATATATATACCTTTGACCCATGGTGAAAATAGAAGAAGGAGAAAGAACGAAAAGGTAACTCCTATATTTTGTTATCTTGAAAGCACCTGTGTCCTGGGGCTAGTGTGACAGGAGAGGAGTCCTCAGCAGTTACTGACTGGGACTTCAAGATCAGAATTTGCATAGAGAAAGTTTGCTTTCATAGGGTCTATCCTTCGATGCCGAGATGGCGCCTCTCCTCGAAGGTGGGGTGGGTGGATTGTCCCCCATGACCCTTCTGTGCTGTCATCTTCAGCTCTGGCTCCATCAGAAACCCTGGGGTCCGCAGAGCACCTACTAACAATAAGAACCTCCTAGAATCCGGAGGATTGTCTCCACATTCTACAGTCTTCTCTTTATCTACATCACCTCATGTTTTTGCTATGGATATAAACGAGATCATTAATACTACTTGCAGGGGTTAATTTTATGTGTCAACTTGGCCACAGAACCCAGATATTTGGTCAAACATCAGCCTGGATGTTGCTCTGAATGTATTTTTTTAGATGATATTAACATTGAAATCAGTAGACTGTGAGTGAAGAAAATTACCCTCTGTAATATAGGTGGGCCCCATCCAATCAGTTGAAGGCTTTAAGAGAAAAGAGAATGAGGTCCCCAGAAGGAAGTGGGAATTCTGCCTTACACCACGATTGGACTTGAGCTGTAACATCAGCCCTTCCCTGGGTCTTCAGCATGACCAGCCTACCCTGCAGATTTTGGACTTGCCAGCCTCTATAATCATGTGAGTCAATTCCTTAAAGTCTCTCTCTCCTTCTCTCTCTCAATAGGTATATATACATCTTATTGGTGCTGGTTCTCTGGAGAACGCTAATATACTCTTTGAACTGGAGAACCAGTAGCTCAAGCCTGCACTCACTTTTTCTCTTGGCCACAGATATAACCTCACCCCTTACTTATCAAAGGAAAATCAGGCTTCAGACATGAAATCCTTCCACTTTCCACTCTTCTACCCAAGAAAGTTCCTGGGCTTGGATATGCCCTCACCTTCTACCCTCAAACTAAGAAAAGTTGACCCTTTTCCTCTTCTGGGTTAGATCTCCCACCTGTGCTCTTGACCGGGAACCCTCCTCATCTTCCCCAAACTGGGACCTTGATCCATCTACTGTCACCCCCCCACTGCAGTACTTGCCAGCATCCAGCTTCTTCCCCAATGTCTAAAAATATGTTCTAATGTCTCCCATGTTTTACAAAAGAATGCAAATCTCCCTTAATCTTAACTCTGTCCTTTACAGCCAAGCTCCTCAATGCTGTTTCCACAGTGTCACCTCCCTTTCACTGTTCAAGTGCTGCATTCTGCCTCTTGGCCCTCACTGTGCCGTTAAATCCGCTCCACCAAAGACACCAGTGAGCCCTGGTTGCCAAGTTCAGAGGGAGCTTTTCAGTCCTGACTTTGCCTGATCTTTTTGCAGCCTCTGAAAACTAACCACTCCCTGGCCCTTTTCACCCCTGGATGCCATGACTCAACCTCTCCTGGTTTTCCCAGAGGGAGGGATTCATACCACTGATGGCAGAGGGATAATTTTAGGTGGTACAAGGTCACAACCAGGGCTTTCTACACCATGTAAAGTGGCCCCCTCTGGATCTGAGCCCTGCCTCAAATGTGAGTTGTGTAGTGAGAAAGTAGATTCTCTCTTAATTCTCTTTCAATTCTTCTGAGTTAAACTAAGAGAGTCTCAGTTTGGAATCAGTACGTCTTTAACACCTCTCTAATGATAGCTAATTTTCCTCTTCTAAAAAAATAAAAGGAAAGCCCTCTCAGATGTATAGCCTTTTCTGGCCGATAGTCACCAGCTAGAATCTAGAAACAGGTTTTTGTTTATCTCCATTCTTACTTATTTTTAGGAGGACTTGCTACTGGTGACAAGCGATACTACTTTCTCATTTATTACAGTGCAAATATGTTTCCTTTCTAAATAATCTCAAAAAATTAAAGTTGAGTTAAACTGAGAAAAAATCTAAGAAACATCATAGTCCGGGTGACACAACCCTGGGGTACAGAGATGCCTGCGGTTTGGGAAACACTGTCTTCCACGTTGGTGTTTCTCAGGACTGACCTCAGTCCTCACTCCTCTCACGTTACACATTCTTTGTGCCATTTCTCACTAGTCACATAGATTCAATCACCGCTGATACGTTGTTGACTCTGCCATCTCAGTCTGGAGCTCTCTCCTGAGCTGTTAATACAGATTGAACTACCCTGTCCTACCTACACCCTCACATCCCGCTGGTGTTACGGTGACCAGTGGGTTCAGAGAAGATGCCGGGGTTGGTGTCCGCAGAACAGAGTCAGACTTAATGCTTGAAGGTTCCCAAGAGTTACAGAGAGACTCCCCAAGGCATCACGAATCCAAGGTCAGGCTACATCTGAGGGAACTCCAAAGGGAAAGGTTAAGAGAGCTGGACCAGAGGCATCAAGAAGACACGGAAGGGAATGTAGCCAGAGCTAGTGCAATAGCAATGCTAATAATCACTACCATTTACTGAGCACTTACTATGTACCAGCTACCAAACCGAGGAATTTACGTTTAAGCCTCTCAACTATGGAAGAGACCAAATTCGTTTATTTTTCTTCTGGACACACAGACCCTATTTCTTGCCTGCCTTACAATTGGAGTAGCCACGTGACTGGTTTCTGGGTATTTCAGTAGAATGTATGTTGCTTCTAGGTCTGGTACCTAACCCGTCTCTTCTCCCACCCAGCCCATCCCCAACTCATACCTGTCTTCCTAGCAGTTAGCACGATCACAAAATAGAAGAAACACGAGTCCCTACATTTCCACGTGGAAGGCTGCCAATCAAACACGCACTTGGACTATTACAATTGTGAAGGAAACCTTTATTATGTTAAGCCACTGAGATTTGAGGGCTTATCTGTTCTAATAGCAGCTAGAGATCCCTACCTAATTCCACAAGCCCATGACTAGTGCCATTACTATCATTATTTTCAAATGAAGATCTTCAAACAGATAAGTAACTCTCCCAAGGCCGCAACTGGTAAGTGCTAGCGTCAGGGTTCCAACTTAAGCCATTCAGCCCCAGAACCCATGCTGGCAGCACCAGTGCTTTCCTATAAAGGCTTGTGGGAATTAAATGAGATGATGTATACATGCTGCTAGCTCGTTACTGATGCCGGGTCAATGCTCACTAAAGGCAGCTGTTGTTACTGTTCATGATTGTGATGAGTGTGCCGGGAGCCGGCTTTCAGTCCCACCCTGCCACCCTCCTACTGCCCCATCCCATGTTGACCCTAACTCACACCCGCTACGTGTCTCTGACAGTGTGTAACAAATGTATTTGCTCCCTTTCTGCCCTCCTTTTTGGTGCAATTACAGGTGTCCGTTGTAAGCTGGGGCAGTGTACGTGTCACCCGTGAAATAAGTCTGATGGTGATGCAGCCAAGTTACGGGTCTGTCCTGGTCCAGGCTTTTCTCACCAGCTTAAAAGAACCTCTTCACAGGTACGTGAATCAAACTGGAGGGGGAATCAAAATTGGGGGAATCACTAAGATGCTAGAAGATAAAACCAAGCCCCTAAATGTTCTCAGCAGGCTGAAACAGCGAGCCAAAGCGAAGAATAAATTTAATAGAGAAAAACAAATGGCAGAATCTCAGAGGAAAAGGATCTGAAAGGTCACTGACCGCAGCCTCGGATTAAATCCTTGGCAGGCTAGATTCCCTCCCTCCTGGTTTTTACTATTCTGGTCACACCTGTTTCTATCTGATTAGCTCTGGATGTGTGAAGAAATTACCGTATCTATTTAAAAATCTTGTTAAATTCCAATTAAATGGACTGGGCTAGCTTAGATTTTTAAACCCCAAGCTCTTAAGCTGACTTGTCTCTAATCCTGAGTGTGTGATCTTGGCTTGGAAAGTGTTTAGTGAATAAACTTCAGAGGTGTTTGCGATTGACTGGGGCAGTGGTTCTGATGGGGAAACCACTGCGAATCTACAGTCTATCTGGCCATTTTATTTGTTTCTGTCACCCAAAGAGAAGGGCGGCCAAAAGGGCAAATATATATGCTAGGAGGTAAACTAGGAGGCAGGTAATTAGAAACAATTTACTAGTTTTCCATACAAGAGAAATGCTAGTAGGTTTGACATTTGGCAAAGTTGCTAAAGCCTACGGCCTCCAAAATGTTAAAACTTTACATGAAAAGATTCTGGGTAGTATGGTAGTTCTATTTTTAGTTTTTTAAGGAACCTCCATACTGTTCTCCACAGTGGCTGTATCAATTTACATTCCCACCAACAGTGCAAGAGTGTTCCCTTTTCTCCACACCCTCTCCTCTCCAGCACTTATTGTTTCTAGATTTTTTGATGATGGCCATTGTAAAGCAATTATACTCCAATAAAGATATTAAAAAAAAAAAAAAGATTCTGGGTAAACTAATAGTTCCACTCACATCTAGGGAAAAACAAAAGGTTAGGTTAAGTAATGAGTGGCAATAGATCGCTACTAATTAAAACAATGTCTTAAATTGCGATAGGCTTCAGAGTCTCTAGGAAAGCTTAATAAAATGCAGATTCTCTGGTCCTGCCCCGGGTAGGATAAGGCCTGGGAATCTGCATTTTAACAAGGTCCTAAAATGGTTCGTATGCACACGTGAGTCTCTGGATTAGAAAGAAAATATCTATATATTCCTATTTCTTTACAGAAATAGATGATTCATCTGTTGAAACAATGATGTTCTACTAATACTAGTTTATGCTGATCTGGTTTTATTAAAGATTTCTATTTTTATGTAAAAAGTATAACTGAGCAGAAAAGCATGTTATTCCTGACTCTATGGACCTAGTGGTTGGGATTATAAACCCATGATCAAGTCACCTCCTCCCATCCCGCTTCATCGGGTGGCAGGGTACCTAATGGAAGACACGTACCTGGAAGAAAATAAGATAAGCATCATCACGGCTGGGGGTGTGAGCCCAAACTCCAGCCATGAGAAGCATCACAGTGGGAATGACCAAGTCAAAATATATACAAGGTCCACATCCTTCCTGATTATTCTTACTGTAGGTCAAGTATTGGTTTGATATATCCTTATCTGTTCGTCATCCTTGTCTGGGTGCCAGGATGTGTGCTCATTACACTGAACGAGAGGGACTCAATTCCTCTCGCGCCCCTTTGCTCTGTGGACTAGCTTTTGCCTTGGGGGAAGTCTTGGGCAGGTCTGAAGATCTCCCCGGTCCTTATAATCACAAGAACAGATTTCTTTTCGTAGTGAATATGTCCAGTCCCACGTAATAACTTAACACCATCTAGGGCTTTGCTCCTCCCGCAGGGCTGCTGCCTGCAGTTCAGGATGGGTCAGGATGGCTGCTTGTCTCTTTTCTCCACTGGCTCCTTGCAAGCTGCTATGTCTGGTCCTGGGGAGGGTTAGGAAAAGGGAACGGTTTCTGGCTGCTGTAATGTTGGTGGTCTCGTGGCAGAATTTCAAAGCTGACTTTTTACTTGAGGTTTTCTTCCCTGGTTTCTCTGACATTCCCCACTAGAACCTCGCGGTGCTGTTCCAGTGAATCAGGCAATAGCTTCCCCCACGGCCGCTTAAACCTCCAACGCTCAGGCTCTCAACTCCAAGGATCCACCCTTCTGCTGGGTCAGTTCATCCTCCCAGGCAGTGCTCACGGGCGAGGTTCCTGGGAAGATGGCACCAGGCCATTTCCTTCCAGCATGTGACCCATTTGGTTGGCCAGGACAGGAAACGTCACTGCTCTACTGTTACTTGTGCAAATGCACATTGCTTCTAAGGCACTTCTCTTTCTCTCTCTCCCATCACCTCAAGCCTTTTCCCCTTGTATCTTTTAGGCTCATATTACGTACTAATTCCCAATATGCCCCCAGAGACATGCCAGCCTCTCCGAGGAACCCCAGCAGTCCGTGATGATTTGAGAGGAGGGCAAAGCATCAGAAATTTCTCCAAAGGAATGGTCTCTCCTTGGTCCTCTGTCATAGGACGCAGGCGGGTAATGGACTAACTCTGACTACACTGGTTTCTCAACTTCACAAGGTGTCCTGCAAGTGGTCTAACACCCATTAGGATGTAAGAGGCATGACACCTGTTATACTGTTCTCCACCTTTGGGGATTCCCTTTGAACACAGAGGCCTCAGGAAGAGCAGCATTAAACGTCCTGTTGTAATGTGTGTGTTTGTACAGATGGGTCTGTGTTTGCCAACTGGGCACAGGATTGAAGGAGAACTGATCGGGATGGTGTTTTCTTTAGGAGACATGAACAGGGATAGGTATGAAGGCAGGTGGTAAATATAAAGTGATAAGAATGTCCACACTCTTCTGTGGTGTTTGTGTGGAACTCAAGTTGGTGGGTGGAAAAGCAGAGGATCTTAGGAAATACATTGAAGAGGAAGGAGAAAACCGCCGAAGGTGTAGTAGGGTGGATGGAAAATTTCACAAGAACATGTGGACAAACAGTTTCAAGAAATTAACATTTTAAGGAAACCCAGGGGAGGAGGAAGCCTGTGCCCAGCAGAAAGGGGCCAGTTCAGCTCCTCTGTGATCCTGATGGTCAGCCAGGCTTGGAGCCCATTTCCTAGTGGAGCTACCCGGATATCACAGCCGCTTGGGTGCACTGTTTCCCGCCACTGGCCAGTTTCAGCTCTGTTCATCCTTCCCAGCTCCTCCGGGAATCACTGAACTAGATGATGTCTAAGGCCCAGTCCAGCTGTGAGGGTCTAAAAGGCGCTTTATTATTTAAAGGCATCCCAGCTGCCTAGCCTTCTTCCACAGTGGCTCTGTCCTGAGTGGAATCTGAGATGGAGGAGAGAAATGAGGCCGCGTCTCTGGGAAAGCAAACGGATGCAACTTCTTAAGAATGTTTGTTTGTCAGGCAGGACGCAGCGGGGACTTGTGAACTCTGCAGACTGCTCATCAGTATCAGTGAAGGTGACGCGGAGCAGCTGGGGTCGGCCGGGAATACCAAGGCCGTGACTGGAGCTGTGGCAAGCTAAGGGGACTTTCTAGTGTAGTTGCTCCAGAATGCAGGCTAAAGGGTCACTAACATAAGCCGAATCTGAGCGAAGGGAGGGCCAGGGAACCCTGGGAGCAAGGACACAAGGAAACAGAGGGAGAACTAAAAAGAGCAGATCTGTAAGAATGGAACACAAAAGTGCATGGTAGTCCCAGGCAGCTCGGAGAATCTACAAGCCTTGGTTTTGAAGCCTTGGAGAGGCAGGCAGGAGAAACAGCTATCAGCCATCACCCTCCCCCAGATCCAGTGGATCTCGCCAAAAGGACCCAAGAGAGGGGTGATAAGGGATTCCTGGGAAGGGCGTTAACCCACGTGGAGATAACTGAGTGAAGCAAGATGGCACCGTTACCACCACAGTTCAGATGTAACTGAAGTGATGACGTGGGATTCCTATGCGGCTTGTAGCCTCAACGTTATTACTTTAAAACGGCACTGTGTATATCAGCAGTTCCTTTCCGTTCCTTAAACAGCCATAAAGTAAATCGTGCACTTTAGCTGACAGGCTTGGGTGGAGTTTGGCAGTGAGGCGGCTTGGTGGAAATGCAAGCAAGTTCCCCAAGGTGCCTGAAGAAAAAAAGCCTTCATTTGGGGGTGGCCTTGGGTTGCCCTCTTATTTAGTGCCCTGTAGACTCAGTAACGTCCACGAGAAGTCTCAGGTGTGGCCCAGAACGAAGGAAAGGAAGAGAGAGGAAACGCAAAGGAGAAAACAAAAGGAGAGAGAGAAAAACAAAATCCAAGCAGATCTGATGGAGTGAAACAGTGAACCGGCCAATGAGGGAAGGCGCAGGTTGCCCAGCTGTGGGAAATTGCTCCGAGGGGCGGTACCTCCGCGACCTGCCCTGCCCACCTGCGCCTGGAGTCGAGCGGGACCTTTTCTGCGCATGCTCTGTCTGCTAATAGCCAGCAGTCTGAAAAGTATTGTTGAGCGAAAGACAGAGGCCGACGTTCAGAGAGGAAGCGGGGCCAGTTCGATCTTTTATGGCTGATTCTGTAGCTGTTTCTGCGCCTCGGGCCGGCCGCCCCCTCGAGTACCGTAATTACAGCCCATGCACCCGCACCCCACGTCGCACTTCTTGGCCTCAGGCCCCAGCCCTGAGATTTTCCTGCAGAGCAGTAGAAAGTCCCGGAGGCAGCCTGCACTCCCGGAGAGAAGCATCCAAGTGCGGCCAGGTGTGCCAGGTAAGGCCCGGGCACGGGCAGCTCGGATGGGTGGGAGGCGCCAGCCTCAGTCCCTTCGTCTTGGTGGGCAAGTGTGTTTATTTCAAACTGAGACTGAGAAGTGGGAGCTTTGAGCGTCTGCAGGAGGTGAAAAGGTAGCCTGCCGAGCACAGGGCACTTACTTGTTCTTTCCAGCAGGGGCAGCTTTCCCCCTCCCTCTGGTACGTCTCTGCCTGCGCTCAGGTCCATCCTTACCCGCTCCTGCACCTGCCCCTCCTTCCTGCTTCCCGCTCCCCCATTCCCGGGTGGGGGCGGGTTCTGCTCCCAAGGGCGATACGCGGGCTCCTTGGAGCCCAAAGAGCTGCGCTGCTGCCGTGGTAACAGCTGCACTCGGTTCCCAGGCTGGCGCCCCAGGGTCTCTTAAGGGCGCCCTTCCCTCCTTCCGCCTGCATTTCCCTCTCCTCCGGCTCCTCCTCCTCTCGCCTCTCTAGAGTTCTCGCCCTCTTGGTGGCTGGCTCCCCAAATCTTTCTCCCGAGCTGATTTTCACCTTTGACTTCCCTTCCTCCCTCTCAGGTACAGGTTTTTACCTTCACCGTTTAGCTGACTTCCTCCCTTACCCTGCCCCTTCCCTCCCTTTCTCTGCCTTGTTCCTTTTCGAGTCACTTTCCTCCGCTCCCTCCCTCGCCATGGGAAGCATGTGAGGGCCGTAAAACCGGACCTTCTGGGGAATGAGGAAGAGATCCTAGAAATAAGTAAATTTAGGACACACTTCATTGACATATTAAACAGAGCACAGAGCACAGGTAATGTACTTGGGCCTTTCTGATGACTCCGGTGGGCAGTGTTGTTCCAGATAAGACGTGCCTGAGGGAACTTTGCGGCTTGAGCGCGCTTTGGGTCAGCGCGGTTTGGTCCTCAACTATGCTGGTTCAGAAACTCCATCTTTTGGGTTCACTGGGCGCAATCATGCATGGCAAAGTAGAATCATGCTGTAACATTCACGAGGGAATAAAGGCAAAACCAAAGTACCAATGTATTCCTCACTAGGAGGGGTAAACCTTTTGGTGTCAGAGACTGGAGAGATGCTCGCCCGTCCTGTTGCTTCTCCCTGGGCAGGTCGGGAGACTAGATTCCCCAGCCTCACTTGCTGTTAGGTGGAACCATGGGATTGAGTTCCAGACAATGGAATGTGGGCAGAAGTGACATATGCCACTTCCAGACCTGGCCATAAAATGTCCCAAGTGCTGGAAGTGAGGGACTCTGCAATGGAGGAGACACACAGTGGAAGGGTCTGGGATCCTGAGTCACCACGTGGAAGAGTGCCACCAGGAGAGATGCCTGACTCACACTGAACTGTGATGTGGGTGAGAAATTAACTTTTAGTGTGTTCAGATACTGAGCTTTAGAGATTGTTTACTTCATTAGCTAGCATTAGTATATCTTTCTAGGGGAAAAGTAACTTGTTCCCACTGTTCCAAAAACTCTCTTCCTCATCCCAGGGCACACGAGAAACCTCGTCTTCAGAGGCTTCCTTGGTGAGCAGGGCATGGAGCAAAGGCTTCAGAGGTAGCTTATTGAGGCTGCAATGCAACTTAAGCATTTCTGCCTTTGCTTAGGAGGTGCTGGAAAGGAATTGACGGAAGTAAGATGGGGAAGGTTGTTCCCCAAGTTGTTCCCCATTCAAATGGTTGTTCTCCAAGCATAGGACATGTCCTAATCGCCTGTTCACCTTTTGATTTAGGAGTAGGGAGTGGAGTAGTATGAGAACCAGGGAGACACTGAACCTATTCGGAAGTGTGGGATGAGGCTGGAAGTGCTCAGATTTAAAGACATCATGCCAAGACAGAGAAGACGCTGGGCTGGCTAGGAGGGAATGGACAAAGCTGTGGGTCAGGTCAGCATGAGTTAAGTTCCAGGTGTACATATCCTGCTGCCTGATCCCCATCTCCACGTGGGTGTCTTCCACTTGGAGACATTCCAAGTAGAGAAGGTCCCAAACCATTCCTCCCTAAGCCCACCCCATCTCAATAAACGTCTTTTCTATTCTCCCATTTTAGAGTTAGTCTTAACTCCTCTCTTCCTCTCCTGCCCCGCATCTAATCCTTTGGCAAATTCTGTATGCTCCTCCTTCTAAATGTACCAAGAAATCAGCTACCTCTTGCCATCCAGCTGCTACCACCCTGGGCCAAACTGCCATCATTTCTTGCCTACGTTATTGTAAAGCCTTCCTAACTGGTCTCCCTGCTTCCATCCTTGCTCTGCTACTGTATATTCTCCCCACAGCAGTCATAATATATTTTTAGATTTAAATTTTTTATTAAAGTATAGTTGACGTACAATATTATATTAGCTTCAGGTGTACAACACAGTGATTCAATATTTTTATAGATTATACTCCATTTAAAGTTATCACAAAACAATGGCCGTATTTCCCTATGCTGTACAATATATCCTTGTTACTTATTTTATACATAGCAGTTTGTATCTCTTAATTCCATACTTCTATCTTGCCCCCTCCCTCTCCCCACTGGTAACCACTCGTTTGTTCTCTTTATCTGTGAATCTGTTTCTGTTTTGTTATGTACATTCATTTTATTTTTTTAGATTCTACATATAAGTGATAGAGTTTTTGTCTTTCTCTAACTTATTTCACTAAGCATTATACTCTCTAGGTCCATCCACATTGTTGCAAATGGTAGAATTTCATTCTTTTTTTTTTTTTTAGGTTCTCTAGAACTTTTTTTTATTTATTTAATTTTTTTTGAATTTTATTTTATTTATTTTTTTATACAGCAGGTTCTTATTAGTCATCAGTTTTATACACATCAGTGTATACATGTCAATCCCAATCGCCCAATTCATCACCCCCCACCCCCACCCCCACTCCCACTTTCCCCCCTTGGTGTCCATACGTTTGTTTTCTACATCTGTGTCTATTTCTGCCCTGCAAATCGGTTCATCTGTACCATTTTTCTAGGTTCCACATATATGCGTTAATATACGATATTTGTTTTTCTCTTTCTGACTTACTTCACTCTGTATGACAGTCTCTAGATCCATTCCTGTCTCTAAAAAGGAACCAATTTCGTTCCTTTTTATGGCTGAATAATATTCCATTGTATGTATGTACCACATCTTCTTTATCCATTCGTCTGTCAATGGGTATTTAGGTTGCTTCCATGACCTGGCTATTGTAAATAGTGCTACAATGAACATTGGGGTGCATGTGTCTTTTTGAATTATGGTTTTCTCTGGGTCTATGCCCAGTAGTGGGATTGCTGGATCATATGGTAATTCTATTTTTAGTTGTTTAAGGAACCTCCATACTGTTCTCCATAGTGGCTGTATCAATTTACATTCCCACCAACAGTGCAAGAGGGTTCCCTTTTCTCCACACCCTCTCCAGCATTTGTTGTTTGTAGATTTTCTGATGATGCCCATTCTAACTGGTGTGAGGTGATACCTCATTGTAGTTTTGATTTGCATTTCTCTAATAATTAGTGATGTTGAGCATCTTTTCATGTGCTTCGTGGCCGTCTGTATGTCTTCTTTGGAGAAATGTCTATTTAGGTCGTCTGCCCATTTTTGGATTGGGGTGTTTGTTTCTTTAATATTGAGCTGCATGAGCTATTTATATATTTTGGAGATTAATCCTTTGTCCGTTGATTCGTTTGCAAATATTTTCTCCCATTCTGAGGGTTGTCTTTTCGTCTTGTTTATGGTTTCCTTTGCTGTGCAAAAGCTTTGAAGTTTCATTAGGTCCTATTTCTTTTTTATTTTTATTTCCATTAATCTAGGAGGTGGATCAAAAAAGATCTTGCTGTGATTTATGTCAAAGAGTGTTCTTCCTATGTTTTCCTCTAAGAGTTTTATAGTGTCCAGTCTTACATTTAGGTCTCTAATCCATTTTGAGTTTATTTTTGTGTATGGTGTTAGGGAGTATTCTAATTTCATTCTTTTACGTGTAGCTGTCCAGTTTTCCCAGCACCACTTATTGAAGAGACTGTCTTTTCTCCATCGTATATCTTTGCCTCCTTTGTTATAGATTAGTTGACCATAGGTGCATGGGTTTATCTCTGGGCTTTCTATCTTGTTCCATTGATCTATGTTTCTGTTTTTGTGCCAGTACCATATTGTCTTGATTACTGTAGCTTTGTAGTATAGTCTGAAGTCAGGGAGTCTGATTCCTCCAGCTCCGTTTTTTTCCCTCAAGACTGCTTTGGCTATTCGGGGTCTTTTGTGTCTCCATACAAATTTTAAGATGGTTTGTTCTAGTTCCGTAAAAAATGCTGTTTGTAATTTGATAGGGTTTGCATTGAATCTGTAGATTGCTTTGGGTAGTATAGTAGTATAGTCATTTTCACAATATTGATTCTTCCAGTCCAAGAACATGGTATATCTCTCCATCTGTTGGTATCATCTTTAATTTCTTTCATCAGTGTCTTATAGTTTTCTGCATACAGGTTTTTGTCTCCCTAGGTAGGTTTATTCCTAGGTATTGTATTCTTTTTGTTGCAATGGTAAATGGGAGTGTTTCCATAATTTCTCTTTCAGATTTTTCATCATTAGTGTATAGGAATGCAAGAGATTTCTGTGCATTAATTTTGTATCCTGCAACTTTACCAAATTCATTAATTAGCTCTAGCAGTTTTCTGGTGGCAGTTTTAGGATTCTCTATGTATAGTATCTTGTCATCCACAAACAGTGACAGTTTTACTTCTTCTTTTCCAATTTGTATTCCTTTTATTTCTTTTTCTTCTCTGATTGCCGTGGCTAGGACTTCCAGAACTATGTTGAATAATAGTGGTGAGAGTGGACATTCTTGTCTCGTTCCTGATCTTAGAGGAAATGCTTTCAGTTTTTCACCATTGAGAATGATGTTTGCTGTGGGTTTGTCATATATGGCCTTTATTATGTTGAGGTCAGTTCCCTCTATGCCCACTTTCTGGAGAGTTTTTATCATAAATGGGTGTTGAATTTTGTCAAAAGCTTTTTCTGCATCTATTGAGATGATCATATGGTTTTTATTCTTCAATTTGTTAATATGGTGTATCACATTGATTGATTTGCATATATTGAAGAATCCTTGCATTCCTGGGCTAAACCCCACTTGATCATGGTGTATGATCCTTTTAATGTGCTGTTGGATTCTGTTTGCTAGTATTTTGTTGAGGATTTTTGCATCTATATTCATCAGTGATATTGGTCTGTAATTTTCTTTTTTTGTAGTATCTTTGTCTGGTTTTGGTATCAGGGGGATGGTGGCCTCATAGAATGAGTTTGGGAGTGTTCCTTCCTCTGCAATTTTTTGGAAGAGTTTGAGAAGGATGGGTGTTAGCTCTTCTCTAAATGTTTGATAGAATTCACCTGTGAAGCCATCTGGTCCTGGACTTTTGTTTGTTGGAAGATTTTTAATCACAGTTTCAATTTCATTACTTGTGATTGGTCTGTTCATATTTTCTGTTTCTTCCTGGTTCAGTCTTGGAAGTTTACACCTTTCTAAGAATTTGTCCATTTCTTCCAGGTTGTCCATTTTATTGGCATAGAGTTGCTTATAGTAGTCTCTTAGGATGCTTTGTATTTCTGCAGTGTCTGTTGTAACTTCTCCTTTTTCATTTCTGATTTTATTGATTTGAGTCCTCTCCCTCTTTTTCTTGATGAGTCTGGCTAATGGCTTATCAATTTTGTTTATCTTCTCAAAGAACCAGCTTTTAGTTTTATTGATCTTTGCTATTGTTTTCTTTGTTTCTATTTCATTTATTTCCGCTCTGATCTTTATGATTTCTTTCCTTCTGCTAACTTTGGGTTTTGTTTGTTCTTCTTTCTCTAGTTTCTTTAGGTGTAAGGTTAGATTGTTTACTTGAGATTTTTCTTGTTTCTTGAGGTAGGCTTGTATAGCTCTAAACTTCCCTCTTAGAACTGCTTTTGCTGCATCCCATAGGTTTTGGGTCGTCGTGTTTTCATTGTCATTTGTCTCTAGGTATTTTTTGATTTCCTCTTTGATTTCTTCAGTGATCTCTTGGTTATTTAGTAACGTATTGTTTAGCCTCCATGTGTTTGTGTTTTTTACGTTTTTTTCCCTGTAATTCATTTCTAATCTCATAGCGTTGTGGTCAGAAAAGATGCTTGATATGATTTCAATTTTCTTAAATTTACTGAGGCTTGATTTGTGACCCAAGGTGTGATCTCTCCTGGAGAATGTTCAGTGCACCCTTGAGAAAAAAGTGAAATCTGCTGTTTTTGGATGGAATGTCCTATAAATATCAATTAAATCTATCTGGTCTATTGTGTCATTTAAAGCTTCTGTTTCCTTATTTATTTTCATTTTGGATAATCTGTCCATTGTTGTAAGTGAGGTGTTAAAGTCCCCCACTATTACTGTGTTACTGTCGATTTCCTCTTTTATAGCTTTTAGCAGTTACCTTAGGTATTGAGGTGCTCCTGTGTTGGGTGCATATATATTTATCATTGTTATATCTTCTTCTTGGATTGATCCCTTGATCATTATGTAGTGTCCTTCCTTGTCTCTTGTAACATTCTTTATTTTAAAGTCTATTTTATCTCATAGGAGTATTGCTGCTCCAGCTTTCTTTTGATTTCCATTTGCATGGAATATCTTTTTCCATCCCCTCACTTTCAGTCTGTATGTGTCCCTAGGTCTGAAGTGGGTCTCTCGTAGACAGCGTATATATGGGTCTTGTTTTTGTATCCATTCAGCAAGCCTGTGTCTTTTGGTTGGAGCATTTAATCCATTCATGTTTAAGGTAATTATTGATATGTTTGTTCTTATTACCATTTTCTTAATTGTTTTGGGCTTGTTTTTGTGGGTCCTTTTCTTCTGTTGTGTTTCCCACTTAGAGAAGTTCCTTTAGCATTTGTTGTAGAGCTGGTTTGGTGGTGCTGAATTCTCTTAGCTTTTTCTTGTCTGTAAAGCTTTTGATTTCTCCATCGAATCTGAATGAGACCCTTGCCGGGTAGAGTAATCTTGATTGTAGGTTCTTCCCTTTCATCACTTTAAATATGTCATGCCACTCCCTTCTGGCTTGTAGAGTTTCTGCTGAGAAATCAGCTGTTAACCTTATGGGAGTTCCCTTGTATGTTATTTGTCATTTTTTCCTTGCAGCTTTCAATAATTTTTCTCTGTCTTTAATTTTTGCCGATTTGATTACTATGTGTCTCAGCGTGTTTCTCCTTGGGTTTATCCTGCCTGGGACTCTCTGCCTTTCCTGGACTTGGGTGGCTATTTCCTTTCCCATGTTAGGGAAGTTTTCGACTATAATCTCTTCAAATATTTTCTTGGGTCCTTTCTCTCTCTCTTCTCCTTCTGGGACCCCTATAATGCGACTATTGTTGTGTTTAATGTTGTCCCAGAGGTCTCTTAGGCTGTCTTCATTCCTTTTCTTTCTTTTTTCTTTATTTTGTTCTGCAGCAGTGAATTCCACCATTCTGTCTTCCAGGTCACTTATCCGTTCTTCTGCCTCAGTTATTCTGCTGTTGATTCCTTCTAGTGTAGTTTTGATTTCAGTTATTGTATTGTTCGTCTCTGTTTGTTTGTTCTTTAATTCTTCTAGGTCTTTGTTAAACATTTCTTTCATCTTCTCAATCTTTGCTTCCATTGTTTTTCCGAGGTCCTGGATCATCTTCACTATCATTATTCTGAATTCTTTTTCTGGAAGGTTGCCTATCTCCACTTCATTTAGTTGTTTTTCTGGGGTTTTATCTTGTTCCTTCATCTGGTACATAGCCCTCTGCCTTTTCATCTTGTCTATCTTTCTGTGAATGTGGTTTTTATTCCACAGGCTGCAGGATTGTAGTTCTTTTTGCTTCTGCTGTCTGCCCTTTGGTGGATGAAGCTATCTCAGAGGCTTGTGCAAGTTTCCTGATGGGAGGGACTGGTGGTGGGTAGAGCTGGCTGTTGCTCTGGTGGGCAGAGCTCAGTAAAACTTTAATCTGCTTGTCTGCTGATGGGTGGGGCTGGGTTCCCTCCCTGTTGGTTGTTGGCCTGAGGCGACCCAACACTGGAGCCTACCCGGGCTCTTTGGTGGGGCTAATGGCGGACTCTGGGAGGGCTCATGCCAAGGAGCACTTCCCAGAACTTCTCCTGCCAGTGTCCTTTTCCTCACGGTGAGACACAGCCACCCCCTGCCTCTGCAGGAGACCCTCCAACACTAGCAGGTAGGTCTGGTTCAGTCTCCTACAGGGTCACTGCTCCTTCCCCTGGGTCCCGATGTGCACACTACTTTGTTTGTGCCCTCCAAGTGTGGAGTCTCTGTTTCCCCCAGTCCTGTCGAAGTCCTGCAGTCAAATCCTGCTAGCCTTCAAAGTCTGATTCTCTAGGAATTCCTCCTCCCATTTCCGGACCCCCAGGCTGGGAAGCCTGACGTGGGGCTCAGAACCTTCACTCCAGTGGGTGGACTTCTGTGGTATAAGTGTTCTCCAGTTTGTGAGTCACCCACCCAGCAGTTATGGGATTTAATTTTATTGTGATTGCGCCCCTCCTACCATCTCATTGTGGCTTCTCCTCTGTCTTTGGATGTGGGGTATATTTTTTGGTGAGTTCCAGTGTCTTCCTGATGATGATTGTTCAGCAGTTATTTGTGATTCCGGTCCTCTTACAAGAGGGAGTCGGCTCTCCTCATTCTTTTTTAATGGCTGAGTAATAGTCCATTGTGTGTATATACCACATCTTTAAAAAATTTTAAAAAAATTTTATATTGGAGTACAGTTGATTGACAATGTTGTGTTAGTTTCAGGTGTACAGCAAAGTGATTCAGTTATACATAGAAATGCATCTATTTTTTTTCAAATTCTTTTCCCATTTAGGTCATTACAGAGTATTGAGCAGAGTTCCCTGTGCTGTACAGTAGGTCCTTGTTGGTTATCTGCTTTAAATATAGCAGTGTGTGTACATGTCAACCTCAACTTCCCAGTCTATTCCTCTCCCCCAGCCCCCGTAATATTTTTATTTAAAAGTGGAAATCAGATCATGTTGCTTAAAGTCTCCAAATGCTTGCCACCATGCTGAAGATAAAGTCCACAGTTCTTATTGAGGCCTAGCAGACCCGCCTGATCTGGGCTGCGCCGCCTCTGGATCTCATCTCTTCCTGTTGCCTCCTCCAGCAGATGGGGTCAGTGCCCTGCCCACACCCCTGGCTTGCCCCAGAGGCCACCTGCTAACACTGCCCTGGGCTCCAGTGGTCTTTGTGCATCTGCCTGGAGGTCTTCTTTGGCTTCAGGGGCAGCTTCCAGAAGCCATCTTCAGCAGTGAGGCAGGAGTGGGAAAATACCCAGCTTCCTGACTGGTCACTGGGGCAGTTCTGAGGCATGTCCCATGTATTCTCAGAGGTCCCCAGCAAGACTGAGCCTCAGTGGCCCACACTGAGACACCCACTCATTAATGTCCCATTGTTAGCTTTCCTTCCTTCCCTCTCTCTCTTCCCCACTCTCTCTTAGTGCTTCCTAAGATCACCTCCAGAAACCCCTTGTACCCAAATCATTGTCTCAGGAAGTATGAAAACTAAGACACCTCTCTCTCCACTCCAGCCACACCAGCTTCCTGTTTCTAGAACATATCAAACACCCCACCACCCAGAACCTTTGCATATTCTGTTTCCTCTGCCTGGAATACTCTTTCCCTAGAGTCTTTCCAGTCTCTGCTCAAATATCATCTTCTCTGACTTCTGTACAAAGTAGGAACTCTGACCCCCATGAGTCACTCTCTATCTCCTTTCTCTGCTTTCTTTCTCTTTTTGTCATCAATGGCTAACAGACTCATTGCATGTTAATTTGTTTATTTATTGACTGTCTCCCTCCAGCAAAAGATAACCTTCATGAGAAGAGGGACTTAGTCTGTTCTTTTGTTCATTGCTATATTCCCAGCCAGTGTGAAGGATGGTCCCTGGCACACAGTAGGTGTCTAGTAAATGTTTGCTGAGTAAATGGGCATAGAGATGGATAATAGGGAGAAAAGAATGGGAAGAATATTTGTAACCATAGTCACCAACGTACAACTTGGCTTTATTGATCTTTGTTGGTAATTGCTCAGAGTCTACCAGATGGGAATGTTACTACTATATAAGAAAGATCTTGGGACATACTCAATTTCCAATTTTCTATAAAAGAATTTGAGGCTTTCCCAAATGAAAATGTAGAGAGTTGATTTCACAAGTATCTCTGCTTCCTGACTTTTGATATAAGAAGTATTTTAGATCCTAATTATAGCATTGTTCACAAATTCTTTCCATTTAGAAAGTCCTATTTAAAAAAAAGAAAATAGCAGACTTGTACCACTATGCCCTTAACATGGTTCTGTCAAGGGCAGGAAACACTCAGACACTGGATTTCTAGGTGCCACCTTACAGGCTGGTGCTAACGAACAAGTGAATAAGCTTAAAAAATGTGGAAAGTAGCTCCTGAATCTGTCCTACCAGGTGAGGGGTCAACTGGAGCTCTTTTCCTCATCATCTGTTCGTTTCCTTGGCACTCTGTCCCCGTGGGCGTGACCTGGGTCCCACCTCCATTTTATGTCATCCTTGGGGCCCTCGCTTAAATGTCTCAGAGAGAAACCTGCCCTGACCGCCAACTGCGTGGTGATTCTCTTCCATAGTGTGCAGTTGTTTTGCTCGGTGGCATTTAGCATTACCTGTAGGCACATATTTATTTCTTGCCCTTTCTTGAATGTCCTCTACCTTCCTAGAGTATAAGCCCCCTGAGGGCAGGACCGTGTCTGTTTTGTCACGACTGCATGAAGAGTGCCTGGCACACAATAGACACTCTGTTAATATTTGACGGATGCCAGAATGAAAGAGCACGTGAAGGAAGGGAGGCAGGAACCAGGGAGCTGGGTGGCGATGTGCTCAAGGTCAGATCATCAGCCAGGCTCAGGACCCAGGCCTTCTGACTCCCGCTCTGAGCCCTCCTCCCAGTCCTGCTCTGCGCTTCACCAAAGCTTTTAATCACATTGCTGACAGGCAGGGTCATCCAAGAAAGCAGAAAAGAGGAGAAGAAAAATGAGGCACAGGAGGGTGGAATGGAGAATCCAGGCTCTTTTAGCAGCCACTCTTCCTTATTTCTGGCTGGAGTATTGGCACCTTTAAAAGCCTTGGCTCTCCTCCCCAACCTCCCCACTCAATCACAAACCACAGTGCCTAAAAAAAATAAAGGGGAAAAAATCAATGTGCTAAATCTTCCCTGGGCTCAGTAGCACCTCCTCCTGCAGCTTGCCTCGCTGGCCACAGAACTAAGCTCTCCAGGGCTCGGGCTTGACTCCAGGGGCGGGGACCTTGCACATTAAAAATATGCCCCCTCCCAACCCATTCCCAGCCTGGAGAAGACCGGGAGGTGAGCCTCAGGACTGCCCCGCCTTCCCAGCTCTGAGCCTCTGCTGATTCTCACCTGCCCTCTCATGCAGTCTGCGCTCTACTCCCTTCCCTCTCAGCCATCACTATAAGGTTTTCCATTCACAATTCACCTCTAGATCCCCCTCTTTTTGGTGAGTAGGGAGTGAAAGGGAAAGGGAGAATTGTTATCTACAGGTAGATGGTTGGGTTGAGAACAGAATCCTATTTGGAAAATATTAAAAATGACGTATTTTCATTTCTCCTTTAAATCACATTACTTGCAACAATCTCCCTCCAAGTCTGAGTCACAGAGTTTACTGCACCAGGGAAGGAGAAGGTGGGTAGAACTGAGAGGCAACTTGATTACCTTTGGGTATCGAATCCTCACTACTTTGACCTCTTAGTCAAGAGCTTGATCTTGAAAGCTAGGATTTATGGAACGAGAAGAGGGTTTTCTAGATTCTAGAAACCTGGATAGGTCTTTTAACATATGAAGAGCCATGCCTGGTTGGATAGATGGGTGAGTTTTGGAAAAGGGAGGTCCACATCAGAGAGAAGACCTATCCAGGTTGAGGGGAGACTGAGCTAGGATGAGGAATCAGGTGGGTTCTCGTTGCCCATTTCTAGGGGTGGGAAGCCTTCAGTGTGTGTGTGTGTGTTTGTGTGTGTGTGTAGGTGGAGGACTGGGGAGAGAAACAGGTAGTTATGGGGGAGCTGAGAAGGTTAAAGTGAAGGGTGGCCTTGTGGCACATGTACCTGGATACACCTTAGAGGAGGCTACCTGTTCCGAGTCAAAGACCCACCTGTCCAACGTGACAAAAGAGCGGTCATAAGGCATTGCCTGAGGAAGTGGCTGCATGAAGGACCCTGAGGCGGCACTTCTGGGTCCCCGTGGCAGGCTCAGGAAGAGCAGAGCATCCGGAAGTTCTTCCCTGGCCAAGAGGGGGGTGCAGAGAGTGCTGGGGGCAGGTGGAAGCTTGGGGTTGGCAGAAGACACCGCCCTGGGCGGAGACATTGAGACCAGGGCAAATGGCTGGGACCGGTCCTCTTTCTCAGTCCCCTTTGCAGATTCCTCTTTATCTCCAAGCTCTGGAATTCCTGTCTATACCCAACTCCTTTAGTGATATCATCCAGCGTCACGGCTTTAAACACTTCCCATACACTACAAATCTCAATCGTATGTCTCCACTCTTTGCTCTTCCTTGAACTCAGACCTTTAAAGGCAGTTCCTTCCTTAACACTTCTGCTTGCACAAAACTGAAGTCCATGCCCTCTTCTCGCCTCAGCAAGCCTCCCCCTCAGCCTTCTCTTCTTCTACAGGGAAATGCCAGTCTTCCAATTGCTCGACCAAAAGCCATGGAGTGTCCTCGACTTCTTTATCTCTCGTACCATTAGTGCTACGACCCTGGGCCATGCACTGTCGTCGTTTCACCGGGATTTTTGCAGTCGCCTTCCAACTCACCTCTCTTCGCCCACGCCTGCTCGCCTGTAGCCTGTTCCCCACCAGCGGCTGTAATGGGACTTTTAAAATGTATGTCGCTTCTCTGCTCAAAGTCCCCAAAGGCTTCTCATCTCACTGTAAAAGCAAAACTCCTTCCCACGGCCCACCAGGTCTGCCGCACTCTGGCTGCCTCTCACCCTCGCTCCCTCCAGTCCAGCCGTCAGGAGTCCCTGCCCTTCCTGCTCCACGTGGTGCCCGCGCTGGCCTCCAGGCCTGTGCCCTTGCTCTTCTGCCTGCCTGGAAGGCCCTGCCCCCAGAATCAGTCCTGCACTTTCTTCAGGACTCAGCTTCAAATGTCTTCTTTTTTTTTTTTTTTTTTAATTTATTTTTATTTATTTACTTTTGGCTGTATTGGGTCTTCGTTTCTGTGCGAGGGCTTTCTCTAGTCGCAGCAAGCGGGGGCCACTCTTCATCACGGTGCGCGGGCCTCTCACTATCGTGGCCTCTCCCGTTGCGGAGCACAGGCTCCAGACGCGCAGGCTCAGTAGTTGTGGCTCACGGGCCCAGTTGCTCCGCGGCACGTGGGATCTTCCCGGACCAGGGCCCGAACCCGTGTCCCCTGCATTAGCAGGCAGATTCTCAACCACTGCGCCACCAGGGAAGCTCCCAAATGTCTTCTTATTAGTAGGCTCTTCCGTGGCCACCCCATGTGGAAGAACAGCCCCGCCCTGCACTCTCTATCTCCCTTAACCTGCCTCTCCCGCCCGCATAATCACCTATCTCCCCCTGACATATTACATACTGTGAGTCTATATATTATCTGTTGTACATCCCGCAGAATATAAGGTCCATGAGGCCAGAGGGTAGGGACTTTGTCCACGTCTGTCTATCCAGCCCCTGGAACATAGTACTGGGACATAGTAGGAGCTCGATCAATATTTTTTGAGTGAAATGATTCAGTGAAGGCTGCCCCCCGATCTCTGCTACCATAAGGCCCTGAATACTCTCTACCTTTCCACGCAGCATCCTCGAAAGGAACTAGGTATGGAGGAAATCTGAACTACTGAGCTTCACACCACAAAGAGGCTGAGTGATTAAAACAAAGAAACAAACAACCCAGACCATTTTAGGCAAAATAAACTATGAAACTACACACTGCTCAAATTTTAATTTTGTTTCTCTTCGGAGTTACCCAATGGGATGGGGGCTGATGGTGAAGAGCAGATCAGTTATAGGAAATAAAAAAGCTGCCTTTTCTTGGCACGTCTGTGTGAATGTAGAAATAAGCATATCTCTGCACACGTGGCTCCTTCCCCCGAGTTCAAGGGCGCGTGTGACCAGCCTGCCTTCGCGTGTGATGCTACAGAGGGTGCATGAGACAAATTCTGTGTCTCCAAAAGCCTGCGAGCTAGCTGGGGTGCTGCGATACGTATTATGGAGTTTGGAGACATCTGTGGGAAAGTGTGCGGCCAGATTTAGTGGTAAATAACCACAAAATCTGTCAACAAGTTTCCCTGGAGGAAGAGGAACACACCTGTGCGCTGGACTGTGGAGGGGGCAGCTGAGAAGTCATGCAGCCAGTGGCAGAGCTCGGTCACCTGGCTG
The DNA here is from genome assembly GCF_028023285.1 of Balaenoptera ricei. Taxonomy (NCBI): domain Eukaryota; kingdom Metazoa; phylum Chordata; class Mammalia; order Artiodactyla; family Balaenopteridae; genus Balaenoptera; species Balaenoptera ricei. Next base: position 13,039,445 of record NC_082647.1, on the reverse strand, counting down.
AGCAGCCGGGCCTGGAGCAGCTCAGGAGAGGTGCGACGTCACAGGACTTCCTTGTTTCCATTGCTTGGAAGCATTCCTCAGCACAGCTGCTCCGGGGAAGGCTTGAGCAACCATCATAGGGGTTGAAAAGGCTCTGGGAACCACTGGTTGCTGTACTTGGAGGAAAAGAAGGGCTCATCTGAAGTCTTGCAGGAAAGGAATCCATGCCCTGGACGCCATATCTGGAGTGTGTCGGAGTATCAGCCAGCGGGACCTTTATCTCTCTACCTAGTGTTTGGTATGGGATGTCTAGGCCCAACCTTTGGGACACAGCGTCACCGTTTTCTGTCTTCTGTAATGCAGGTGCTGCTCTGCCCAGCTAATGTGGGCTGCACACTACACCTGTTCCGTGTACTCCCTGACAGGGCACTGATTTATGGAGCCGACTTTCTGATCAGAGCTGCACTTCCGCTTTCACGTGGATACGTGGACTGTACAGGCCAGGCCTCTCCCGAAAATCTCTGCAAATGCGAAGCAGCACTAGGTGGTTCCCGTATTAGCGATCTGTTGCTGAGGAACAAATTACCCCCAATACTTAGCGATTTGAAACAGCAAACACCTATTGTCTCACAGTTCCTGTGGGTCAGGCATCTGGGAGTGGTTGAGCTGGTGTCCGGCTCAAGGTCTCGCAGGCTGCAGTCAAGGTGTCGGTCTGGGCTGCAGCCTCATCCCAAGGCTCTAAGGGCCACTTCGAAGCTCACCTGTGTGGCTGTTCACAGGCCTCGGAAGATCTGCTTCCAAACTCAGTCGTGTGGGCCTCTCCCCAGGGCTGCCCAGTGACGTGAGACCAATAGTTAAAAACATTTAATAAGAAAAAGTAACATAGGTGGGTCATTTTAAAAACCTTTTTATCGAAGCATAACACAGATATGAAAGTGTACAGATGTAAAGTGTACAGCTCAGTGAATTTTCATAAAATGAACACACCCATGTAACCACTCAGGTCAAGAAACAGAACATGACCTAGAATCATCCAGAAGCATCCAGAAGCCCTAGTTCTCCTCCCAGTCATCACCTTTCTTCTTCCTCCGTAGATGTAGCCAATACCTAGACTCTGGCACCACATTTGCTTGGGGTTTTTTTTTTTTTTTTTTTTTTCAGCTTTACTGAGGTATAATTGACACATTTGCCTGTTTTTAAACTTATATATAAATAAAATCCTGTGGTACATGTTTTGCGTCTGGCTTCTTGCTTAACATATGTGTGAGGTCCATTTAAGCTGTAGTATGAAGCTGTAACTGAATGTATTTCATTACCATAAAGGATTCTGTTATATGAATATACTACAATATACATTATATAACAATCTATTCTACCACTGATATACATTTGGGTTATTTCCACTTTTTGGCCGGTAAAGACACTACCTACGCTAGGCTCTAAACCTCCTTGTACATGTCTTTTGATACACACGTGCATGCATTTCTGTTAGCCATTGTGGTAGGCAGATTAATGGTCCACAGAGATATCTACATCCTAATCCCCAGAACCTATGAATATGTTACATTTCATGGCGAAGTGAAATTAGGGTAGCAAATGGAAGTACATTTGATAATCAGCTGACTTTAAGATAGGAAGATTATCCTGGATGATCTGGCTGGGCCCAGTGTAATCACAAGTGTCCTTAAATGTGGAAGTTGGAGAGGGGGCAGAAAAGGAGGTCAGAGTGATGCATTCTGAGACCCACCCACTGTTGCTGGCTCTGGGACCATCAGCCGAGGACTATGGGTGGCCTCCAGAAGTTGAAATGATCAAGGAAAAGGATTCTTCCCTAGAATCTCCAGAAAGAACACAGCCTTGCTGACACCTTGATTTTAACCCAGGAGACCCATTTTGAACTTCTGAACTGCAGAACCCTAAGATAAAAAGATGTGTTGTTTTATTCCACTAAGTTTGTGGTAATTTGTTACGGCAGCAATAGAAAACTAATACGATGATGTTCTTGTAAGTAGAATCATTGTGTATGTCCACGTTCATCTTTTCTAGACACTGTCAATTTTCCAATATGGTTATGCCAACTTTACTCCCACCAGGAATGTATGATTGTTCCCATTGTTCCATGTCTTCGTCAGCGCTTCGTCAGTCAGTCCTTTTAACTCTAGCCATTCTGTTAAGGCATCTCATTTTCATTTCCATTTGCATTTCTCTGATTACTGAGGAGGTCGAGTACCCTTTCGTGTCATTACTGGCCATTCGGATCTCCTCTTTTGGGAAGTGTCTGATGAGATCTCTTGCCATGCGATTCCTTTGTGCTGCTCTAGTAAAGGAGGAATAGAATTTAGAACATAGCTCTCTAGTTTTCCATTCATAAAACCATTCTGCATTCTCAAGTCACAAAATTGGGATTTTCTTTAATGTTTTATAAGGCTTTCTTCTTTTCTTATTCTTTAAAAATAAGAAAGATGGGCTTCCCTGGTGGCGCAGTGGTTAAGAATCTGCCTGCCAATGCAGGGGACACTGGTTTGAGCCCTGGTCCGGGAAGATCCCACGTGCCGCGGAGCAACTAAGCCCGTGTGCCACAACTACTGAGCCTGTGCTCTAGAGCCCATGAGCCACAACTACTGAGCCCGAGTGCCACAACTACTGAAACCTGTGTGCCTAGAGCCCGTGCTCTGCAACCAGAGAAGCCACCACAGTGAGAAGCCCGCGCACTGCCACAAAGAATAGCCCCCGCTCACCGCAACTACAGAAAGCCCGCGCGCAGCAACAAAGACCCAATGCAGCCAAAAATAAAGATAAATAAAATAAATAAATTTATAAAAAAAAAAGATCAATGGAATCTAATAGTGTATTAAAAAAAATAAGAACGAGAAGCAGATTCTAGCCTGTATATCACAATATGGCTAGTTTAGCAAGCTTGCAACACAACACGCACACTCACTCACACACAGTTACAAACAGATATGGGACACTGAAAAGAAATATGCAGCAACCATTAAAGCCATTAGCAAATATTTTTAAAAACAGTAGTCGTAAATCCCAATAGACCATCAGGGTTTTATTTATAGATTAATAATCTCTGCCTGAGGCTATTTCATTCAGAGGCTCTGTGATGAGGGTATTAGGACAAGCCTGAGTATTGAATGTTGAGATCAAAATATGATCTTCTTCAGCTGATATAACTTCCAAAATAAATCATTCATACAGTCAGTGACTCATATAATCCATTCCAGCATGCTCTGCTACTTGTTAGGAGATTTTTATTTAATTTAAGCATTTTCATTATTGCAGATTTTTATTGTGCCCTGTGCAGTTCTGAGTCTTGGGCAATTGTTATAATAAGGTTGCTAGTCAGATACTGCAGATAACGAACAGCAATCCAATAATTAAAAGGCAACCAAGAGTACGATCTGTTGAGTAGCAAAAAACCAGATCTAAAACTGAATGAAGGTGGGCTAAAAGCCAAAACTCTTAATGCAAAATATTATTTCCAGTAGTGAACTGATACATGTTGGGGCTTCTGCGTTACAAAGGGGATTTTGTAAGGTAATCAGATGAACAGCGTTAGGCACAAGAATATTTACTTTCCTCTTCTTACAGTGTCACCCCTCAGAATTCCATTTTTAATACTTTCAGGATTCTATTAGGCCAGGCTCTATTCCTTCCTCTTCCTATTTATTCCTTCCCTTATCTACTACCATTCCTACCTTCTGCATGGCTTTCCATCCTCAGAAAAATAAGGTTTTTGAGAGCAAGGACCTGGTCTTTTTCTTTTTTGCACATCTTTCTAAATATCTTTTGGAATTACCCGCTCATCTCTGCTTCCATCACCCTAGTTCAAGCCACGGTTTTTCACTTTGCCTCCTGTGGACTCCTGGTGTCTCTACATCTATCCTCACCTCCCCCCAATCCCACCCCACCCCACCCCAACCCCATCTTACAAACTCTCCACAGAGCAGCCAGATGGATCTTGTTGCCACACAAACCTCATCCTGTCATTTCTGTCCTTAACATGGATTGCCCTTACTCCAAACTCTTGCATGTGGCCTGAGAAGCCCTGCCTGGTCTGGCTCTGGCCTGCCTCACCAGCCTCTTCTAGAACCTCTCTCCTTGTTCTCTGAGCTCCACCTTTCAGATCCTAAAATACACTGTGCTCCTCTCAACCTCAGGGCCTTTGCATACACTATTTCCTTCTGCCTGGCTAATGGCCACCAGTCCTCAGGTTCCCCTGTCTTGGTCTCCTCTTCTAATAAGGATGCTAATCATATTGGATTAGGACCCCATCCTTATGGCCTCATTTAGAGCTTTAATTACTTCTTCAAAGACCTGTTATGGACTAAATGTTAGTGTTCCCGCAAAATTCATATGTTGAATCTAATTCTCATTGTGATGGTATTTGGAGGTGAGGCCTTTGGGAGGTTATTAGGTCATGATGGTAGAGCCCTCATGAATGGCATTAGTGCCCTTATAAGAAGAGACCAGAGAGCTAGCTAGTTCTCTTTTTGCTGTGTGAGGATACAATGAGAAGTCGCCAGTTTGCAACTTGGAAGAGGGCTCTCATCAGAACCCAACTGTGCTGGCATCCTGATCTCAGACTTCCAGCCTCCAGAACTGTGAGAAATAAATTTCTGGTTGTTTATAAGCCACCCTGTCTATGGCATTTTATTATAGCAGCCTGAGCCAAGACAAGGCCCTGTCTCCAAATTCAGTCACTCTTGGGGTTAGGGTTTCAACATATGAATCTTGGGAAAACACAATTCAGTCCATAACAGTGCCAGATACTGAATATATTCCGATACACAAGACACAGAGGTCCCTGTCCTCAAGGAGCCCATAGTCTGGGCAGGAGGTGAACAGGTGGAACAGACTATAAATAAGAAAACTAAATGAATATATAATAACAAATTATAAGAAGTACTCAAAGGAAAAAGCAGGGTATGGTGAGAGAGAAGTGTGAGCACCTACTGTAGACTCAGGAGCTAGGAAGGGCCTCTTTGAGAAGATGTTTTTTTTTTTTTTTATAAATTTATTTATTTATTTATTTATTTTTGGCTGTGTTGGGTCCTCGTTTCTGTGCGAGGGCTTTCTCCAGTTGCGGCGAGCGGGGGCCACTCTTCATCGCGGTGCGCGGGCCTCTCACTGTCACGGCCTCTCCCATTGCGGAGCACAGGCTCCAGACGCGCAGGCTCAGTAGTTGTGGCTCATGGGCTTAGTTGCTCCATGGCATGTGGGATCTTCCCAGACCAGGGCTCGAACCCGTGTCCCCTGCATTGGCAGGCAGATTCTTAACCACTGCGCCACCAGGGAAGCCCCTGAGAAGATGTTTTGAAGTTAAGACCTAAAGGCTGAGAAGCAGCTAGCCATGTCAGTGTCTTCACGTATGCCGTTCCCTCCACCAGGGGCAGGCAATCAGGTGGGAAAGAGTTTAGCGTATTTGAGAAGAATGAAAGAGGCCAGGATGATTGAAATGCAGTGAGCGATGCAGAGAGGAACCTAGGTGAAGTTGGAAAAAGTAGGCAGGGGCAAGGTTTCACAGGGCCACGTGGCCCTAATAAGGATTTAGATTACAGTAAGGATATTAGGAAGATTTTTAAAGATTTTAACCAGAACAGCTATGACACAACTGTCACTATGTGAGAATGGACCCTATGGAGGCAACTGTGAAAGCAGGGTTTGCAATCAGGCTACTTTCAGTGAATCCCACGATGGGACTGTAATAGCTTAGATTAGCGTGGTGGCAACAGAGACGGGGAGAAACTGGTTAGAGAGGAAAATCCAGAGTTCAGTTTTGAAGATGCTTGTTTGAGATGTTTGTGAGACATTCAAGCAGATGTGTCTAGTGGTCAGTTATACAGGCTGGGAGTTGAAAGATGACGTGTAGGCTGGGGATATATGGAGTCTCCTCTGACCTCAGGGTTAAGGTGTAAAGTCAGCATGTAAAGCCAAAGTGTAAACAATTAGAAACTGCCTTTGAAAAACTCTACTGTCTCTTGAACCTGAGCCTTTGGAAGCCAGAAGCCGGGGTCCACTTCTTTTGCTCTTTGCACTGCGGCCCCTATTCGCATCCCCCTCACCCCCAGCAACATCTTCTCTGGGTTACTGGAAAGCAAAGTCTGGTTTGCGGAAATGGGAAAAATGGAGGAAGGAAGACTTTTTTCTTTGCCACGTGGGTAAAGTTGAAATCACTGTTCACGTAATACGGCTTTAGTGTATAAATTTGGGAATCATCAGCAACCGGATGGTTTTTAAAAATATGGAAATGAACAAGGTCACTCAGGGTGAGGGTGAAGCAGAATGGGGGCTGTATTCGTTTCCTAGGGCTGGCGTCACCAAGTACCACAAACTGGGAGCCTTAAAACAAGAGAAATTTATTCTTTCATAGTTCTGGAGACTAGAAGTCGGAGATCAGGGTGTTATCAGGGCTGTGCCCCCTCTGAAACCTGCAGGGCAGAATCCTTCTTCGCCTCTTCTAGCTTCTGGTGTTTGCTGGCAGTCCTCGGCATTCCTTGGCTTGGAGATGCATCCCTCTGATATCTGCCTCTGTCATCACAAGGCAACCTCCAGAGACTTCCCTGGTGGCACAGTGGTTAAGAATCCGCCTGCCAATGCAGGGGACACAGGTTGGAGCCCTGGTCCGGGAAGATCCCACATGCCACGGAGCAACTAAGCCCGTGCGCCACAAATACCGAGCCTGCGCTCTAGAGCCCGCGAGCCACAACTACTGAGCCCGTGTGCCACAACTACTGAAGCCCACGGCCCTAGAGCCCGTGCTCCGCAACAAGAGAAGCCACCGCAATGAGAAGCACGCGCACCGCAACAAAGAGTAGCCCCCACTCGCCGCAACTAGAGAAAGCCCACGGGCAGCAACGAAGACCCAATGCAGCCAAAAATAAATTTAAAAAAATAAACAAAAAAAACAAGGCACCCTCCACTCACATGTCTGTGTCTCCATGGGGCCCTCCATTTCCTGTGTATCTTTCTCTCCTCTTCTTTGAAGGACACCAGCCATACTAGATTAAGGGCCATTGCTATTCCAGTATGACCTCATCCTAACTAATTATATCTACAAAACCCCTGCTTCCAACCAAGCTTACATTCTGAGGTGCTGGAGGTTAGGATTTCAACACACCTTTTGGGGACACAACTCAATGCATAATAAGGGCCCTGGGACAAGCGCTGAGGAACAGGAACATCAGAGGTCAGGAGGGCTGGACAAGCGTGAAAAAATTAGCAGCGCGATACCTGTCTTTTCCACTGGGTCTGTGCTCCTGTTAACATGTCTGTCTTTCCCTTCAGAATGTGAGACCCAGAAAGACAGGGGCTGCCCCTCTCTTGCTCACCACGGTCCCCCAGCTGTGGGTCGAAAATGTTATTTTTATCGTGACTTCCTAAACCACAGTCTTCATTTCTTATAGGAAAATTAAAAATTTCCAGAGACATTTCACCAACGATCTCATAACTTTCCAAACTGGTCTTCCCCTTTCTGACCACATCTATATTTATTCAGGTTCCACTGGCATTCCTGAGGCTGGAGAGTATTTAGTGTGCCAGGGACGGTCACCACATAAGAATCACAAACATGATGCCTCCATTTTACCCTCTTTGCCCTGGTCATTTTACGGACATTCCCAATATACTTCAGTCCTTTTGAAAAGGTCTCTTTCCAGATTACATTCCTTAGTGCAATTGTTGTGAACCGCTCCACAACGTCAGGGTGCAAGATGGTCACACCTCTTTAATTCATTGCTCAAGTGTCTAAAGGACGACTTAGCTGAAAGCAGGTGACTCTCTTGGGAATTTTCACTCCCCTTCCAGGGATTCTGGAGGTTTATACAGTGTCCAAGAGGAGACAGTATGGTCTCCATACCCAAGAGGAGAGAAAAGTTATTTCATCTGATTTCTACTGCAGTTGAGTCTCATTACCACAAGGTGTCGCTGTTGAGGACTTGTTCTGAGCCATCTGACCGCGGATGCTGGTTTGCTCTGGACCAATCCTCCTAGAAGGCTCAGATCCCATCACAATCTGCTGTGGGTTCTTATGGAGAACAATCCCAAGTCCTCAGTGCTGTATTCTATAAAAGTGTCCCCAGCCTCTTATAGCTGGTCTCTCTGCTTTCATTCTTGCTCTAATGAATTATCCTAAAAGTGGAGAGGAAGCAAAGTTTCCAAGACTCTGGAGGAAAGAATTGGTGGTAGAGTTGGGCGAAAAAAGTATGTTAAAGATGCCCTTTTATTCATGAAACTTTTGCATTAAATTGTGTCAAATAGCCATAGAGTGAAGTCTTGAGTTATAATTTATGGTATATAACTCTATCAAATTGGGCTCACCCAGAACCTTGGGAGAAAAAAGAATAATCACTAGAGAGCATAGAGGACTATCACGAATTTCCCTGTTTGCAAGAGTCTAGAATAGAGAAACGAGCTCCGGATCTGGGATAAGAAGACCTGAGGTCCAGTCCTTGTTCTGCAGTATTTTAGCTACATGAACTTGAAAAGTCACTCAATTTCTTTGACCTTGATGCCCAAATCTGTAAACTCAGGACAATACCAGTCCTTTTCATCTTATGGTGCTCTTCTGAGAATCAAATGGATTGATTCGGAAACTGTAAAGCACTATATAAATATGAGGCCTTTCCCAGCAGATGTTTTAAAACAAATAATGGATTTTATTTTTTGAGCAGTTTTAGGTGTACAGAAAAATTGAGCAGAAAGTACAGAGTTCCCATAGGCCTCCCACTCCGCCTGCAGTTTCCACTATTATTAAATTCTTGCATCCATTTGTTACAATCGACGAGCCAATACTGGTACATTATTATGAACTAAATCCATAGTTTATATTAGGGTTCATTCTTTGTGTTGCACGTTCCATGGGCTTTGACATGTTTAATGACATATATCCAGTGTTGTACAGCATGGTTTCACTGCCCTACAAATCCCCTGTGCTCCCCCTGTTCATCTCCTGTCTCCCCAGAACCCTGGCAACCAGCGATCTTTTCACTGTCTCCGTAGCTTTGCCTTTCCAGATGTCATAGAGTTGGACTCATACAGTGTGTGGCCTTTCACATTGGCTTCTGTCACTTAGTAATATGTCTTTCAAGTTGCTCCGGGTCTTTTCCTTGAGAGCTCTTTTTCATGGTTGAAAAATATTCCATTACAAACGTATTCCCAGCAGACATTTTATTTAAAAAGAAAGACCAAAGACTGCATTGTATTAGAGTTAATTAAATATCAAGAGCTCCATGAAAGAGAAAAGGAAGGTGCAAAGGGCAGCTTGATGTAGAGGTGTGTGGGCAGAGAGGTTGCACTTCCCCTCTCGTGGCATTTCATGCAGGCGGTGTGTCTCAGAGGGGGCAGGGATTATGGGCTGCTTGTACATATAAGAACCTGGATATTGCTCTTCTTCTCCCTCCTGGAAACACAGCTCAACTGCCAGCAACTTGGTCCCCTAAGCGCAGGGCCTGATGCACATAGTACCTGGGCCTGATGCTGATGGTCAACTAAGAAAAAAAATGCTCAAGTCTTGTATCTCAAACCTGACACGTAAGAGCATGCAATAAATGCTTGAATGAATGGGTGAGGAAACACAGGGTAGGCCCCCAGACTTGGGGACTCAGGGAAGATGCAAGGAGGAGGCAGTAAGATCCAGTCATTAATGATCTTGTGATAAGGCCCGGGAGATATTACTGCCGAGACCAAGATCCCCTTTACAGACTGCTAAGCACTGCAGAGGGATTGTTTGTATCAGATTCAAGCCAGGACATCCCCAAGGTCTCTGACAATAAAGAAAATAGCAACCTGGGGCCAGCCAGTAGACCCAGAGGAAAGTTGTCGCTTGTGGACCTGTTTAGCCCCAATTCTCCTTCTCCAGCCAGATCTTCAGCTCCACCTAGTGGTGTGCCCTTCATGCTGGCTGTGCTACCAAAGCAACCCACCAGGGAGGGCTTCAGGCCCTGGCTTAAAGCTGGAAGGATTAAAACCTTCCTCTTAAGGTTCAGGATAAGAGACTATGTGGAAATAATGAATAAATGGAGAGCTTTAGAATTAACGTCAGAGAATCTTAGTCACAGAACTTAATCTCAGCAATTACATGCATACAGTTAGGAGCAGGGTTTTGTATTTGTGCTTATCTCTCTGCGGACAGTGAGGCCAAGATCAAAAGTTAAAGCTGTGCAAAGAAGTGCAGAACTGAGAAGTAGAAGAGAGAACCCGACCCAGCCCCTACCCCGAGGCAGAGCAAGTGTTATTTCCATTTCTCAATTAGAGCAGGTAAGGCTCCATTAAATGCCCAAGGTCAAATGGCCAACAAAGGAAGCAAGGACCCGGATTGGATGGAGTGATCTTTTCCTTTTGCTGTGCTGCTTCTTAGTGCCCCCTTTCTTTTGATATTTGTCTGGTTTTGCCACAGTTGCATTGATATTCTCCTACCAATCAGCTTGGTTCTATCCTATTCCAACAAACTGTATTCCTAAAGGCTTGGATCACTCTGTGCCTAATGCAGGAACTACAATTCCTGAGAATTTTTATAATGCAGATGGCAGGTTATTACATTTGTTATATGCATTAAATATCTTAACTATAGTGTCAACTCCTCTCTCCTTTGTCTATTATAATATTTAGGTCCATCTCTGTATGTAATATTTTTAACCTAATTAATGCAAATCACAGTGGATTTTTAAAATCTGCATTTTCTTTAAGAGCATGTCATTCATAGATTTAAAGTAACCACCCCCAATGACGTAAGTAAACAAAGGAGCTGGGTTTCCTATCTCAAAGTCTAGGAGTATTTCTACCACATGACTTGACTGCACCATACTTGAAGTCAAGAAGTCTTTTTTATTCCCAACTTAATAATACATAAAACCCTATATACTATATCACCCTTTTGGAAATTTGTATGTTCATTTGTATATCAAAGGTTCTATTGAATCTAATATAAATACACATGTTTAGCCTAGTGATTCCCAAGCTCGTGGAATCATTGTTTTGTTGTTGTTGTTGTTGTTGTTTGGTATGTGTGTATAACTGTTAACTTTCCTCTGACATAATACGCTATAAAACACACCATGAGAAATGCTGGTCTGGAAGATAACATGCTGGACAGTCTGATTGAAGAGACCCGGACTTGAGAGATGATTTTGAACTGAATGAGGATTCAATCTTTTGAAATAGTCCTTGGGCATAAAACAAAAACGGAAAAACAGCTCAGAGCATAAGTTTGCTTCAAAATTCTTACTTGTAACCTTCCTTGTTCAAGAAAGAATTAATATGGGAGAGCAGGATTTCAATGGTACAGTGATTGTCTCCGGGGGTCTCCCTGAAAATGTAAAATGTACCTATGGTATGGCATCTTCTCCCTTCCTTTCTTCGACATCTTTCATCTGTTTCTTGGATTGCTACTCACCCTAGCTCCCCGTCTTTTTCATCTCTCTCTCTCTTTTTTTTTTTTAACCTTTTATTTACTTATTTAGTTTCCAGCTTCATTGAGGCATAATTGACTGATAGTCCAGCGGCCTATTTTAACCTCTCCATCTCAGCATACAGCAGGTTTCAAAGTTACCACTCACACCTACTCTGGTTTCCTCAGTGCTTATCAGTTTGATGTTAGCAAAACAATCTGATCAAATTACTATTCATTATATAATCAGTTCTTAGTGCTTCAGAAGCATTGGTAATTGGAATAAATAATTCTGTAAGTGAAAAATTTCAATTAGCCTTGGAGAGATTTGGAGAAAAGAGTTGATGGATCCAAGCTGAATATTTAAAAAATGTATTTCTGTATATTCTATATTCTAGAAACAAATAGTTCTATATTGAAATTTAAACAGTACCATTTACAAGAGTACTAAAAACCTGAAAAACATAAGGATCTATTTAACGAAATGTGTCCAAGACATGTACAACTAAAACTTAAGAAACATTACTGAGATAAAGAACACCTAAATAAATGGAGAGAAATGCCATGTTCACGGATTGGAAGACTCAATATTGTAAAAAAGGTTGTCTCCTCAAATTGATCTACGTATGTCTTCATTGTGGCCATGACAGGAATGTATATATTTATCAAAAGTCACCAATCTGGGTGCATTTTATTGTATGTAAATTATATGTCAATAAAATTGATTTTAAAAATTGTCGTGGGGAATGCAAGATCAGGAAGGAGTAGGTTTGGGTATATCTCTGTGTTGAGGGGGACACATTTTGAGTAGGTTTATATGCTAAAGAGGGAAAGACAGTGGAGATGGAGGGAGAAATCGCTGGAGGGAGGGTTTGACTGATAAGGCAGTTTTCTCAAAGAGAGGGAGAAGGGGGTGCCTGGCAAAGTGCAGGTGGATGCATGAGCCTTACAGGGGAGGAGGGAGCGCTGTGTCCCACAGCCTGCAGTGGAGGAGGGTGGTGTGCATTTTCACCTTTGAGTCATGTTATGTGAGTAATTTTGTGCGTGGGAGGGCAGAAAGTTGAGGAAGTTCAGGGTTCATTCAACCCTATAATAGTGTTTATTTTATGACTATCTATATAAGGATAAGAGTATTCTATAGGAAAAAGAATAACATTGTCACCGTCCTTATGGAATTTAGAACATCATAGTTGGGGGAGGGGTCAGGCACTAATACAATTACAAACTTGTATTATATTACAGATACAATTGCAAAACATTCAGATTATTAATGAATTCCACGAAGGTTAAGGGAGCTCTGGGTGAGTGTAACAGGAGGAACCTACTTTAGATGAATGACCCAGGGAAGGTCTCTGGGGTGAAGTGACCATTGAGCTCAGAGGAGGAAGATGAATGGGAGTGGGTTAGGTGATGAGTGAATGGACCAGCCTTGGTGAAGACCTTGAAGTTGGAAAGATTTTGGTATATTTTGATATGGAAAAATAATTATGGGTGAATTTTAAAAGAATATAAAAAATGAAACCACAGAAAATTCCTAGGAAATAAATACAGGTGAATTTCTGATGATTTGATAAAAGGCTCTCCAGTAGTATGACTGAGATTCAACTACATACCATACAAGAGGTTTTTTGTTGTTTGTTTGTTTTTTTAAATGTAAAACATATCATAAACCAAGTACAAAGGCAAATAAACCATGAAGGTATTTGGAACAAATAAATCAAAGGATTACGACTCTTAATCCACAAAGAGCATGTATCAGATTGATGAGAAAACCACCAAAATATCAACAGGATCCAGTTACTATAATATCATCCTTCTAAAATGATTTACTACTTTCATCATTTAGATAAGGTTATAGAATTTTAGAGGCAAAAATAAACATAAAAAGCAAGTTGAGAAAATATGATAAAAATACAAGTAAAAGACAAGCAAATATTTTATGGAAGAGAAAATTAAAATGGCTAAATAGATGAAAAAGCATTTTTACTCATAATCAAATGTAAGTTGAAAAAACGAAATACCATCTTGCCAGCAATTAAATAAGTAGAAATTGGGGGAAAAAAAGTTACTTACTGCTGGTGAGAAGGCTATCCTATACAGATGGTGAGAATGTTAAATTGGTTATAAGCTTTTAATAAAACAGTTTGGGAATATGCATCTGAAACCTTAGATTTTTTTTTTCCCTGATTCCAGTTTTTAAAGTTAACCCTAAGGATATAATCCTAAACGACTTCAAAGATCTTCAATTTTTTTTTTTTAGTTAAAATCTTAAAGCCCAATCTTTCAACAATGAAGGGATAAACAACAATGTATCCAAATGTTGAAATACTATGTATTAATTAAAAAGAGTTTAAAAAAATATTATGTGGGCATCCCTGGTTGCACAGTGGTTAAGAATCCGCCTGCCAGTGCAGGGGACACGGGTTTGAGCCCTGGTCTGGGAAGATCCCACATGCCACGGAGCAACTAAGCCCGTGTGCCACAACTACTGAGCCTGCGCTCTAGAGCCCGCGAGCCACAACTACTGAGCCTGTGTGCCACAACTACTGATGCCCGCATGCCTAGAGCCCGTGCTCCACAACGAGAGAAGCCACAGCAATAAGAAGCCCGCGCGCCACAACAAAGAGTAGCCCCCGCTCGCCGCAACTAGAGAAAGCCTGCGCGCAGCAACGAAGACCCAACGCAGCCAAAAATAAATAAATGAATAAATAAATTAAAAAATATATATATTATGATCTGTGGTCACCTGCAACCATGCGGCCACTGAAGGCAAGAGACTTTTACTGCCACACTACCCTAAAAAATATCGTATTGGCTGGTCCACTACCTTAACGCTATCACAGCGAAGGAAGCGCACTGTGTACTGCATCCTCCACCAAAAGAAGGCACCCATTTTTGAGGCAACAACTGTGAGATGCACGTGTGCTACAGTGACCCATTTCACAGGTGGGCGAAAATCTGTCAGGTCTGAGTGGGCTTGGAGCAGGAGACGTTTCCTCTGCTGACGGCTACAATTGATTTTGTCCTTCAGCCCTTAAGATCTAACAGATCTAACCATGTTCCTGGTGTCTGGGGGCAGATCAGGATGTGGAATGGAGCGTATAGCAAGACCCTGTGGATTCGCAGATTTGGTTTTATTTTCCCTGCCTGTCATGCCTTGCCAGAGCCACCAACTGGGGACGCACCAGGGGCCTTATGAATGATCGCGGTATCTTGCACAGCATTGCTTCACACCAAGGAACCCAAGTTAGGTAAAGGGCCATGAGCATCACTACTCAAGACAGTATGGTATTGGCAAAAGAACAGACAAGTAGATCAATGGAACAAGATAGAGGGCCCAGAAATAGACCCTCATAATTAGAGTGAACTGATCTTTGACAAAGGAACAAAGACAGTACAATGAAACAGAGATAGTCTCTTCAACAAATAGTGCTGGAAAAATTGAAAATCCACTTACAAAAAAAAAAAATTAGACACCTTACACTAATCACAAAAATTAACTCAAAATGGATCATAGACCTAAATGTAAAATAAAACTCTATAAAATTTCTGGAAGATAGCATAAGGAGGAAACCTAGATGACCTTGGGTGTGGTGATGCCTTCTTAGACACCACACCAGACATGACCCATGAAAGAAAAAAATGATAAACTGGGCTTCACTGAGATGAAAAACTTCTGCTTTGCAAAAGATAATATCGAGAGAATTAGAAGACAAGCCATAAACTGGGAGGAAATACTTACAAAAGACACATCTGGTAAGGGACTGCTCTCGAAAATATACAAAGAACTCTTAAAACTCAACAATAAGGAAACAAACAACCTGATTTTAAAATGGACCAAAAACTTTAACAGACGCTTCACCAAAAGTGATATACAGTTGGCAAATTAAAAAACATATGAAAATCTACTCCACATAATATTATCAGGGAAATGCAAATTCAAGCAACAAGGTGATACCACTACAAGCCTGTTAGAATGGCCAAAATCTGGAACACTGACGTGAAATGCTAGTGAGGATGTGGAACAGCAGGAACTCTCATTCATTGCTGATGGGAAGGCAGAACGGTACGTCCACTTTGGACGACAGTTTGGTGGTTTCTAACAAAACTAAACATACTCTTACCATATGATCCAGCAATCACACTTCTTGGTATTTACCCAAAGGAGTTGAAAACTTATGTCCACACAGAAACCTACACATGGATGTGTATAGCAGCTTTATTCATAACTGCCACAGCTTGGAAGCACCCAAATGACCTTTAGTCGGTGAATGGGTAGATAAACTGTGGTCCATCCAGACAATGGAATATTATTCAGGGCTAAAAAGAAATGAGCTATCAAGCAATGAAAAGACATGGAGGAAACTTAAATGCATATTACAAAGTGAAAGAAGCCAATCTGAAAAGGCTGCATACTATATGATTCTAATTATGTGACAATCTGGAAAAGCAAAACTATGGAGATAGTAAAAAGATCAGTGCTTGCTGGGGTGGGGGTTGGGAGAGAGAGAAATAGAAAGCACAGTGAGCACAGTGGTTTTTTTAGGGCATTGAAATTACCCTGTATAATATTATAATGATGGATATATGTCATTATACTTTTGTCTAAACCCATAGAACATTTAAGACCAAGAGTAAACCCTAAGGTAAACTATGGACTTCGGGTGATTATGATGTGTCCATGTAAGCTCATCTTTAGTTAAAAAAAAAAAAAAAAGGCACCATTCTGGTGACTGATGGGATAATGGGGGTAGGCTATGCAAGTGTAGGGGCAGGGGGATATATGGGAAATCTCTGTACCTTCCTCTCAATTTTGTGATAAACCTAAAACTGCTCTAAAAAATAGAATCTTTAAAAGAACACCTTCTTAAAATTCATTATAGATAGAATTTCCTCCTTTTTGTTTCAGAATACTTAGAAACTGGGTTACTCTGGGAGACTGGGTTTTGCAAAACAATATTGGAGAACTTGCTTGATACAATCAATGTGAACCCTATCTTTGTCCCTTTTCATGCCTATGTTAAACAGCCAACTGGAAAGTGCCAGCCAGGGCCCAGATGTCGTCAGGAGGAGGAGGTGGCAAAGGACAAGGAGACACATTAACAAAAGATGTCACTTTCAGGAAAAGGGAGGGCCCATATCGATCATGGGTGAGAATGGGCTTTGCAGAGGGTTCTTATAAAATTCCATGTTAAATGTGGAAGATATTCTCTCTCCTAGCAACCTGCTGGTTTCTTGAAAGGCCTCATTTACATGTTTCCAATCTGTTAGTTACTACTAACAGTGGATATTAAAGGTCACAACAAAGAAGAGATTTTAAGCCTAAATACCACAAGATCTCCATTTCATACTTTTCTTATTGGAAACAAAGTAGTCTAAAGAAGAACCTGTGTGCATAAAATATGTAAACAAACCAAAATGAATGTTAAAGGAATTCGTACATAATTTTCTATGGTAAAAGTTCTGGTGGAGGAACATCTATTCCCATAAGAAGCAGATTCCATCTGAGATGCCTCATGTAAGGCTATTTGCGGTGATATGAACGTTATACCAATTTTTCTGAACACTTAACTCTATTTTAATGTTAATGAATCTATAGCAAATGAGCATGGCCCAGGTCCAGGGTCCAGGGGAATTGTTGGAGAATGATTTTAGGAACAATATAAGGTTAAACATACCAATTGATGTCAACTAGCTCCTTTCTGTTTTCATCTGTTTTTCCCATAAAATTTCAACATCATCTTTTTAAAAACATTGTC
The DNA here is from genome assembly GCF_028023285.1 of Balaenoptera ricei. NCBI lineage: Eukaryota > Metazoa > Chordata > Mammalia > Artiodactyla > Balaenopteridae > Balaenoptera > Balaenoptera ricei. The sequence goes on along the minus strand of NC_082647.1, from coordinate 13,022,312 downwards.
CTCACTGTGTCTCCTACCCACCAAGAGCCTATGGCTTGTGCTTTATCAAGTCAGTGCTCTTGGCTTCAAGGAGCAGAAAACCCTGGCTCTAACTGGCTTAGACCATAATGGAATTTATTATTTCACATTATGGGATGTCCAAGTTTGAGCAAACTCCAGGCATAGTCCAACCATTTGCCTCAACGATGTCAGCAAGGACCCAAGTTCTTTCCATCTCTTCCTGCTCATCCTCTGTGAGCTGGCTTCGCCCAAGGGCTGGCTCCCTTCCTGGCTGAACAATAGTTGTAGCAGCTTCAGGTATTATGTACACATATGACCCTATCTATGGGAAAAAGTGGGACCATCCCTTTCATTTTTTTCAACAGCATTATTGAGGTGTAATTCACATACCTTACAACTCTTTCATCTAGAGTTTATAATTCAGTAGTTTTTAGTATATTCATAGAATTGTGCAACTCTCACCACAACCAATTTTAGAACGTTTCATTCCCCCAAAAAGAAATCTCATACCCATTAGCAATCATTTCCTATTTTTCCCCCAACCATCCCCAACCCCAGCCTCAGGCAACCTCTAATCCACTTTCCATCTCTATGTATTTGGCAATTCTGAATGTTTCATATAAGTGGACTCATACAATATGTGGTCTTTTGTGACTGGCTTATTTCACCTAGCATAATGTTTAAGGGTCATCACCATATCTTTCTTGAATGTCCCCTTTTAAGGAGAATGAAATCTTTCCTGAGATCTCTCAGCAGACTCCCCCTAAGACTCTCTGGTTTAAATTGAGTTACATGATCAATTCCTAACCCAAGCACTGGCAGTGGAAGACGAATTACTATGAGGACCTTAAACTGATGTAAACTAACTCCCAACAACAGGGATGGGGTTACCTAGTCACCTGCAAAGTTGTCACAGGCAGGCAGGGACTGTGAAGGTGAGAGGTGTATACCTGAGCAAAATTTGGTTCCTTTTAGGAAAGAAGAATGGGGGAAATGGATGATGGATAAAGAAAGAAAGTGTATACTACACTTAGTACAACATAATTACAAGTGGAGCCAAGAATCAGGGGTGAAATAGGCTACACTTATCTTGGGTTTATTTATTCTATTGGTCTTCCTTTCTTTCTGGCTTTTTGTTCTGCATCTGTAAGTTTCCGACTGTAGGACACTATGAAGGTTCTATTGCTGTAGGTTTACCATGGCCACTGCCTCAAGTGACTCGATATACCATCCCTGCAGTAGATCCTACCATCAGGCTTAGCTAAGCTGACCAAGTTCTGGAGCTTCAGGGAAGTGGCAAAAGCAGGGAGAAGTAAGTGAGAGGTGAGAGCCACACAGCACCCTCTCTAGGGTAATCAACAGCCACCTTTGCTGTTCTAGGTTTATGTGGTTGATGTATATAACTGGGAAGGAGGTTGCAATTATGAGAGTATTAGATATACGCATATGCATGTATATCTGTATATGTATATCTTGTCAGTGAGCATAAAATTAAAATGTGGGGCTACCTTAAACCTTGAGTCTCTCTCCCTTGGTTTAGTCTCACATTCTCTCACTCTTCCACATTAGGGAGCAATCTGACTGGCGACTTAAGCAGTTCTTAAATCCCCAGTGATCCGTGAGTGATCATGGCACTTCTATCTTCCTGTTTACTCTTACACTACTTCTAAACAGAGGTTGTTTCCCTTCAACATTCTTTTTGTTTTTTAAAATTAATTAATTAATTAATTAATTTTTGGCTGTGTTGGGTCTTTGTTGCTGCGCGCGGGCTTTCTCTAGTTGCAGCGAGCAGGGGCTACTCTTCTTGCGGTGCACGGGCTTCTCATTGCAGTGGCTTCTCTTGTTGCGGAGCACGGGCTCTAGGTGCGCGGGCTTCAGTAGTTGTGGCTCATGGGCTCTAGAGCACAGGCTCAGTAGTTGTGGCGCACGGGCTTTGCTGCTCCGCGGCATGTGTGATCTTCCCAGATCAGGGCTTGAACCCGTGTCCCCTGCATTGGCAGGCAGATTCTTAACCACTGTGCCACCAGGGAAGCCCCCCTTCAATATTCTTAATAACAGATTTTGAGCCAAGAGAAAGTCACCTCAGGATTGGTTCTGGACTAATGGGAAGCTACTAGGTTTCCAGATGGTCTGTCATCATGTTAGGAAAATACTACAGATTTTTAAAAATTTTATTTTATTTGGAGGTATAGTTGATTAACAGTGTTGTTAGTTTCAGGTGTACAGCAAAGTGATTCAGTTATACATATACTTGTACCTATTCTTTTTCAAATTCTTTTCCCATTTAGGTTATTACAGAGTACTGAGCAGAGTTCCCTCTGCTATACAGTAGGTCCTTGTTGGTTATCTTCTTTAAATATAGCAGTGTGTGCATGCCAATCCCAAACTCCCTAACTATCCCTCCCCCTGCACCCTTCCCCCCCCCGCCCCCGTAACCATAAATTCATTCTCTGTTTTGTAAATAAGTTCATTTGTATCATTTTTTTGGATTCCACATATAAGTGATATCATGTGATATTTGTCTTTCTCTGTCTGACTTACTTCACTTAGTATGATCTCCAGGTCCATCCATGTTGCTGCAAATGGCATTATTTCATTCTTTTCTATGGCTGAGTAATATTCCATTGTATATATTGTATGTACCATATCTTCTTTATCCATTCATCCGTCGATGGACATTTAGGTTGCTTCCATGTCTTGGCTATTGTAAACAGTGCTGCAATGAACATTGGGGTGCATGTATCCTTTCGAACCATGTTTTCCTCTGGATATATGCCCAGGAGTGAGATTACTGGACCATGTGATAGCTCTATTTTTAGTTTCTTAAATATTACAGATACTGAGACGTAAGTAAGACTCTTCCAATACTAGGGGCTATTGGCTATCTGTCAGCACATTCTTCTAATGCCCTCAGGGAAACATGACTTCATTTTATAGGCAACTGAGTTCACAGTTTCATTGTGTAGCTTATTTCAACATGTAGCCAGTACCATGTGTGGCAATGTGTTGTGTGAAAGAGACACAAATCCCTATCTTTGACGGTGCAGAATGTTCTCCAAAGATCCCAGGCAAGAGTTGGAGACCAAGGAAACTTCCAAATGACTACTGGGAATTAATTTTCTGCTGCTTAGGAACCTCACTTAACTGTCAGCAATGCTGAACAAAGAACATGGGAAAGGGAGAGCATGAGCCATGCCCGTGTCTCTGGCTGTGCACCTCTGGATAGCTCTTTGGCCTCATCTAAGACATGAATGTGCCAGTGAACCTCAGGGATGCTGCCCAAGGGGCCGCTGCAGGCATCTAAGGGCTGTGGTGTCAGACCTGAGTCTTCTTCTCTGGAACTAGAGATGCTCATCATGGACCAGCAGAGGAAAATTTCCAGGACTCTCCCTAACTGTGAGAGAGGACCAGGCTCCAGTCTTTGACTAACAGAAGGTCTTGGGGCTGCCTAAGCCAGAGTGTCAGATTTCTGCTGGGCTGCAGGAAACCATTCAAGGCTGGCTAGCAATTGAGCCTGATTATTTTGGGATCTGTGTACATCCTAGTAAAATAGAGTTTGGAAGAGAGTAGAGTTGGTGTAGGTCTCCAAAAACTCCAACTTCTACATCTACCTAGAGGAGTGCATACAGGGATTCCTTCATTATCTCTGATGTCCCCCATTTGTCCTATAAAAATACATGGTTAATGGCTGAAGTGAATGATGCAGACTAAAAACATTACCCTTGTTCGAGAAAGGGGTAGATCAACAAGAGTGTAGCTCTCAGGAAAGGCTGCAGGAAGGATGTGATTTGGATGAGCAGAGAGAAGGAAAGGGGGCACTACAGGTTTGCTCTGGGGTTGGGTGAGGGATTGCACAAATGGCCCTAAACAGACAGAATGTCAGACAGAAAAATAATTTAGTTTTAATTTTGATGCACTGAAAGTATTGAAATATCAACCTGTCCAGGTTGGATTCTCCAGGGAGCATATTCTATGACAGTGTGTATTAATTTCCTATTTGCTGCTGTAACAAATTACCACAAACTTAGTAGCTTAAAACAACACACATTTCTTATCCTACAGTTCTGAAGGTCAGAAACCTAAAATGGGTCTGTAGGGCTGTGTGCTCTCTGGCTGTAAAGGAGAACTTATTTTCTTACTTTTTCCAGACTCTGGAGACTGCCTACATTCCTTGTCTTGTGACCCCTTCTTCCACCTTCAAAGCCAGCAGAGCAACATCTTCTCTCTCTCTGATCTCTGGTCTCCTTCTTATAAAGATCCTTGGGATTACACTGGGTCCACCTGGATAATGCAGGATACTCTTCCTATCTCAAGATCCTTAACTTAAACATGTCTATAGAGTATTCATAGGTTCTGGGGTTGGACATGGACATTTTGGGGGGGGTTATTACGCTGTCTGGCATACAGTGTTTAGCGTTCAGAATCAACACCTGCAAAAAGGGAGAGAAGGAAGCAGGATGGAGTAGAGGGAGAAGCTGAGCTATGATGCAGCCTGACAGCCGCAGCTGACCCCATGAGGAGCTCTGGGGCTAGGATAACTGGTCAGAGGTGTCTTATTTGGGTCTAAAGTGACAAAGCTGTTGTACTTTCTCCTGGATCAGGTCATTAGCTGTGGGTCACTTCCAGAAGGGCGTGACACCGGTCAAGATGGCTCGCTGCATGGAGGCTGCCCCGGCAGGGGCTGTCTGTCACAGTGCTCCGGGCAGCTGGGACGGCAGGTCTTTCCTTGAAGGCGGATCCAGGTGGCGCATCTCCATGTCCACTGCTCAGCCCTGGTCATGATACCTGAAAAGAGCCTCTGAGAGGTTTCCATGTTTTAGTGTCATTTGTGGCCTTACAGACTACACGTGTAGGATGTGGCTTCCACTCTATCCCCCCACAGGATGGGGGTGGGGTTAACTTCTGTAAACACGGATAATCTTTTTTTCTTTTTTTTCCAATTTCTGATCTTTTTTTTTTTTTTTCACTTTTTTTTGGGGGGGAGGAATATAGTTGCTTTACAATGTTGTGTTAGTTTCTGCTGTATAGCAAAGTGAATCAGCTATACGTATACATATATCCCCTCTTTTTTGGATTTCCTTCCCATTCAGGTCACCACAGAGCATTGAGTAGAGTTCCCTGTGATCTACAGTAGGTTCTCATTAGTTATCTTTTTTATGCATAGTAGTGTATATATGTCAATCCCAATCTCCCAATTCATCCCACCTCCCCCTTCCCCCCGGGCATCCGTCCATCCGTTTTCTACATCTGAAACAGGGATAATCCTTCACTTATTTATTTACAGCTGTGTGCCTCTAGAAAGGATACGAAGGGGCAATCATTGGCTTAACCAATGTGGCCAAAAAGGGGCAGTTTCTACAGCAAAAATATTAATAGTATAAATTATATCATTTCAAAAATAAATGGGATGCTTCAATAATGCTTTACAGTGTCAGGAAATACATGTGTCGTGTGATGGGTACAGTTAATTCCTCAGAGATGAATTTACGGCTCACTCCCATTTTGATGCAGGTATTTTCCCATTTGCAGGTGACCTATCTGAGCCATATGACCTATTGTTCCTGTTTATACAAACATGCAATTTAAGGAGGGAACACAAAGGTCTCTCTCAGAGACATGCCCCACACCACGGCTACACTCCTCTCTTTTGCAAATGTAATTCTGAGGCTTTATTTTGCGGAGATGTCTTATTTTCTCTAGTCTGAGAATCCGGATAAAAACCTGGGAGATATTTCCAGACTTCTCTGCTGGGAACTCAACAGCCTGACACCAACATTCCCAGTTACTGCCACACTGGCCACAATGAATTAAAGCCTTCATATTAAAGAAATAAAGTAAAGAAAACTAACAAATATTCCCTAATGGTCTCATGAACACTACTCGACTAGTCCTGAGTGAGGTGGGCTGTGAGACACACGACCCTCCACATGCCCTTGTTCTCCCTTCCCTGGAGGGACTGCCTCCCCCGTGGGGTGCTGTTTTCTCCCTGGTGGCAGAAGCCTGTCACCCTTCTTCACAGGCATTCTGGGCATCTGCCTTGTGATGCCTGAGCTTTTCAACAGTGCATGGCTCTAACTCACATAAAACCAGAGTTTTCTTTTCCCACAGCTCAACCCCATCCAGATGTTACCTTCCGGTGAGACCCTCACGCCCTCTCCCCGGAGCTTTGGGAGACTCAAAGCTGTGACCTCCGTTTTGAACAGGGGATCTGAAATCTCACCCCAGCCCTGGTTCTTTGGCATCAGCCCTCTGTGAGTTAACGTTCCTGTCTCCTGTCTTCAGTGACCCTGGGGGGTGGATTGGGGAGGGGTCGGTACTCAGAATTCTCGCCCTGGCCGACTAGCACTCCATCCATGTGTACAGATGGCCTGCTCCCGATGGGCTTGAAACTCTCAGGCGCTCATCCCAGTTTTGCCAAATACATATTCTTCCTTCCAGGGTACCTGTTGGATCCCAGGGATTTTCTGGTTAGCTGGTAGTTGCTTGAGGTTTAGGCAGTGGCTACAGGAAAAAAAACAAAAACAAAAACACCACAAGTATCTATTGAGTGTTAACTCTGTTCTATGTACTTTTCTAAAGGATTTACGTGTATGGACTCACTTACTCCTCATGACAATCCAATGAAGTAGACACAGTTATTATCATCATCATTATAGAAACTTAGGTACAAAGAAATTAAAGGTATTGTTCAACTCCCTCAGCTAGTATGTGGCAGAGCTGGAATTCCAGTCCAGGCACCTGGTTCCAAAGGTGCAAATACATTTACCTACTGGACAGTGCTGCCCTCCCGCACTGGCTAAGTGCAGTGTTAAGACCACACTAATGCCCATCTGCAGCCTGGGCAGTGCTATGCTCTCATCCAATTGTGCCAATAAGTCACAGACCACAGAGGGAGGCCTCTTTTCACTGCCATAAAACTATCCACGCCGTGTGCACAGATACACGGCCATGCTTGCACAGCTGTCGTCACAGGGGCGCTCACAGGCCAGCATGCACATGAGCCCATTCAGTGTGGTCAGATCACATCCATACGTGATGCAGGTGTCCCAGTGAGACTGGATTCTGTTCTTTGTTGACCCTAAAGACAGAAATGAGTGTAGAGCTCCCTGTCAATGTGTTATCCAAAAGAAAAATAAAATCAGCCCTACAACAACAAGAAAAGGTATACATATATAAAAAGTATACATATACAAAATATACATCTATATATAAAGTATAGATACATATTTTAAGAAAAAGCTTCTTTCTATATTTCTTCATTTTCTGATTGGAAAATTATGGAAAATTCATTTAAGCCAAACTTTTCTCACTTTGCGGAACCACTGTTTTGCTGAAACCCTAAAGCTTAGTGTGCCCATTGGACCATGCAGCATCAAGTTCCAGATTTTTCTAGCCTGAAGGCAAGCAGTTCAGCAACTCATTTTCAAATGCAAATGTTTTAGATGGTTGGAAAAGGAGAGTTGAAAATAACTGTCTCTCATACCTAGAATATCACAACATCTTATAGCTAGAAGAGATTTTTTACGGCGATCCAGTCTTCTAATTTACAGGTGGAAGGGCTAGGAAGTTCACCCTACTGGTAGTGTGGGCTCCTGAGGATTAGAACCTGGCCGAGTATGCTTTACTGCACCATAATCTCGTCGGTGGTTCTCATTTCTCTTAAAACATTCATCTGGGGGGGCGATAGTAAAGATGCCTATCTTTATGCAGTAAATGGGGAAACTAGACTGCAAGCTCTATGAGGGCAGGGACAATGGGCGGGGGTGGGTGCTGTAGAGGAGTGCATCCCCTGTGCCTAGCGCATGCGCAGCACTCAGCAAATGTTGGTTGATCCAACGATGGATGGGAGAAGAAAAGAAAGAAACCTTGACTGACTGGTATGGTCCCCACAGCACACGTGCGGGTGGGGGAACTGGTGGGAGGGGGACAGAGAATTAGAACTGCCCTCTGGTGGTCAGCATGGGCCCTGGCTTCTCTGCAGCTCTCTTGCTCTCTAGAATCTGTTCACTACACTGTGGCCAGAGGTGTTTAAAATGCAAACCAGATCAGGTCACTCCCCCGACTGAATCCTCTCAAGGTCTTCCCATCCCATTCCATATAATGTCGGAACTCCTTACCACCATGGCCCGTCTTGCCCACCTCTCCGGCTTCATCGCTACTTCTTATTGCTTAGTTGTCTCTGCTTCACTGGCACTGGCCTCCGACTTGGTAAACTGCCTCAGGCTTTACAGATTTTGCACTGGCCGTGCCCTCCTTCAGGTTCTCTTTTCCTCTGGATCTTTGCTTGACCTGCTCCTTCTCGCCTTCAGGTCTCAGATTAATTGCCCCTTACTCGGAGAGGCCTAACTTAGACGGCCTAACTTAAAATAGTTCTCCCCCCACTCCACTCCTTTTCTATCACCTGTTTTCGTTTTCTTCGTGGTACATAGCACTACCTGAAATGGCCCTGTTCATTTAGTTATTCTCCGATTTAGTGCCAGGTCCTAAAACAGTGTTTGTCTCGGTAGGCTTTCCATAAAATATTGCTGAGCGACAGAGGGATGGATGATAAGGCTGAATGGATGAACAAATGAGCGATCGAAAACTGAAGGCACCCCCCCGCCCCCGGCGCGCCTCGGGCGGCCCCTGCAGACCGCACCCTCCTTGCGCGCCAGGAACCCGCCGCGGAACCCAAGGGCGGCGGCAGCGGTTTCCCTTCAAAGAGCAGGGGAATCTTGAGCGAGCACACAGGAAAGGCAGCTTGCGCGCGGGACCCGCCTTGGTGAGTGCGGCGGTGCCGGGGCGGGGAGCCGGGAGCGGGGCTCGGGGACCCGGCCCGGGCGGGCGGGGAGGGCCCCGGGGCGTGGGGTGGGCGTCGCGACCCGGGTGCGGGCGGAGGGTGGGAGCGAGGGCCGGGCGGAACCGCGCGGGGAGGGCTCCGTGCGGATGGCGGGGTTCCTGTTGCCGCTGCGGGAGGCTGGTGGCCTGGGGTCTAGTCCCAGAGCTGCCTTGAACTTGCGTGACCCTTACCCACTTCTCTTGGGGCGGTGGGGGGGGGGGGGAGCGATTCAGCTAACTCATTTGCAAAATGGGGCGAATGGTTTCTGATCGCCTGATGGATTGGTTGATTGGTTCGTTCATTCCAGGTGCTTTACTAGGTTCTGTTTGCTAGAGATGCACAGACAGAACCTGCCCATTGTGGGGTCCCAAGTCTAGTGAGAAAAGCCCCGCCTCATGGTGAGGAGGGTAGAATAGAATCAGAATTGGGGAGTTCTTGGAAAAAAAAAAAAAAAAAACCCATGCATTTCGGACGAGACATGCAACAGTTATTTATCGAATGGCTATTATGTGCCAAATTTTATTCAGTAAAAATTTAAGTTTTTACTGAGATTGGGGAATAAGAGTTCTGTTGGGTACTTAGAAGGCATATACACTGCTAGCTAATATATTACATATTTGATGATGACTTAAATCCGGAAAAATTTACAAGGTTCATCCATACCCCTCACAGATGTGAGCTTTACAGCCAGATCAGTGAAGCAGAGCAGGTGTATTCTCATTTTACTAAGGAGGAAAGTGCATTCACAGCCCCATCAGATGTGATCTTCGCAGCCAAATGAGTTAAGCAGAGCAGGTGTGTCCTCATTTTACTAATGAGAACATAGAGACAGGTTAAATGATTTACCCAGGCTCTCACTGCCAGTAAGTAACAGAAGTAGGACTAGAATCTAGGCCTCAAGACCCTTGGACCAGTACTCTTTCCACTACACTAGGTTGCCTGCATGTTTCCACAGTAGTTTTGTAATACGCAGACCCATTCATTTGTGACACAAAGGGAGTTCCAGTGGGTCATGGGTGGCCTTAAAACAGACTCTTAACGACTGTTAGATTGTTCTCTAACTTCTGTCCTTGCCTTAGATATTTTACCTGTACTCCAACTTTATCTCCTTCACACTGATGAGTCCCAAATCTATATCTTCCATCCAGACAATTTCTCCTGACTTCAAACTGCTAAGTCCAGACATCCATTGATCATTTCCTTTGGATGCCCCACAGGCATCTCAAACTCAATATCTCCAACACTTTTCTTCATGAACCTACAGTCCAACTCTAATGATTGAAATCACTATTCAGTAAGTTGCCCAAGTACAAAACTGGCTTGGTTCCTCTTCTCTCACCTCCTACAATCAGTTGATCACCAATGGCTGCTAGATTCTATTTTCTAAAGATCTGCCACATTATCCTCTCTCTGTCCCCTGTGCTCCTTCCTTCGTTTATGTGCCTAGAGATTGTGGTAGTAACTTGCTACTGGCTCTCTGTAGCTTTTAGCTCAGCTTCTTCCAGCCCATTTTCCATTCTGCTACAAAGTGATCTTTCTACAGTCCAAATGTGATTCTATCACTCACTTGCTTAAATCCCTTCAGGGTTTTTCATCATTTTCAATGTACCATCCAAAGTCTTTAGCGTGGAGTCAAGGTCCTTCCTGATCTTTTCTGAACCTCCCCGACCTTCCCCGTCCTTTATCTCCAGACTACTATTTCTCAGAGTGTGGTGCTGACCTCCGCTAGAAGCATGGGAGTACTCATTAATAATGAAGATGATGATGCCAAAAACTCGGCCTCTGTGCACTGGTGCCGAATCGAATCTTGGAGACAGAGTTTTGGGTGAAGTAGAAAAGAATAGCTTTATTGCTTTGCCAGGCAGAGGGGGACACAGCAGGCTCATGCCCTCAAAAACTGTGTGTCCCAACCCAGGGGGATTTGGTGAGTTTTATAGCAATGGTTCAAGGGCGGGGTTGCTTATAAGGATCAGGGTGTGTGCAGGGCCTGCTGTTCCTTTAATCTGGCCTCAGGTGGTCCTCTGATGAGCTTCTGTGATTCTGGAGGTTATTAAACTGTGACCTCTCTGAAATGAAGATTGCTTCATCAAGTACTTCACATCTTCCATTTGTTGGGGTTTTAGTTCTGTGCAAGAGCTCAAAGATATTGTTCTGTGTATCCCTTGAGGTGGACCCAGGACCCTGCCCCAAGGCTGCACTAATATTTTTTGACTGCTCCTCCCTTGTCTCTGTGTCCCTTCCCTTCCCTGATTAGCAACTGTTTGAACCTGCCCTTTGGAACTCGGAATGTCTAGAAATGGGAGACACAGAAAGGCTTTCGTGCCCAGGAGCCCCACAGGGTCCTGCTCGGTTTCACTAACAGCCCAACCAGAACAAGTCAGACTCTCAGGGGGTAATGCCCAAGAATCTGCATTTTAACAAGTTTTACACTAGAGTTTGAGAGGCCTTGTTCTCACCTTCCATATTTACCCTGCTCTTTATACCTGACTACCCACCTGTGTTTCCCTGAACATACCTGGCTATCATTTATGCCTTTATGCACATCAATCTCTTTAGCTTCTCATTTGGTACTCCTCATTCTCCAAGACCCCGGGTAAGTGTCACGCATTCTGGGAAGACTTCCCCCAACCACGGACCACCGTGTCACCTCCAGTCTACATTGGGTCATTCTTGTGGCTTCTGACAGAGCCATGACTTACCCCTCAACATCCTTCCCACTGTATTACAATCATAAATTGTGTAATTGTTCTGCACTTGTGGGTTTAACAGTTGCCAGCACTTGAGAATAGAGACTTGTGCTTCTCTGCCTAGCACCCAACACAGAGTCTAGCATGCTGAATGAACGAGTGCTTTAGGATGCGGTGGAGAGGCATCTGATTATCACATGTGCCTTTGGGTTCCTTTACGTACCATCCTGTACTGTGGCTCTGATTCACAGGAAGGAGGGCTCCCTGGCGCTGGCTTCATTGTTGCTGGTGGTAAGGATGTGTCTGGCCTTGAGAGGAATTTTAACCAATGGTAGTGTTAAAGAAAAAATTATGTAGTGACACTTGTTAAAGAATGGTAAGGCAGACTTTACTCAAGGGTAGGGAGAGGCATCTGGGTGGACGTAGAGACCACTGCGGTGGTGGTCTTGGAGTGGGGGAAGGAGGTTGGACTCAACTCTGACTCCAACGAGGACAAATGGGGGTTTATAGCCAAGGGGCAGGGTGGGCATCAGTGGATGGAAAATTACTAAGAGGGAACATCAGGGTTAAGGGGAATTCTTGTTAGGCTGACTCAGTAGAGTTCTTGCTGAAGGCAGGCCAGGGTGATAAGATATCCAGGGTGGTCAGATACCAACGGTGGAGGTGGGGGATTTTCACTACACTAAGTAGGATTCTTGCTCAAACTGGATTTTACAAGGGCAGAGAGGGAAGCCCAAGCTAGGGCCTTGTCCAGCAGAGCTCAGAGGAGCCTGATTAAAGTTAGGTCAAGAAGAGAGTCTTTGTGGTTAAAGGGAGTAATAAAAGAACTAGAATCTTCAGCAAAAGCTGAAGATTGTTTTTTTCTTGGTCTGTTTACCTCATGCACACAAAGTCATAAAAATTTTCTGTATCTGTTTAGAAAATAATTTATATTTATTTTTAGAAAATTTAGAAAATACATTGCAATTTAAGATGTAAAATAAGTGTCACCCATTTTCTCACAACCAAGAGGGAATTACTTAAAATTTCTGTGTGTTTATTTCTACTGGTATTTTTTTTCATTTATATTCATGTTTGAACATAATTGGTAAATACCAATTACACAAGGCTTTTTAATCCTGCTAATTTTACTTAACATTATATTTTTAGTATTTTCCACATCAACAAAAATTCTTAGTGAAAAAAAATTTCATGTAGTGGGGGAAAAGTGTTCCTTAACCTTCACAGGGCCCCTGGCTGGGTCTGGAAATTAAACTGACAAAGACTGATCAACAGGAGGAAAGCATACAAGTTTACTCAGCATAAGTTTTACATGATACGAGAGCCTTCCTAAAGAAATGAAGACCCAAGGAAGCAGGTCCGAGTATTTTATTTTAGACAGTCGTGGAGGAGCGTGATAGGGTAAAGGGTATGAGGTAATTATAGCAAATGGGAAACTTAGCAAGGCCTGCGTGTTAGAATTCTTCTTGGCATCCCTTTTTCTTTGGAGACAAATCGATCCTTCCTGCTGGGTATAGGGCAGGCACCTGTCACTGGAGGGTTTTATGATCTGTTTCAGGGAAGAAGGGCAAGGTGGGGAGGTGGTCAGGGTGACCTTCCTGCCTCTGCTGTTTTCCCAAACTCCTTCCGCTTAAAATATCCACTCTGCCAAGGTGCCATATTTTGGGGTAGCATGTCTTGAACCCCATCACATTCAACAGTTATTTACCGAATGGCTATTATGTGCCAGGTTTTATTTTAGACACAGGGATACTGCAGTGACCAGAACAGTCAAAATCTTTACTCTCGCGGAGTTTACATTCCAGTGGGGTAAGTTAATAAACAAACGGGCACATAAGGATCATCACAGGATAAGTGCTGTGACAAAAAGAAACAGAATAGGTTTATATGGTCACTTTGTTTTTGAGTAAAGTTATGCTAGTTTACCTTCCGTATAGGAGTGTGTGTCTATCTCATTTTGTCATCAGTGAGTATAATCATTTAAAAATTTTGGTAATTTTATAGGTGAATAGTGATAGTTCTTTGTAATTTGCATGTCTTTGATTACTCAGGAAGTTGAGCATTTTTACAGAGCAATGTGCATTTCCTCTTCATTGAGTTTTCTGTGAATGTTCTATTGAGGGCCTAGTGTTTTCTCCTATTTTGAATAATCCCTTTACATTACTAATTTGATTACTAATCTGATGATATATACTTTATATATAATGGATAAGCAGACACTCTTTTTTTTATTTTTCCTTTTCTTTTCTGGCTGTGCCACACGGCTTGCGGGATCTTAGTTCCCCGACCAGGGATCCAACCCAGGCCCTGGCAGTGAGAGTGCCGAGTCCTAACCACTGGACGGCCAGGGAATTCCCAGATAAGCAGATACTCTTAAATAGCGGTATAATGAGTGTAAGAAGAAAGCAAAGACAGGACACCTAGAATTCCCTTCTTCTATTCCTGCTCCTCTCCCCCTTCCTTCTAAGAAAAAGTGATGAAAGAAGAAAAAAGTGTAGTTTAGGTGGAAAGAAGTGAAGAAAGAAAGAAAGAAAGAAAGAAAGGAAGGGAAAGGAAAGGAAATGGAAGGGAAGGAAGGAAGGAAGAAAAGAGAAAGAAAGAAGGAAGGAAGAAAGGAAGAAAGAAAGAAAAAGAAAGGAGAAAGAAGAAAGAAAGAAAGAATGGGTAGGTGGGTGGGTGAGAAGATGAAGATGATGTAACTAGGAAGGAAAAGGAGGGAGGAAGGAAAACACATGGAGAGGATGAAAGACCCGAAGACAGTCATAGGGACTCTGCACGATTCCCTTGGGCAATTATATTTTTCTTTTCTGCCTCTACTAATCTAGCAAATCCCTGAGAGAAGATGACTGTGTTCTTTAAAACACTTCGAAATCATTGGAAGAAAACTACAGCTGGGATCTGCCTGCTGACGTGGGGAGGCCACTGGCTCTATGGAAAACACTGGTAAGTATCTGTCAGCCCCCATCCCCCCGCCTTCACATGCAACAACAAAACAGTCCAAAAGGGCCTACGGTTAAAATCTTGTTTAGCTGTGCTTGTCTCTCTAAAACAGTGTGATGTAAAAGGAAAGCAAATGTTAAAACCTCAAAGACAAAGGCTTCTTGTTGTACCCAGTTCTGAAAGATAGAAACTGTATAGAGCTATTAATACTCGTCCTTCAGTGGACACAGATTACTGCAGCGAGATCAGAACGGGGAGAAATTGAGGGCCGCCTAGAGAGAGACAAGGGACTTCCCTAGTAATAGTAGAGGGTTGGAACTCACACGTGTCCTTGGGTGGTCCTTCTGTTTCCTGCTATGGTCTCTTGATCTCTAATAGTGCCCTTTGTTAGACACTGAGTCTGCTACCTGCAACCCCTGTGATTTTCCTCATTAACCCATTAGCAACAACAAAACTAATGAACCCATTAGTTCATTTAAATGAGACTTAGACTTTCAAACCTTTTGTTTGAATAAGGAATTCCAGGGAGTCATGGGTTTTATAGCCTTTCAGGTCTGTGGGGAGAAGAAAGCGCCAGAGCTCCTCTTCTGGATTAACATGGTAATAAGATTTAAATAAACCGTTTTTATATAAAAATTATACAAATTACTAAGAGAGCCGATCAAATTGCAGTCTTTTGGGGATTCAGGGCTACATCTTAAATATATAGCAACATTCTCTGACATCCAAGTGTCCTAAATAACTGCTTTGTTAAACAGAAAACTGAACAGACATTATAATGGAAGTCTCCACGTTGGAAAGGAGAGTCACACTGGTACTTCTGTGAACGTTCTCAATTCACCACTATCAGAGATAATTTATGATGCACATGGTGTGTACTTTTTTGCAGGTGTGGAGAAGATGGAACATTCCCCCCTTTTCTTTCTAAGTATTCTCAAGGCTAAGCACTTGAATTCCATTAGCTAGCGTATAAAGAACAGACCTAAGAATCTTACAATTTTAATATACAAAATAGAGAAGGGCAGAGGAAATGTTTTAACAAATTGTGTATGGAGCATATAATGTTTGGCTTTTCCTCCCTTTTCAAACTATTGGGCTGGCCAAAAAGTTCGTTCCGGTCTTTCCGTAACATTTTACAGCAAATTTGAGCCGTAACATTTGAGCCCTCAAGGAAAGGCTCCTTATACCTCCTGCCAAGGTAGGAACTAGGATTTCCTATTCAGGAGCACCCAGTCCAGGCCACAGCTGGCTCAAGGCGGGAGAACCTCCCACCTGCTGAGGATTATTGCCATTGCTACTACTGGGTGAAGATGTGAGGAAATAACCGTGTCCCCTGTTCAGGATGTCTTTAAGGTACCATAATAATTTCTCGCAGCGTAGTCTTGAGACTTCAAAAAAGGCCCATTAAGTCTGTGGCACGTCGGAGGCCTCATTCTCAGTTGGATCTGAAACAGCTTGAACTAGAGGCGTAGCAGGAGGCTGGAGGCATCATTTTGCTCTGTCTCTACCCTTGACATTCAAGGTTACTGCTCAGAATGCAACCCCCCATTGTCCTGCATAGCTTCCTTTTCTCAGACTTCTCTCCACATGCTCTGGTGCTATTTAGCACCCCTCCCTCCCCCTTTTAAAAAATTGTGGTAAAAAAACACTAACAGAAAATTTACCACCTTGACCATTTTTAAGTGTACACTCAGTAGTGTTAAATATATTCATATTGCTGTACAGCAGATCTCTAGAACTTTTTCATCTTGCAAAATGGAAACTTTATCCCCACTGAATACAACTCCCCATTTCCTCCTCCTTCCAGCTCCTGGCAACCACCATTCTGTTTTCTGTTTCTGTAAGTTTGACTGCTTTAGATACTTCATGTGAGTGGAATCATGTAGTATTTGTCTTCTGTGACTGGCTTATTTCACTTAGCATAATGTCCTTATGGTTCATTGATGTTGTAGCATATGGCAGGATTTCCTTCTTTTTTTAAGGTTGAATAATATTCCATTGTATGTATATACCACATTTCTTTATCTGTTTATATGTTGATGGACATTTGGGTTGCTTCCACCTCTTGGATATTGGGAATAATGCTACATTGAACTTGGGTGTGCAGATATGGCTGTAACATCCTGTTTTTAATTCTTTTCGGTATAAACCCAGAAGTGGGATTGCTGGATCAGATGGTATTTCTATTTTTAAATTTTTGAGGAAACTCCATACTGTTTTCCATAGTGGCTGCACCATTTTACAATCCCAGTTTCTCCACATGCTTATCAACACTTGTTTTTCTGTTTTGTTTTGTTTTTTTTGATATTGGCCATCCTAATGGGTGTGATATGGCATTTTGTGGTTTTCGTTCCCGTTTCTCTTAATGATTAGTGATTTTTTTGTATGTTTGCTGGCCGTTTGTTTATCGTATTTGGAGAAATGTCTGTTCAAGTTTTTTGCCTATTAAAAAAAAATCAGGTTATTTGTTGAGTTGTAGGAGTTCTTTAACCTTTTATGAGATACATGATTTGCAAATATTTTCTTCTATTCCATAGATTGCCTTTTTCTCTCTGTTGATTGTCCTTTGATGCACAGAAGTTTTTAAGCTTGGTGTAATTCCATTTGTCTATTTTTGCTTTTGGTGTCACATCTAAGAAATCATTGCCAAATCCAATGTCATAAAGCTTCCCCCCTATGTTTTTTTCCTAGGAGTTTTATAGTTTTAGGTCTTAGGTTTAGGTCTTTAATCTATTTCGAGTTCTTTCCCCAGTGTGTCATCTAGGTGGCCTTGTCAAACATCATTTGATCATACATGTGAGAATTTATTTCTGGGCTCTCTGTTCTGTTCCACTGATCTATATGTTTGTCTTTATGCCAGTATCATACTGTTTTAATTACTGTAGCTTTGTAATATGTTTTGAAATTAGTGATAGGCCTCTAACTTTGTTCTTTTTCAGGATTCTTTTGGCTATTCAGGGCCCCTTGAGATTCCATATGCATTTTAGGATGGTTTTTTCTATTTTTTCAAAAATGCCGCTAGAATTTTGATAGGGATTACATTGAATCTGTAGCTCATTTTGGGTAGTATGGACATTTTAACAATATTAAGCCTTCCAATCCATGAGCATGGGATGTCTTTCCATTCATTTGTGTCTTCTTTAATTTCTTTCAGCAATGTTTTATCATTTTTAGTATACAAGTCTTTCACCTTGGTTAAAATATTTATTCCTAAATATTTTATTCTTTTCAGTGCTATTGTAAATGGGATTTAAAAAAATTTTTTTCCCTTTTTTCTTGCATTTTATTTTATTTTTTATACAGCAGGTTCTTATTATTTATCTATTTTATACACATCAGTGTATACATGTCAATCCCAATCTCTCAATTCATCCCATGACCACCACCCCTGCCCCCGCTTTCCCCCCTTGGTGTCCATACGTTTGTTCTCTACATCTGTCTCTCTATTTCTGCCTTGCAAACCAGTTCATCTGTACCGTTTTTCTAGATTCCACATATATGCATTAATATACAATATTTGTTTTTCTCTTTCTGACTTACTTCACTCTGTATGACAGTCTCTAGGTTCATCCACATCTCTACAAATGACCCAATTTCGTTCCTTTTTATGGCTGAGTAATATTCCATTGTATATATGTACCACATCTTCTTTATCCATTCGTCTGTCAATGGGCATTTAGGTTGCTTCCAGGACGTGGCTATTGTAAATAGTGCTGCAATGAACATTGGGGTGCATGTGTCTTTTTGAATTTTGGTTTTCTCTGGGTATATGCCCAGTAGTGGGATTGCTGGGTCATATGGCAATTCCACTTTTAGTTTTTTAAGGAACCTCCATACTGTTCTCCATAGTGGCTGTATCAATTTACATTCCCACCAACAGTGCAAGAGGGTTCTCTTTTCTCCACACCCTCTCCGGCATTTGTTGTTTGTAGATTTTCTGATGATGCACATTCTAACCGGTGTGAGGTGATACCTCATTGTAGTTTTGGTTTGCATTTCTCTAATAATTAGTGATGTTGAGCAGCTTTTCATGTGCTTCTTGGCCATCTGTCTGTCTTCTTTGGAGAAATGTCTGTTTAGATCTTCTGCCCATTTTTTGATTGGGTTGTTTTTTTCTTGACATAGAGCTGCATGAACTATTTGTATATATTGGAGATTAAACCTTTGTCCATTGATTCGTTTGCAAATATTTTCTCCCATTCTGAGTGTTGTCTTTTCATCTTGTTTATAGTTTCCTTTGCTGTACAAAACTTTTAAGTTTCATTAGGTCCCATTTGTTTATTTTTGTTTTTATTTCCATTACTCTAGGAGGTGGGTCAATAAAGATCTTGCTGTGATTTATGTCAAAGAGTGTTCTTCCTATGTTTTCCTCTAAGAGTTTTATAGTGTCCGGTCTTACATTTAGGTCTTTAATCCACTTTGAGTTTATTTTTGTGTACGGTGTTAGGGAGTGTTCTAATTTCATTCTTTTACATGTAGCTGCCAAATTTTCCCAGCACCACTTATTGAGGAGACTGTCTTTTCTCCATTGTATATCCTTGCCTCCTTTGTCATACATTAGTTGACCATAGGTGCGTGGGTTTATCTCTGGGCTTTCTATCCTGTTCCGTAAATGGGATTTTTTTTTAACTTCCTTTTTGAATTGTTCATTGTTAGTGTATAAAAACACAACTGATTTTTGTGTTTCGATTTTGTAAACTTTGCAAACTTTTGCAACTTTGCTGAATTTGTTTATTCTAATAGTTTATTTGTGTGGACTCTTTAGTGTTTTCTACGTATAAGATCATGTCATCTGCAAACAATTTTACTTCTTCCTTTCCTATTTGGGTGCGTTTTATTTCTTTTTCTTGCCTAATTGCTCTGGCTAAGATTCCCAGTACTATGTTCAATAGAAGTGGCAAGAGTGGGCATCCTTCCCTTGTTCCTGATCTTTAAGGAAAAGCTTTCAGTCTTCTCTGTTGAATATGATGTCAGCTGTGGGCTTTTCATATATGTCCTTTATTATGTTGAGGTAGTTTCCTTCTATTGTCCTTTAAAAAAAAAAAATCCCAAACTTTTCACATAACAGTCCTCACATTATTTTTTATAATACTAACTTAGTTTTTTCCCTGCAAAAATCTTACCCTGCAGCTCTCTTGAACAGAAGCTGCCCTCCTCTTCACATGGGTTGTGAGGTGGGGTTGGCATTCTCCTAGCTCCTCAGTACCTATTCCAAACCATTACTCTTTCATCTTATAAAAATCTCTTCTCCTTTGAGGCTCATAATATCTGGCTATATTATAAAACCATAAACCACCCAGCTTTCTGGGATCTCATCTACATTAGACTTAGGCTTTGGTGCCTAGCTTATCAATGTCCTTTTCTCTTTAAGAGAAAAGGACATTGTTATCTTGTTATCTTTCTGAATGCCCTGAGTGTTTATGTGAACAACCCACCTAACAACACCTTGTCTTTCCTTTCCCAGACTTAATCTATTCCTGGGACTTTAATACTTTGCCCTCTTTCAACTCTCCCCATTCTCACTGGTTGAATGCTAAACCTTGTCATCACTTGTCCTTGTTCCACTTTTGAAAATGGAACTTAAGCATCTGAATCTCTCATTTCAGCCTTCTATTATTCCAGTTTTCTTCCTTTACTCCTGTTTTTCAGTGTTATCAAGACTTCTTGTCCCTTGGGCCCTCCAGTTTCTTCCCAGTCTATCACTCATCCCTGCCTTCTTCACTTTCTTCGTGTCCTAGGTTCCTTGATTCAATACATCACACAATTCAACACAGTTTTTCATATGTCTTCCCTGGCCTTTTCACTCTCTCATTTCCTCCTCCTATTTTAAGTTAAACTTTTTGAATAGGTTCTCTCTGCTTCCCTACCTCCTACCCATTCTACATCCTGTGTGGTCTTCATTTGAATTAGTCGCACCAGTTTTATTACTCATCCTTTTTGACTGCTCAGCTTTAGACACAGTTGACTCTCCTTGAAACACTTTTTTTTTTCTTGGCTTCTGACTGCCAGGTATCTGTTTTCCCTCCTACTCCTCCGGCCATTCCTTCTCACCTTTTACTTCTCCCATCTACTCAGGGGTTGCAGAAGTAGTTCTCTAGGACCCTGCCCTAGGCCCTCTGCTCACTTTATACCCTCTCCCTGTATGATCTCATCTGCTCGCAATGGCTTTATTGTCAGCCATAGGTAGACAGACTGCAGGCTTGTATTTCCATAGAGACCTCTTCTGAGCTCCAGACCTATGTGTGCATTCAGCTGCTTACTGAACTTGTCTCCTTGGTTGCTTCCTAGGTGCCTCAAACTCAACAGACTAAAAATAAAATCAAAAGCTTTGCTGTCAAACCTGTTCCTTCTCAGTGATCAGTGCCACTCACCATCCAACTTCCCAAACTAAAAATTTGAACGTCATCCTCCATTCGTCCTTCATCCTTATTTCCCACGTTCAGGTTATACATTCTAAGTGATTTTACTTCTTTTATATCACTTACTTTGTTCCATTTCTGTTGTCCTTCCTCACTGTTGCCGCCTTTGTGCTCACTACCATCATCTCTGGCCTGGATTCTTACTAAGTGCTTTCTGACTGTTTTCCTTGTATCTACTCTTGCCTGTTTCTAATCTATTTGGCACAGCACTGCCAGAGCAGTCTTTTAAAAATGCAAATTGCTATTGCTTTTAGACTCAAATCCAAAATTCTTACCAACTCTACATGACTTGGCCCCATCTGTAGACAGCTCTAGCCCTGCCACACTCTACACTTTGGCATATAGAACTTTCAGGTCTTCCGAAGTGGCATGTCCTTTCTGTTTCAGGGTTCCTTAGGGGGCCTTCATACATGTTCCCTCCTGAAACACTCTTCCCTTCTCTTCTTCCCCAGCCAACTACCATTTCTCCAGGTCTCAAATGTTACTTCTTCCCTGTCCCCTCCAGTCTTGGTTAGGCAGACTTCCTACATTTTCTCCATGGTATTGTGAACATCTACATAATACTTATTACTATTATAGTTTTTTGTTCTGTTTGTTTTTTCTCTTATATTATAAGACTCTAAAGGCAGGGGCCCTGTTTGTCTTTCTTAGTGTTGTCCCCAAGACCCAGCACATAGAAGGTAGTTGAGACATACTGTATTTATGGAGGAAGGAACAAACAAGAGAATGAAAGTCTCAGAGGGCAAAATCTCAACCCTGTTGACTGGCCACTTGTGAATTCACAAACCCAGGCTGTTGAATCCTCCTGAAGAAAATGATACACTAAACCCATAGTCAGGTGACTCTTCCATTTTCACAAATTTACTTTGAAATATTCATGAATTTCCTCAGTTTCCTGCTTCACCTTCTCCATATTCATTCTTGGACAACCTTAACTCCTACTTCAAAGAGAAAATAAAGAACACTGGGCAGTTACCCCTGCACGCACATTTCTGTTCTTTTTGTCTCATTGCATGAGGTTGCCATCCTCCTGCCCAAGGCCAACCCCTCCAACCCTGATCTGCATCCCGTTCTTCCTCCTTCATTAGTTATCCTTTTCCTCACTTGTATCTTGAATCTCATCCTTCCTACTTCTTTCCCCCTATTTGTCAAACTCTTCCTAGCTTAAACGTGTCATCTCAGCTGTGTGTCCCCATTTATTTACTGGTCTCTCTCTTCCATTTATACCATTCTTGAGAGCTTGCCTCGCACTTGCAGCCTCTACCTCCACTTTAGAGTAAGCTTAGTAAAATCTGGTTTTGT
Organism: Balaenoptera ricei; assembly: GCF_028023285.1. Lineage (NCBI taxonomy): Eukaryota > Metazoa > Chordata > Mammalia > Artiodactyla > Balaenopteridae > Balaenoptera > Balaenoptera ricei. Next base: position 13,000,146 of record NC_082647.1, on the reverse strand, counting down.
TCCCATCATTTGATTGACCCTGTTCTTGACGAGGTCATTAATAGCCTCTTAGTTGTTAAATGAAGTGGATACTTTCAGTCCATATCTGCCACATTTGATTCTCTTTGACCATATCCTCTTCAGTTACCTTTAGGGTGTCTTTTTGTTCTGCTTGGCCCTTAAAGGTTGGTGTCCCAGGTCCTATCCTCGTTCTGTAGACTTCTTAGGTGACCATAACTACACTAGGGTTTTCAGGTGTGGTACTTAAGATTTCAGAGTCATAATACTTTTTAGTCCATGTCTTGCTTCTCTTGACATCCTATGTGAGTCGTGTTCCTGGAATTGTACCATGCAGGCAGCCAGCAGAATATTCTTTCTAAAAGAGAACTCTGATCATGTCACTGTTCTACTGACAACCTGTAAATGACTCTCCATTGCCTGGAAGAAAAAGACCCAACTGCTTAGCATGGCATAAAAGGCCCTTCATGATCCTGCCTTGTCTTCCTCTCAGCTTTTTTCTGATTCTTTTTCATCCTCCCTCCATCACCCTTACACTCAACCTCTATGTTCCAGAAGTCTTTAGAAAAAGACCTGTTTCCTGTTGTCCCTCTCTTTCCCTTTGCTTGTGTTCTTCCCCCGACCTGGAACACTTTTGCTCTTCTTCGCCTGGCCAACAGCTCAAAAAATGTGTCACAAAGCTGTGTTAAGTAATGGTGGCATTATTAGAATAAGAGGAAAGGAAAACAACCTGTGTTAAATAATTACGCCGTACCTGGTGCTGGGCTAGTTGTTTCCATGTACATACATGGTCTCATTTAATCCTCAAAATAGCCCTGTGAGAGAGGTAATGTTATTCCCATATATAAATGAGGAAACTGAGGCTCAGAGAAATCAGTAACTTGTCTAAAGTCATATTTCTGCTTACTGGTGAAACTGGGATTTGGACCCAGGTTAATCACGTTCTAAATCCCATGTACTTTCTTTGCTGCTGACAACTTTGAAAAATAAAGCTCACTTTAATATATAAATCCTGCTGCAATTATTAAATGGCATTAACTTTTAAATGCCTTTCATATAACTTTATTAGAAATGTTCTATTATGTTCTCATTTCATTTTTCACTGGATGGAATAAAGCTCCTTTATTAAATAGAACACATTTATTAGCATTTAGTAGAGACAAGGTGAAAACTGGACACATCTGCCCAGGGACCAGAGCCCTCATTTCAGAACCTCCTGGGTGCTCTTGGTTGTTCTTTCGTGCTCTCAGTTGTTCTCTGTAGGCCTTTCATATACTGGTCTGACTCCCCTTCTCCTTTTCTCCCTTTTACTCACTGTTCTTTCCCTTTCACTCTGCCTTTCACTTTTCTACCCCCCCCCCACCCTTTTCTTAGCTTCCTTACCTGTTTGTAATTTATAGATGTGTACATTTATTTTTCCTCTATTCTACGAAAATCTTCAAACATACAGCAAACTCGAAAGAATTTTACAGTAAACACCTGCCTACCTACTACTTGGATTCTAGATTTTACTGTATTTGCTTCATCACTTATCATCCATCTGTCCATCCTCCTCTCAATCTTACTTTTTGATGCATTTCCAAGTATTAATAATTTGTCGACATCAGTGTACTTTCACCTGAATACTTGACCATGCATATCAGTAATTAGAGTTCAGTATTTGCTTATAGTGTTTTTTCCCTTACTATGAAATTTACATGCAATGAAACATACAAATCTTAAGCCTGCTTTCACTGAGTTTTGTCAGTTGCATACACCCGTGTAACCCAGACTCCTAGCAAGATAGAGAGCGCTGCCACCCCTCTAGACGTTTTCCTCATGTCCCTTCACAGTCAGTCCCTGTCCCCCTACACCCTGAGGCAACCATTGTTCTGGTTTTTTCCCCACCATAGATTCTTTTTTTTTTTTTTTTTCACTTCTAGAACTTTATATAAATGGAATCATATAATGTAACCTGTATTGTTTTTTGTAAGCCTTCTTTTTCTTAGCATAATGGCTTTGAGATTCGTCCATACTGTTTTATTTATCTGTAGTTCATTCCTTTTTTTTTTTTTGCTGGGTAGTATTCTAGAAGATAAGCATAAAATAATTATTGTTTTACACTTATAGAATTTTAAGTTCCTTTTTATTGATTTCTAACAAGAACGTAATAGTGAACATAATATTTTATATTTCTAATTTTAAAAAGCAATCAAATTATTGTATTATGTGTATTTGACTTTTTCTTTCCTTTGAAAGGAAAATAGTGTCTCCTGATACAGGAGTCACATGCCAGTAATAATAATTGGCTGTATTTCAATGTTGATTTTAATAACGACCATGGTTTGATAGAGTAAATTTTAGTTTGCTTTTAAGGAAACAAGGCTTTTTCTGCAACAGCTTTGGAAGAAATTGCATATGTTATTTATTTTTATCTGTCCCATTTTTGGCTGCTGTCTTTAACTTCTCTTTTGGCACAGGTGTTATTTATTTGCAGGCATCATTTCATGTTGCTCTATTTATAAGTTTTCTTCTCCTATGGGAATTCCTCTCCTTTTTTTTCTCCCTTCCCCTCAGTTTCAAGGAAAAGAACCTGTGATATTTTTTTCTGCATCGTTTCCCCCACAGCAGGTAGCAGTAGTTGACAGGAGCAGCAGAGGCTGCTCTCAGGACTCTGGTCAGAGCAGTTGAAGAGGGAGGAAATGACCCTCTTTGCTGAAAGTAAAGAGAATTTAAGTATTGCTCATTCCTCTTCGACTGCTCTTCCCAAGCTTTCGGGGTTCCCTGGGGGAGATCGAGTTCCAGGTTGTTCAGTTCATCATGTCAGCAGTTACCTGCAATGGTCTTTCTCACATTTGGAGCCCTTTCAGTAGCAAGGAGCCTGCTAGTAGAGAGTAACATAAGAAAGGAGGCACTTCTAACAGTATGACCTTGGGCGCTGTAAGCCTCAGGTTCATCTGTAAAGTGGGGATAATAACAGTTCCTCATTGGACCATTGAAGGATTAAGATAACTGGAGAGCTCTTAGCATAGTGCTTGATTGATATCAGGGTTCAATACATGCTAGTAATTGTGCATTAATTTGATATAATATATACTCAGTTACTTTAGGAGTTAAAATGAATTACTGCTGGTAACTGGGCAATGAGTGATTCGAGAGACAGCCAGTGGGGAAGGAAGACGAGGATCTGCCAGGTGGTGTAATGAGATCTCAGCCTTTTATTTATTTCATCTTCCATGGGTAACAAGACAGCTTGGAAAAGTGTAATTTCAAGCGTGACAGAACATAACCACAAAAGAGGCAGGGACTAAGTAGTTAAAAGCCGCAAGCCGTGTCAGAACCCTTGTCTGTCTCATGTGAGCTCAGATTGTTCCTTTCATCACTGGGGGCCTTGTCCTTGCCCATCCTGGCTCTGGCCTCTCTCCTTGTGATTTTGGCTGGTGAGCCCTTCCACGGCTTCTCAACTAATCCTCGTGGCTCAGCAGTTGACCATAGCTCTGCTCCTGCTTAGTTCCGGCTCCTGGTTTTCAGCCTCATCCTTTGGCTCAGTGCTCTGGCACCACTTCTGCCACCCACCTTGGCCTGTGACCCAGGACTCCCTCCTGTTTATTTCTGTGGAGCGTCTAGCCTCTCAGCCAGAATTCCTGGTTCCTTCTCAGAGAATTTTAAATCCCACAAACACTATACCTCCCTTAACGTGAAACTTGCAAAGCAATTGTGATACTATAGTAAGCCCCCTCCATATGAACCTTCAAGTTGCGAACTCTCAAAGATGCGAACAAGCATTCGCATGTCCAATCATGTAAGTGAGTTCACGAGTCTGGCGTACATTGTCACATGCGTACATCCTCTACAAGTGGCTGTGTTTTTGTGTACTTTACTGTACAGTCCTGTATAGAGTACAGTAGTATAGTATCTTTATTTCAAGCCCAGGATGTCCGGAAGGAAGTGTAAAAGCAGTGGTATAGAGTGGATTGTGTTAGTTGGGTACCTAGGCTAACTTTGTTGGACTTACGAACAAATTGGACTTAGGAACGTGCTCTCGGAACGGAACTCGTTCGTATGTATGGGACTTACTGTATAGCAACGGTCCTGGGCCATGTATCTCTAGGTTTTTATTAATACTGGAGTTTTCTTTCCCTCTGAACAGAGGAACATTAATCTTGATTACTAAACTGTAAGCATTGGTAAGAACCCATCTTTCAAGTTCTGTGGTCAGACGGTTGCTTAGAAGGAAAACTAAATGGTTATGAGTTGGCCTGAGGGGTGTGTTCAGTGTCATTCAATTTCATTGAGAACTTAGTGGCAATAATGATGATAATCACTAACAATCAGTGCTTGCCATGTGTCAGACAGTTCTAGCACTTTACATTTATTAGCTCATTTTATCTTCCTAACAACTTTGTGAGGTGGTTGTTAATCTCATACTAGTGTGAGATTAATAGCCCTACAAAGATGAAGAAATTGAGGGACAGCAAGATTGAGTAATTTGCCCAGGGTCGCACGGCTGGTCAGTGTCAGGGCCCCGCTTCAAAACCGGGGCCTCCTCGTCACCTCTCAGAATGGCTCCTGTGTCTTAGGTAGCATGAGAGGGATGAACTATAAACTGAGGTGGTTGTAGGCCTTCAGCCCCCCAGGGCGTAAGACAGATGATAGAATGTCGTGCTTCTGATCGGACTTCCTTCTGAGTCAGTTGGGTCTGGGTTCAAGCCTTGCCTTTGTCACTTGTTGATGTGTGACTTCGGGCACGTTCTTCAAGCTTGCTGAACTTCACTCTTCTTCATCCACACAGTATCTCACAACATTATTGTGACATTTAAATGAGATCACCCCAGTTCCTGGCACACATTAGAAAGAGCAGCTCCTTTTCTTATGGATGAATAAGGCACTCCGTGCTGTGTCCTGTTTGAGTGGCACAAAGTCAGTGTTAGGGTGCCTAAGGCAAAAAGGGCTACTTAAACATTTTTTTATTATGGAAATTTAAAACATAAAAATTCGAGTAGTGTAACGAATCCCCCTGTATTGTCCCCCAGCTTCAACAGATACCAGCATTTTGCTAATCTCATCCCATTTCTCTCCTCTACTTTTTTTTTTTCCGGAATATTTTAAAGCAAATCCCAGATATATCTCATGTCATTTTACCCATAAATACTTTAGTATCTTATCTTTAATAATTAAGGAATTTTTAAAAATCACAATACCATTAACATGACCTAACAAAATTAAAAATCCTTTACGTCATCTAATATTCAGTCTGTGTTTATATTTTGCCTGTCCACCCAAAATTCTGTTTTATGGTTTTGTTCAAGTCAATATCAACACAAGTTTCACACATTGCATTTATGTCTATTCTTAAGCCTCGTAAACTCTAACCCCATCCTCCTTTCATGGTATTTATTTGTTTTAGCAACCAGGCATGTCTACATTTGCCCTTTAGAATTTTTCATCCTCCAGATTTGGCGGTTAACTTATACAGTTCAGTGCTGGGCAGAGCCATATCGGAATCTGAGCAAAAAGAAAAATCAGTAATACTGAGTCTTCCCTTATTTAAAACTCTGATATTGTGTTCATCATGGGTCTTTTACGTTCATTTTGATTTTTTAAAATACTGTGTTAAAATGTTTATCTCCATTCCTATGTCTTCCGGTGCTCCCTTAAATTTTGCACCTGAGGCAAGTGGTTCCTCAGTCCCTTCATTCTAGTGTCGGCCATGAGTTAACTTGTTTCTCTGTCTCGCCTGTGTCTTGTCCACTGGTGATTATGTTTGGCTTCTGGAGCTTTGCTATTCAAAGTGTGAGCCATGGTCCAGCAGCACAGCTCACTCCTGGGAGCTTATTACAAATGCAGAATCGTAGACCCCAACCCAGACCTGCTGAGTCAGAATCTGCATTTTAACTGGATCCCCAGGGGATCTGCGTGCACAGTAAAGTTTGAGGAGCACTGCTCTGGAGGTGTGATTCCAATCAGGTTTAGTTTTTTTGGCAAGAAAGCTTCATAGGCCTGTTGTGGATTTCTTACTGTATCACAGCAGGAAGTACATGGTGTCTGGTTGTCTTGCTTTTGGGGATGTTAAACTTGATCAGTGGGTTCAGATGTGATCATCCTGACCCACCTGTTAGAAAGTTGAGAAGTCGATTCTGAGAGCTCCTTGGGTCAACGTGGTGGTGAGGAGGGCAGCTAGATGGATTTGAATGTCGACTTACACTTACCAGTCTGCGACCCTGGACAAGGTGCTTCAGTTCTCTCTCTGTAAACTGGGCATCATGGTGGATGCATCTCATTGGGCTGTCATGTAGATTTTCTTAGAACCGGACCTGACACACAGCAAGCTCTCCGTCAGAGACAGCACGGCCTTTCCACTTTTCCTTCCTCATTAGAGAAAGCATCATAACAAAAATGTCTTGAGTGGGGCCTTGCAGACTGGGTGGGACAGTGTTCTAGGTGACATTAGTGACTTGAGTGTCACTTCTAGGTGACATTCAGAAGTGCACAGTGTATTTTTGGAGATTGGTGAAGAATTTGACTTCACTAGAGTTGATTTTTTCAGTAGAGTGGGGGGAAAGCCAGATTGGGGAAGGCTTTGACTCTAGGAAGTTTTGTAGTATTTGTGAGCAGTGAAGACTCAGTGAAGATGCTCAAGGAGAGGAGAATGATGTGAAGTGGAGTTTAGGACGTTGAATCCATCTCCCTGCGCAAGAGACATGGGAGGGAGAAAAGCACGGAGACTGGGAGGGCGTGTCAGTGGTTCACGTAGAAGGTAGGAAAGGCCAGAGCCAGAGTGGTGGCATTTGGGGGGGAAAATAAAAGGGCGGTTATGAAGCTGTGGCAGTGTGAGCAATGCCTGAGCGTGGGCGCTGTGGGCAGACAGACTTCTGTTTGGTCTGGGTTTCGCTACTTACTGGCCACATCAAGTTACTTAATTCCCTTAACCTCTGAGCCTCGTTTTCCTTATTGGTGAATGGGGACAGTGAGGTCTGTTTAGCAGGTTACCTGTAAGGATTCAGTGAGATGGTGCATGTCACGTGCCCGGCTTAGAGTTGCCACTAGATAAATGCTGGCCGTAATTATTACTAGATGATTGGGTGTCTGGCTGAAGGAGAGGAGGGTAGGAGAAATCATTTTTTAGCTTCAAGTCTAGGATAATTGGTGATACAGAAAGAGGAAGGTTGCCAGGGAGAATTGGTTTAAGGAGGCGGTATTACATTCCCTTTTAGATATGTTGAGTTTGAGACCCTGACAGGATGTCCAGGGGTAAATGTGTCAGATTTCAGGGGGAAATTATGCAGGAGCCACACTTGACTAGACCTGTGCTATTTCTTTTGGTACAGATTATGGTTCCAGTAATGCCTTGTGCTTTATTTCTCAGTATCTCTGCGGTTTCTGACCAAGCAGATGTTTTATCTTTACTTGGACATCCATTCACATTAGCCTCTGACTTTGCAGTCAGTGGTCCAGGACCTGGCTCGTTCAGCAGCAGAAGGTAGCAAGGCTCTTCCCCCTCATGGCTTTTCCTCATTCCAGATTTTGTTGCAATTTGAAGAAAGCAGTTTGTTTTGCGTTTTAGCCGTTTCAAGTTTCTTTTCTCTCTCTCTCTCTCTCTCTTTTTCTGAGCACAAGCTGATGCTGAAATTTGGAGTATTAATAGGTGCTATTTAAAGAAGTTCATTTATGGGCAATTAAATAACATGCCTGTCAGTCCAGATTTGATAGGGAATGGGGGAAGCTTTTTTTTTTTAAGTGCAGTGAAGTTTATTTTCCCTTTCCTTTTAACTCTTTGTCATATTCTTTAGAAAACAGATTTCTTCTTTTAAAAAAACTATGTTGTTTATTTTGCTTCCTTTCTGTGTGTTTTCCATATGTTTACTAGTGGGAGGTAGAGTGGGATGGGGTTGGACTGAGATGGAATGGCAGAGGTATATTTAAGTTATATTTTGTTTTGTAGATTTTACATAATTTTTAGGGATATTTATATCCGTGGTTTTAGCTGCTCCAAGCACTGCAGAGAGAATAATCATAGCTGATGCTAAAATTAACCCTTCTCCAGGTAGTAACTGACATCTCAAATATTGCATGTCCTGGAACTGCAGAAATACTGACAATAGTAGCTACTAGTTTATGTGTTTATAGGTCAGAAGTTATCCAGATCTGTCCTGAATCTTGGAGCTCAAAGTAAATAACCTCCCTCTGCATGCGATTTATACAGAACACATTGTTGGGTGGGAGGAAGATCGGAAGGGACTCTCTCTTCCTGTGCTTTCTTCCTGAATACCTGTCATAATCTCTGTGTTATTTGTTTTCTGTCTTTTCTTTTTCTATGCAAATAGGTGCAAGGACCTTGTATATAATTGTTACTCAGTGTGTATTTGTTTGTAATTGTATATGCAAATGTATAATGGTTGACAGAACAGAAAGGACTAGTATTGGGGTTGCCTAGTAAAGTTAATGTTATACAGTATGTGAAGAAAAGTATGTGGCATAGAATGTTTAAGTTGGCATGTAGGGTAAAAATGAATGGATGGAAAAAAGAGCAGAAAGTGGAAGAAGTAAATGAACCATAAGAGAATGTCAGAATACTTGTGAGAATTAGGTAGGGGTAGGAGTCATTGAAAAAGTGGCTAGTGGTAGCATCTCAAAGAACGATGCCCTTTAAAGGCAGCCAAAGGCCCCACTTGAGCGTAACCTAGCAGCTAGCCGGAGACGGTCCTCAGACCTTAGCTCCTGCGAATATTAGTACGGCAGTGGAGTCGGAACAGAAATTGGTATTTTAGGGAAAGCTGAGGCTCGAATAAGAGGGTGAAAATTGAATAATTTCATGTTCTAAGAGAAGAAAGAGAGACAATTTAGACTCCCTACATGTCCATTTCTCTTGGTCAATGGAATGAGGGAATAACCGGCAGAACCCATTTCCATCTCTCTGGCTGATGGAAAGTTCTACAGAACAGACCCAAATGATTCGTTTATTATGTGAGAGGAGCCCTCGGGGGATGCCATTTTTCATTAAGTCATTTCCTATCCTGAATTGGAGAGGAGAAGTTTTGTGGAGAAAACCTGAGGAATTAGAAGGTACTTGAAATATTTAGAAGTAGTGGCGTGTTCCACTTAAGCACACATGTATAGACTAAAATGGCTGGAAACAGGTAAGATTGGAGGAAGGTAGCTTTTGGATTTCTATATTTCAGAGAGTGAGAAAGAATAAGCACTAGTTCAACTAGAGCTTTGTGCAGCTGCTAGCCATTATTATAGATGGGGCCTTCCCACTGAGGACAGAGATTGAATCTTTGTCTGGCTAATAAGTGTTCTTGAATTAATGCATAAAGAGTGGGGTCAGATTTAGTTGGGCTTTTTCCTAAGCCTACTTGCAGGAGATAAAGTAATCATTATAGTTATCAATCGTGAATTGAGGTGACCATCGCAGAGGCATATGCCTGCGTGTGTGATTAAAGAGTGGATGGAGATTTATTGACTGCTTTTTGTGTCATTTGGGGATGCCCGTAGAGAACAGACTAGAAGCAGAGTGTTGCGAGAAAAAAGGCCATTGTTGAGAATGAGAAGGCTTAAGTTCTACTGCTCAGTCTCTGAGTAACTTCTGTCTAACGATGGGCAAATCCCCAGGCCAGAAGTTTCTCAGACTAGATCAATTGGGTATTTTTTAGGAGCTCAAAGGAGGTGGCACTGTTGGAGGATTCCCTCATTAAGTGAACATACCAGAATCACGTGGGGTTTAGGGATTGGCACTATATAAGGGGTGTGTGTGTGTGTGTGTGGTGTGGTGTGGTATGCTATGTGTGTATCTCTTGCTAATGGAATGTCGTGTAATTTGATTGATGGGGATCAGGCTGTGTTGGGGGAGGTTGAAAAGCATTGGACTAGATAATTTCTGAGGACTTGCCCAACCTTAAAAATGTTCATTGTCAGGAAATGGAACTTGGGCTTGGATGGCTTTGATAAAGGCATTTTATTTAGCTTTAAATAAAATACCTTTAAAGCTGTAGAGCTTTAACACTTTGACAAATAAATAAATAAAGATAGTAAAAACAGGGATTGTAGACCTGAAAATTAGTGTAAATGTTCAGGAAGCCATGGTCAAATAGTGGGTAAATTGATATCTCTGGGGTAAATCACACATCTTATGTATTAAATGGGGTGAAACATATTTTGACAAAGGCCTGCTGGGAGGGCTGACTTTATTGAGACAAGATACGAAAGGGGTTGCGGTATCAGCTCATTCCTCAGAGAAGCTACTTTCTCTAGATTTTTAATTTCAATGCTGACTTATTCATTCTTGCTAACCATGGACTTGACTGACTCCCTCCTTCCCTCCCTCCCTCCCTCCTTCCCTTCTTTCCTGTTTTGGCAAATAACAGTCTTGGGGAAATGCTCTTGACTTGCTTTATATTGTTATTAAAAATGTTTATCTTTGCGTTGTTAAATATACCTAAGTAAAGAAATCTATCTGGAAGGATATTCCACTCCTGGGTGTACATCCAAAAAAACAAAAACACTAATTTGAAAAGGTACAATGCACCCCAGTGTTCATAGCAGTATTATTTACAACTGCCGAGGTATGGAAGCAACCTAAGTGTCCATCAACAGAGGAATGGATAAAGAAGATGTGGTATGTGTGTGTGTATATATACATACATACATACAGTGGAACACTGCTCAGCCATAACAAAGAATGAAATTTTGCCATTTGTAGCCACATGGATGGACTTGGAGGGCATTATGCTAAGTGAAATAAGTCAGATAGAGAAAGACAGATACCGTATGTTATCACTTATATGTGAAATCTAAAAAATACAACAAACTAGTGAGTAAAACAAAAAAGAAGTAGACTCACAGATACAGAGAACGAACTAGTGGTTATCAGTGGAGAGAGGGAAGGGGGAAGGGGCAATATAGGGTTGGGGGAATAAAGGGTTATGGGATTATATGAAATCATGTGTGTGAAACTTGTGAAAATTGTAAAGCACTGCAGAATTTAAAGAATCATTCAAAAATTAAAAAAACCTTAAAAAAATGATTACTGTTTTCATTGTTCTCTTGGAGTTTCTAGTCAGCATACTATCCATTTTCTTCTCTCCAAATGAACATTCTTCAGGCCTCAAAGATCAAGCATTCTTGTTTAAGGGGCTGCATTTCTTCCGGCTTTGTCACATGCCTTTCTCTTAGGCAGAGACAGTCAGCATTTTCCCATGAATGACAGAGGCTCACTGCAGCAGCCCTTACCTGCTTGGGTGGGGAATTGGAGGTGGCATGGGCTTGAGGAGGAATCTGTAGTTTGAAAGAGCTTTCCCATCTTGCACACAAGACAATCGCTTCTCAAAGGTTCATTTTCATCTTTGCTTCCGTTTCCACTCTATCCCTGCTGACAACCAGTGGGTACCACCACTGCAATATAATGATTAATTATTCTAGTACACTTTGATAAGTAGAAGTAGTTGTTACAAACATCTAAACTTGAAATCTGTTTTGTGTAAAGCAAAAGCTGTGTTTGCATGCATGAAGGGAAAAGCTGGTGGTGGAAATTGCTGTACAGTTTGCCTCTAGACTATAGTGGGAAGTCTTTTTTGGGAAATAGGATGGATCCATGTGATTTTTCTCTCCGTGTAGAGTTGTTATTGAAATAGCAACTTATCTTATTTTGCGGTACTAAAGTAATAAATAAAACATTTATGGCTCAGAATAAATTGAGAGCATCCCACTTCCTGTGGTAGCAGGCACGTTCATATTCTTTTAAAGCCTCAGGCAGGGTGACATCAGCAGATTTGTTCATTTTCTAATCCAGAAGCTTGTAATTTCTTTCTGTCAAAGAACCTGCATTTTAGTACTGAGCAGACCTTCAGGGACTCTTTTTGATATGACTACATTTTGTAGCACCTCTTTTAAATTGTGTTAAGCTTCAATTCTCTCAGGAGGCAGCATGCTGTAGTGGAAAGAGCATGGGCTTGGAATTTATATACAGTACTTTTTTTTTTTCCTGGTCACAGGGTCTTCGTTTCACAATCAGATTCTTGACTCATTAGCAATCTGGAATTTCTGACACCAAACTCAGCCACTGGGACAGTTCTTATGGTGCTTCCTGGTGTACCAAAAGGAGTTCTTGACTTAGCCTTTCTAGAGGGTTCTAGTTCCATTACCCTCTCTGGCAAACATATACACGTGGGCACACGCACACACACACACCTCCCTGGGTCTTCTTGATCTAGTAAAGTTCCTATGACTGTTTGAAGTTTCCCCTCCTCTCCTGTCCTGCCCCACAATGAGCCCTCCTCTTGCCCTTTGGTGGTCATGACACTGAAGAACCATCCCAGCTGATCTCTTGGTTCCAGAATGCCAGATACTCCTACAAAGAATAACCTTCAGTTTATCCTCCAGAACAGAGTCTGCCTGTCTGGGCACAGTGAGTCAGTCTCTCGTGTTCAAACATTTGCCACTTATTTATTAAACAGTCATTTACTGAGTATCTTAGGTGACCTACAAGAGTCTGTGCTCTGTGCTGTGGAAGAGAAAAGGGTGAATTATCCATGACTTCAAGACAGTTATAATCAAGGAGGAAAGATAAGACAAGCAGCTTTGTGTGTGGTGAGGTAAGGGTGTGGGTGGTATTATTTGGCCTTTGATTTTTTTTAAAGGGAGAGGGGATAAAATGACCGCATCCTTGGAGGGGAAAAGTAAGGTTCGCTCTGTCTTTTAGGAACAACAAGGCATGCAGTTTGCCAAGAGTTGAGGCAACATCAAGAGCATGATGGGAGACAAGAGAAAGGATGCTTAGGCTTTTTCCTTGCTTGTCCACCACATCTTTCCTTTGGCTTTGAGATGAGGTGCAGTCTCCATTTACTTGAGAGTCATTTGGTGTTCTCTATGGAAGGTCCCAACGTGCAGGGTATCTCTTCCTGCTTCTGCTTTCACCTACTCATGGAGATGATCTTATCCCCTCTCACCCCTCTTACTACCGTGTGTATCTTTAGTCAGGAGCTCTGTCTGGAATTCCAGATGTGTATTTCCAGCTGTCCCCTGGAACCTTCCACCTGTGCTCTCATCACTGTCTCAGATCGACCAATCCAAAACTAAACTCAGCTTCCTCCCCCCTCCACCTGCCCCTCCTCCTGCCTTCCATCTCTGTGACTGGTACCACCTTCCGCTGCCTTCCACTGGAAGGTCAAGGCAGAAGCGTGGGCACCATCTTTGACCCCTCCCTTCTCATTGGTTCCCACGAGCCAGCCCTTAAGTTTACCTCCCAAATGTCTGCTGAGTCTGTCCTCTCTCCACCCCCACTACCTCGATGCTGGTTCTAGACCTCACTGCTGACCTGCCTTCCTGAAGAATCCTCCCTGGGCTCCCTGGATTCAATCTTACCTTTGACCCTTGCCCTCTTGACACTGCAGCCAGGACGATCCTTCTACAGTGGAAACCTGATCATATCAGTTCTCTTCTTAAAACCCTTTAATGGCTTCTTACGGCCCTTAGGATAAAATCCCCATTCCTTAAACAGGTTAAAAAGGCTCTCGGTGGTCTGGCCTGTACCTGGCTCCTCCCTGGCTTGCTGCCTGCAGCCGTCCCCAACTGCTTTCAGTTTCCTGCCTGGGTCGTGATCTAGCGCTTGCAGGCGTCTCACATGCTCTTTCCTCTGCCCGCATTCTCCTCCCTATTTTTGCCTGGCTACTTTTTATTTATCTCCCAGATCTCAACTTCACTGTCCCTGTAAAAAGTCTTCTCTAATTCCTTCAAGACTAGGTTAGATACCCCTATTATATGCCCCTTTCATGGTGCACATAAAAGTCACATCATTTGATGATTGCCAAACGAATTGTCTTTCTTCCCTTCTAAAGTATAAACTTCATGAGGATGGGGAATGTTGGGCTTATTCACGGGTATATCCCAGACATCTAGCACAGTGCCTGGCATATTATCTATCAAGAAACATGTCTTTTACTACATCACTGATATTTACCAAGAGCTATTCTTTGCCATTGGATCGATCCTAAGCTTCTTCAGGTCAGGACCAAATCTTGTTCATGGTGCTGTACCTGGCACTTTGTGCTAAATAAGTCTGTTTCACCAATTACTTTTGGGAGCTTTATTCCACCTGAACTTATTAAAAAAAATTATATGAATATAAATCTTCAGAGTTATATTAGACGAAACTAGGGAGTAATGTGATAACTTTAATACATGTGCTATAATGTATACATCCGAAGGAGTATTGCCTATTCAGTATTGTCTGAAATTAAGAAGAAAGAGCATTAAGGCACTTACTGTAGGGTTAGGTTGGCATGGGTTTGAAACCCAGCTCCTGCTTCTCTGAGCCTGGACTTCCTCATCAGTAAGATGAGAATATAATGCCTGCCTTGGCAAGGTTGTTGCAGAGATTAAAGGTTTATGAAAACAACTGCCATAGTGTCTGGCACACAGTAGTTGTTATGTGAATTTTAAGTTATTTTCTATTCCACCAATGCAGCCATTACAGAAAATGTTTTTGAAATTTCTTTTTTTTTTTTTTTTAATTTTTATTATTTATTTATTATTTATTTTTGGCTGTGTTGGGTCTTCGTTATTGTGCGAGGGCTTTCTCTAGTTGCGGCGAGCGGGGGCCCCTCCTCATTGCGGTGCACTGGCCTCCCACTATCGCGGCCTCTCTTGTTGCGGAGCACAGGCTCCAGAGGCGCAGGCTCAGTAGTTGTGGCTCACAGGCCCAGCCACTCCGCGGCACGTGGGATCCTCCCAGACCAGGGCGCGAACCCGTGTGCCCTGCATTGGCAGGCAGACTCTCAACCACTGCGCCACCAGGGAAGCCCTGAAATTTCTTTTTTGAAATAGTTTTTAGAGCTTTCTGTAGACCATCAGAATATGTCAATAGGAGAAATACTTTTTCCTTTGAGGATACGTTTGATTTTTAGATACAGTTTGGTTCAGAGAGCGTGATCAACATAGTTAATACCACTTTTGATATTTAGAAAATTAAGTGTGATTATAATGAGGATTCCTTTCGTTGTGTCTAAATTGGTACATATTCTGGCTTTCTCACAGGTGGCATTGGCAGCATGCACGTTCCATTAGGCACGTGAAAATCCAGGGAATTAACTATCAAAAAATCTATTGCTATTGAATAGCAGGCTGATACATCAAGCAGTATTAGTAAGCTCGAGAGAGCTGAGATCTTTAATAATATACTTCATCACAGGTTTAACCATCAAAATTTTTCTTCTAGCAAAAAAGAATTGAGGAAAAAAATGATCCAAGGTGCTACCCATATTCTTGTGTATGTTTGGGGGTCTTCTGTTTTCAGCTGGGTCCACAGGCATCAGTGTGGCTGATGCGGTAAGGAAGATGGTATCTACTAATGACCCAGAGGAGCCTGGTGCCCTCAGAGGCCTGTCCCTCGTAGGAGGAGGAGGAGCTGGCTGGGGGAAATGGACAGGGGTGTAGAAATAGGCACTCAGCTTTTATAGAAGCATATACTTGTACAGGATAATCCACAGGATGTCTTTGTAGGATAAGACAGTGGAGGCACAGGTCATTCTGTCTACTAGGAAAAACACGTTGAGGCAAATGGTTGCAGGAAGACAGTCCTCTGAGGCTGGAAGTGGTACCCCAGGCGGTATGGAAGCTAGACTGAGGGTTAGCCGAGCCCGGGGGAATCTGGTGACAACGTTCAGGTGACTACAAGGAACCTAGTTTTATTTTATGATCTGGCAGTTACTGAGGGCTCAGTATTTTACCTCGTCATTGTACAGAAGGTCATGAGTGTGAGGGATCAAGTCAACTATAAAGGGTTACTGACATGTTAATTATTTTTAAATATTTTACTAGTTTGTACCCTGAATTAACCTCATCTTGCATGTGTGTATATTTTGTTGATATTAGAATAATTCACCAAGAGCAGTTGATGGAGGGGCATGCGAAGAGAAGAGCAGAACATGAATATTTGTGACTCTTGGGTGGGGGAGGGGAGAGGAGCTTGTAGGACTCCCTTTGCCGCAGGGTAGTAGGGAGCAGTGTCACTCAAGCAGGGGGACTGAACCTGGCTGTAAAGGCGCCTTGTGGGGTAGACCTCACAAGGGATCAGTCCCCCTAAAATCTTCGTTGTAAAACTGTATGTGCTTTTGAGGTACTGGTGTCATTATAATTGTAATGGACATTGTCATTGCCCTTAGGTTTCAGGTGGGCAGCAGAGATACTTCCCCTTAGGGAAGAGATACTTCCACTTTCTCATAGAAGCTGACTGCTCTGTGAAATCTAGGGGTCCTCCTCCAGCCTGGCTATGGAAGAAAAATCCGTAGCCTTTGACTGCAACCATGGCAAACAGCAAAATGTTGTTTAAATTTTTTAGTTCAAACTTAAATGTCAAAATTAGATTTGAATTACTATAAAAATGCAAAATTCAAGGTCTTTGATGTTATGAAAAAGGTCTAGACAGAAAATTTAAGTGAAATAACACTTTTCTCCTTTTAATTCTTTCCTATAAATTCTTTATTGGTCATGTTTTCTGGGTATTAGTTTTCTTAACTGTTGTTAACCAGGTTGAAGTTATTATCTTAGCAGTGCCAGCAACATGCATTAGAATTGACTCTTACAAGGAGAAGATTCTGGAACCCAGTAGGCAGTTAGCCATTTAAAGTGCTCTTAAGGTATAAGTGGCACAAACACATTTTAGAAAGCTTTATGCTAAATAGATGAACATATTCTGATAGAGTGTTTTCAGTTTTGCAAGGCAAAATTTTGCCTCATGCCCAAATTTTCTGTTTATGATATAATTGAGTATCTGACTGTGATATAAAAAATAAGAGATTTAGATCAGCGGTCCCCAGCCTTTTTGGCACCAGGGACTGGTTTAGTGGAAGACAGTTTTTCCAGGGACCGGGTGTGTGTGGGGGGGATGGTTTTGGGGTGATTCAAGCGCATTACATTTATTGTGCACTTTATTTCTATATTATTACATTGTAATATATAATGAAATAATTATACAACTCACCATAATGCAGAATCAGTGGGAGCCCTGAGCTTGTTTTCCTGCAACTAGATGGTCCCATCTGGGGGTGATGGGAGACAGTGACACCTGAAGCGTGTTGCTTATGTCCAGTCTACTCTGTAAGATGCAGCTTAATTGTCACTTGCCACTCACTGATGGGTTTTGATATGAGTCTGTAAGTAACTGATTTATTATGGTCTCTGTGCAGTCAAACCTCTCTGCTAATGATAATCTGTATCTGCAGCCACTCCCCAGCCCAGCATCACCACCTCAGCTCCACCTCAGATCATCAGGCATTAGATTCTCACAGGGAGTATGCAACCTAGATCCCTCACATGTGCAGTTCACAGTAGGGCTCAAGCTCCTATGAGAATCCAAGGCTGCCGCTGATCTGACAGGAGGCGGAGCTCAGGTGGTAATGCGAGCGATGGGGAGCGGCTGTAAATACAGATGAAGCTTTGCTCGCTCACCCACTGCTCACCTCCTGCTGTGTGGCCTGGTTCCTAACAGGCCACAGACTGGTACCAGTCTGTGGCCTGGGGGTTGGGGACCCCTGATTTAGATAAAACACTAGCAGAAGCAACTACATATTAAATTTATTTCTGGCAAATGACCTGAATAATTTCTACTGGATAAGAAAAAGGCAGGGTATGTGCATTCATTTTCTATTGCTGCCCTAACAAATTACCACAAACTTAGTGATCTAACACAACACAAATTTATTATGTTATGGTTTTGTGGATTAGAGGTCCAACACAAGTCTCACTGGGCTAAAATGACGGTGTTGGCAAGGACAGCGTTCCTTCTGGAGGTTCTGGGGTGAACCCATTTCCTTGCCGTCACAGCTTCTGGAGGGTACACACGCTCCTTGACTTATGGCCGCCTTCCATCTTCAAAGCCAGTGAGGTTGCATCTTTCTGACCATCCTTCCATGGTCATATTTGCTGCTGAAGTTTCTCTGATTTTAAGGACCCTTGTGGTTTGATTGGGCCCACCTGCATAATCCAGGATTCTCTCCTTATCTCCAGATCCTTAGTCACATCTGCAAAATCCCTTTTGCCACATAAGATAACATTTTCAGGTTCTGGGATGTGGACGTCTTTTTTTTTTTCTTTGGCCGAGCCACACAGCTTGCAGGATCTTAGTTCCCCGGCCAGGGATTGAACTCAGGCCCACAGCAGTGTAAGTGCTGAGTCCTAGCCACTGGACTGCCAGGGAATTCCCAGATGTGGACATCTTAGAGGGAGGAGGGATTATCATGCCTACCATAGTATGGAAACCTAACACCGGGTTTCATTCAGAGAAAGTATTTTTCAAATGTGCCCATGATTTGTTACAGGTCTTAAGAAACTTTGACTTGGGTATTTTATAGGGAAGTGTTATACATATTTTAAAAAATGATGATGATTTGCTTGGATCTGAACCTACTTATTAAAGCTAACGTTCATTCTGTTTTGTTTACTTTGATAGTGATAACCTACTAAGGAGAGCAGCCTGTCAAGAAGCTCAGGTAATGCCATTTAATATGAAACAATTAAAACCCGCCTTATCTCCACTGTGCAGAAATCTCAGGCTGTTCCAGGGGGACTTGCACAGCGCCTTGCATCAGTGCAGCTTGGCTATTTTTTCCCCACTATCAGGGGTTGAATCAGGCTGCCAGCCAACTCTGAACAGAACTGGAGGAAGTTAACAATCTGGTGAAGAGCAGTTCTAACGCCCACCCCTTTAGACTTGTTTATTTCTGGATTAGTCCAAAGAACACAGAACTGGACTGGTTGGGCTCTGGGAATTTGTTCATGTCTGCAGGTGTCCTTGAAGATCTGGCTACAGCCTGAGTCATCCCTAATCCGAATAACCCCCAAGGATATCAGTTCAGAACAGGTGTTACCTCTCAAAGTCAAATCTTCTTAAAACTGTTGATTCATATTTTTAAAGCCTGTCTCTTTAGCACAACTGATTCAGACCCTGTCTCATGATATTGCACTTAAATATTCATCTATCTAGTTATAGCTGAATTGTTAATCCTTTCAAGTTTAAGGCCACATTTTTGTTCTTCCCTCCCCTCCAAATGTGTACGTTATACATTGCAGATTAATTTGCATGACTGAGTTGCCTTTTTGTTATGTCATTCAGGCATACGATGTCAGAAATACCAAAAAAGAAACATGAAACTAAAAAATGACAAAAGGCATGAGGCATTTAGTAGGAGAGGTGGGTGGCAAACCTCATGTTTGTTTTTGAAATGTTTCCATGGATGACAATGACAATAGATACTATTAATAAATTTCTCTCTTTAGTGATTCCCTAACTGTTCTAAATCCGTGTTTTAAGAATTTGATTGCTTTGTTGTTTTATCTCTTATGGCTCTAAGTTGTTTTGGAAATCAATTCAAATAAACTTTAATATTAAATTTGAGGTGACCTTTACCCCAAGCTAATTTTCTATTAGCAACTGGAAAATCCTCTTGGGAGGGGAGGCCTTTCCCCCTTGAAGGAAGAGTGGTCATGGGGTACTCCCTTTCTTGTGCAAAGTAAATACCTCCACCTCTGTTCTGAACTCCATCTCCTCTTACTTTTCCCACTGTTCTAATTCTCCACTTCCCAACACCCATTTAGCTCCTTCCATCTGAAAAAAGGAAGCGAATTCATCCTTATAGTCTCCTCCCTCTAGTTACTTTTCCTGTGTGTGTCCTTCCCTTTTCAGTCTAAATTCTTGAAAGAATATGATTTTTTTTTTTTAATCTCACATAAACTCACCTCATTGTAGTCTCATGTAAACCTGAGACATGAGTTGCAGGTAGATAAGACTTCTAGAGCCTAAAAACCCAGGACCAGGAGGAATAATCTAGAACTGTAGATCTGGAATCTGGCAGGTTAATTAAATCATTTCTGGCCAAATTCCAGAAATAGTATGGATAGAAAGAGAGCAAATTACAATATTTAGAGATTTGGCAGCAAAATGTTAAGATCTAACTCAGTAAGAGTGAAAACAGAGTAGTAATTATATATAACGTACACAGAAAACTTTTTACAAAGAAATAGTATGTCTTTCTGAAGTATTTAGAAATAGAAGTTTATTTTTTTTAAAGCAAGAGATAGACAATGGTGACAAAGGATCTCCAGTGGGCTGTCAGGGAGGTGGTAGAGTTGGGGTCAGTTACTTAATAAAAATTTTGGTATAACTTTCATTTTTCTCCTATCTTTACTTTGTGCTTCTGTACTTAATTCTACCTTCTTGGCCCAGACCTACTTCCCACCATCTAAGACTCGCAATTTTGCCCTCTGTGGGGTTTTCCTATTCTCATTCCTTTTATAGGAGGACCACCTCCTCCTCCCGTTAGTTCCCATTTTCACTCCTCACATCTAGTCCTCTGGGTGTCTTAACTCTGCCTTATCACTTATTAGCTCTTTAGAGCTGATAGAGTAGAAGTTTGGAGTTTGATATAAATTCTAGGCTTGTAATTTATTAATACTTTGACTGACTTAATCTTTCTGAATCTTGGCTTTCTCATCTATAAACATGGGAATATTTAATACCTCCTTGGTTTCTAAGAACTAAGAATTAATATGTGTGGAAGTGGCAAATACTAGGTGCTTAGTAAATATTAATTACATTTCTTTTCCTGTACCAGTTGATGGTACTTATCAAGGTTGCAAAGAAAGGAGGCAAATAGAGTATTAGATTTATTTTTTATGTGTATAAAGATATGAAGATTAACTGGTAACATGAAGATTCTTCATGAATAAGCTTTAGTAATAAGTTAAAAGAGAAAAAGGTTATATTCTGAAAACTAAAGACAAATTAAACTTCCCTTGTGACAGACTATGGACTTACTGGTTGTAATAAACCTAGTCATATCTTACAGAGAAAAGAAAAGTTACTTACCTTTAGTAGGTGAATGAAGCAGGGCGTTTTATTACAATATAAAATTCAGCTTATTTTCATTAAATAAAGGTGCACTTTTATTGTTGTTGTTTATGGTGGGGTTGTCAACATGAAATCCGGAAAGAACATTTGTTTCCCCAGGGTAGACACCGTATCTGCCAGAAGTAAATTCTTTTGGAATGAAAGAATATATGTGCTCACTAACTGAATAGAAGGACATTTACTGAAAACTTTTCTTTGTTCCTTTTTAGGTGTTTGGCAATCAACTTATTCCTCCCAATGCACAAGTGAAGAAGGCAACCGTCTTTCTCAACCCTGCCGCTTGCAAAGGGTAGTTCAGTTTGTGGTTTGTTATAGATTTGGTTTTTCTAAGGGGAAAAGAGGCACAGAATACTAGGCAGCTGGTTGGATTGTGTGGAATTGGAGCTACTAGGTTCAGTACCCTTGTAGCAATAAGATTCAATTGTAATGTAGAAATCACGGTTAATCACATATAACTGTAAAGCTAACTGATGCCTAGCTAACTGGTCTAATTGAAGTTTAATAATTATTCCAGAATTAACACTCTCAAATCAGTCTTATCTGCTTGGTGATAGCCCCCTTGGGAACAACTTCTGCTGCTGTGATGTAAATTATGAGTCCATCTCTGTTACAAGATGTTCAGAGATGGCCAAAAGCACTGTGGCCTTGTGACGTCAGAAACATTCTTTCCCAAAGTGGTGAATGTAGAGTTAGGTCTTGGAGGTCAGTCAAGGGAGAACACTCAGTCTTCCCGACTGACGAAATGGCCCATGGGGCGGGAGCCTAGAGACAGGAGTGCCGACTAATGTCCTTTGCTGTGTCACAGGAAAGTCTGTAAACTGGTCTGGTTGGCCTCGAGGGGTCATGTGAGGCAACTGTAAGAATTAAGATGTGAAGAATAGTTGGGACCTTGGTTGACAGTCATGTGTCCATGTTCATTTATTGGAACAAATGTACCACACTGGTGCAGGATATTGAAAGTGAGGGAGGTTTTGTGTGTGTGTGTGTGTGTGTGTGTGTGTGTGCGTGCGTGCATGTGTGTAGGGGAGCAGGGGGTATGTGAGAACTCTCTGTATTGTCCACTCATTTTTACTGTGAACCTAACAACTGCTCTAAAAAACAGTCTATTAATTTTTAAAAGTACCGTAAGCAAAATAAAAACTTTTTTTTTTTTACATTGCTAGTTAAGTACAACTCTCATTCAGTTGGAAAGGTAAATAAAAAGACTTCTGGTGGCTTTTAGAAGAAATCATTAAAATTTAAAATTATTTTTTAAAAATAGTAAGAATGAAAGGGTTGAGGGGGAGAAAAAAGTGATACCTTTTATTCTATCTAACGGCCAGAACAATTCTTTTTGTCCTGAGGAAAAATTAATAAGTATGTATTAGATTGGATTCTCTAAGTTCGAAGTCAAACGACATTAAGATAATAAGAACAACAACAAAAAGCATAGTTGGGAGTAGCTTCTAAGTGGTAAGGTTAACATTGGAGAGAAACGCAGGGGCTCTGAAATAAGTTTCTCTAGTCATTTCTTGGGAGGTAGTATGTGTGGCTTCACAGATGTGAGGGCTAGTCACGCCTTATTTCTTTTTAATTCATCAGTTTAAGATATTTACCTACAGATTATCTAAATCGGCTCCATTACTCTACCTAATTGAATCATATTTGCCAACCTTTGTTGGAGCCACTTCCCGCCCCCCTAAACATACCAGTCATAAGGCCTCTTGTTCATAACCAACACTGAACAAAAATATCAACAGAGGTTCTAACACAACACAATCAAAATACGCAAGATAACTAAGTAGTCACTGGTGGCCTGTGGGATAAGCTAGCAGGGAACTGGGTGTATACTTTGTATCCTCTTCTGCTGTGTGATACTGCCGGTGTTGCTTAACTCCTTAAACCCTCAATTTACTCATCTGTAAAGTGTGAAAAGTAATAGCGCATGCCTTATAAAACTTACCATGTAATACTTTAGGATTAAAGGAGGTAATGCCTATAAGGTATTTAGCATTCTTTCCATTTCATAGTTAGCACTTGATAAAAGAAATATAAGCTGCTGTTCTTGGTATTCCTGACCTGTAGGCTGGGTCAAAAGGTTCACTACTTGGCTCTCCCACCCTTGGATCTCTCCTTTTGCCTCCGTTGTTGTAACTGTTCCAGGTCCTATTACTTTAGAGATCTAGGAAGTTAGTAACTTGCTAATTCTCTTGAAATATATGGCAGTTTGTTTAAGCTATAATCAGTCATTTTGAGTTCCTACTTGAGATATTTGCTTTTTTTTTTTTTTTTTTAAATCATCACCTTTTTTGACCAGGATTCTTTCTTTCTTTCTTTCTTTCTTTCTTTCTTTCTTTCTTTATGGCTGTATTGGGTCTTCGTTTCTGTGTGAGGGCTTTCTCTAGTTGCGGCAAGTGGGGGCCCCTCTTCATCACAGTGCGCGGGCCTCTCATTATCGCGGCCTCTCTTGTTGCGGAGCACAGGCTCCAGACGCGCAGGCTCAGTAATTGTCGCTCACAGGCCCAGCTGCTCTGCGGCATGTGGGATCTTCCCAGACCAGGGCTCGAACCCGTGTCCCCTGCATTGGCAGGCAGATTCTCAACCACTGCGCCACCAGCGAAGCCCGAGATATTTGCCTTTTTAAAAAATGAATAAACTTTTTTTTTTAGATAAGTTTTAGGTTCCGTTTATACTTTTACACGTAAGTGTATTTGCATTTTTAAAGGTAGGTTCTTGTTGAAAAGTGTAATACCTTCATCTGCAGGCTAGGGTAAGGAAAGTGTTTCTTTTCTAAAGTCATGGTCCCCTTTAACAAGGTGAATCCCTGCCTGCTTCTAGGAAGCAGCCACTTTGAAACTCTCCAGCATCTTTTTTTAAAGCTTTCACTATTTAACTGTACTATTTTTGTCGTCTTGGCTCTGACCTGACATATAATTTATAATTTATCATGTAGCTATTTCCTTATGTAGTACTAGTTTAAAACTACATTACAGCTTTAGGAAATAACTGTGTTTTGCATTAATAAATAATACATTAGCGAGTAATTATTTTGTGTGTGCGTGTGAACCTGCAAATTGCTATAGGTATAGAAAGCTTTATTTAACTCTGGTGCTATCTCACCCTTAATTATATAATAAATAATACATTTATTACTGGTAACACTTGTTTTTCAATCTTTTATATGAAATATTAGAAGGAAAAATAATGCCTTCACTTCCCACTTCAGAGATTTTCTGTACCTGTGGCATTACATAAAGATGTGAATAAAGGCCCAAAGTTCAAATCTTTTTTCTTTCTTTCTTTTTTTAATTGAAGTATAGTTGATTTACAGTCTTGTGTTAGTTTCAGGTGTACAGCAAAATGATTCAGTTATATATACATACATATATTTTTTTCAGATCCTTTTCCATGGTAGGTTATTACAAGTTATTGAATATAGTTCCCTATGCTATACAGTAAATTCTTATTGTTTATTTTATATATATAGTAGTGTGTATCTGTTAATCCCATACTCCTAATTTATCCCTTCCCCCTTTGGTAGCCATAACTTCGTTTTCTATGTCTGTGAGTCTGTTTCTATTTTTTAAATAAATTCATTTGTATTATTTTTTAGATTCCACATGTAAGTAATATCATATAATATTTGTCTTTCTCTTTCTGTCTTCACTTAGTATGATAATCTCTAAGTCCATTCATGTTGCTGCAAATGACAATATTTCATTCTTTTTTATGGCTGAGTAATATTCCTTTATATATAATGTATATAATATATTCTACACACACACACACACACACACACACACACATACACATCTTTATCCATTCATCTGTTGATGGACACTTAGGTTGCTTCCATGTCTTGGCTATTGTAAATAGTGCTGCTATGAACATTGGGGTGCATGTATCTTTTCGAATTAGAGTTTTCATCTTTTCTGGATATGTGCCCAGGAGTGGGATTGCTGGATCATATGGTACTTCTATTTTTAGTTTTTTAAGGAACCTCCATACTGTTCTCCATAGTGGCTGCACCAACATTTATTCTTTGTAGACTTTTTGAGGATGGCCATTCTGACTGGTGTGAGGTGATACCTCATTTTACTTCTGCAAATCTTTTTTTTTTTTTTTAATTAATTAATTTATTATTTATGGCTGAGTTGGGTCTTCGTTGCTGTGTGCAGGATTTCTCTAGGTGTGGCGAGTGGGGGCTACTCTTCGTTGCGGTGCACGGGCTTCTCATTGAGGTGGCTTCTCTTGTTGTGGAGCACAGGTTCTAGGCGTGCGGGCTTCAGTAGTTGTGGCTCGTGGGCTCTAGAGCGCAGGCTCAGTAGTTGTGGTGCATGGGCTTAGTTGCTCTGCGGCATGTGGGATCTTCCCAGACCAGGGCTCGAACCCGTGTCCCCGACATTGGCAGGCGGATTCTTAACCACTGCACCGCCAGGGAAGCCCAAATCTTATTTCTTAAACTAACTCACAGGAGCTTACAGATGTGTTGTAAGTGATTAATACAGCCGATTGAGACTTCTCCAGCGTTTTGCTTCTCAGAGATAGATCTAATCTACTTCTACCTGACCCTTTCTTATCAACCTAGTAATGAAAGCAACCCTGCAAGGAGAAATGTTTACAGTATCACTAGCTCAGCCTTTTATTGTTGGGTTAAGCCCCAGAAATGGTGATCTGGAAAGGAGAAATTTCCATTTAGCCTTTCATGTTCATTCTAATCAGCATTCAGAGCTGTAGAAGAGGGAGGATATGTTTGTTTAATTTGCTTATTACGTGCTCACATAGGCCCTTGGTTCAAGGTATTCTTTTGGTTCTTGTGAAAATTTGCTCAAGCTTCTCAGTTTCTATTTTAATTCATAATCAGAAATGTTTTATGTTCTGTGTTCCATTTGATAGCTATTTCTTTTAGTTTAAAGAATGTTGGTCTGTGCATCACTCTACATGTTCCTCATTCACTACTTTTGTGTCTGTTTCTAGTATAAAATATTCTTAAGAAAGTTGAAGCATGCATCACTGATAAAAAAAATAATCTTTTTGAAAGAGGACTGAGTAAATGTGGATGTAAAAGTTAGATGTTTGGTGTTGATTGTTTTGAAAGTACTAGTTTTTGTTTTTGTTTTGTGATGTGATGGTTGAAAATATTTGGGTAAAAGACAAGTCAGCTGATTGGTATGTTTTAACATTTATTCAACTTTGAGACTCTGCAATTGGGGACTTTTTGCAGCTTCTGTATCCCTTGATTTCTAGTACATTCTCAGTCAACCACTGGAATATAAATAAGTTCCATGAGGGCTTATTACATTATACCTCAGTGACACGTATTTTTGTCTGCCTTGTCCTGTTGTTTGCCCAGTTCCTAGATGTGTCTAGCACACAGTAGAGGCTCAGTAAATGCTTGTTGAGTGAATCAGACATTGTCACCTGAGTGGAGCCATATCTAGTGTACACACTTCCTCTAGAGGAACTGGATTGTGCACTGTAAGCATCCCACATGGGTAAGAGCTTATTGTATAGACACAAGGGGCAAAATCCTGGAGGCCCCAGAGTGAAAGAGGCCATGTTTATATCCCGAGAAACTCATTACTCTTCACTAGCCTTCCTGTCCTTGAACAAATAGAGGAAACGTGTTCTCTATGCTATTTCTTGTTCTCTTCCAGAGAAGATGGTTGGGCTTTTTATATTTCCTCTTGAGAACTCGTGTTAAAATATTTGTGTTTTTTTCCTTTGTCTACAGCAAAGCCAGGACTCTATTTGAAAAAAATGCTGCCCCGATTTTACACTTATCTGGCATGGATGTGACCATCGTTAAGGTGAGAACTGCTCTAGAATGTTGATTTTATCCAAGCTACCCCTCCTTATAACATATCCTCTTCTCTTGACTTCTTAGCAGAAATCGCTTATCACTTAAGAAGATAAGAACAGAGAAGTCTATGTTGTGTTCTTCTTCTGATAATTAATAAGATAATATTGTTTTTTCCAACCACGGTCAGCTTTTCACTTTCAGAACAGGATTAAATGGAGCCATGAATTTGGCTCCTTTCATCTGACAGATAGGACGTGGAACTATTGTCTCCTGGAAGATGAAAGTTGTTACAGCTGTAAGAATTCCTTTTCTGACTATTAAAAAGAAACTTCAAGCTTGAGTAATTAATTTCTTGGTAGTTCCACAGACAGGTAAACATTTTCTTTCTGGTGAGGAATTATTTCAGGTGAGGAATTTTAAGTGGTAAAGCTTTAGAATTTTCGAGATTTGGGTAAGAAGAAATGGGGACAAAAATAAATGGGAGGGAATTGTGCTATTCTAGAAGATGCCTCAAGACTCCACTTTCTTGACTTTAAGTGCTATGTGTGTGGTATGTACATAGGTGTGTGTATTTGGTGAAAATCACTGTTACCATGTTTGTAAATCTATGGTATACCAATTTTTAATATTACACACTTTCATTAAATCATAGAGATTGAACGGTCATTTAGTCCAATTGACCATGCAGTGTTGATGTTGAACTCTCTTCTCCAGCTTGTCCGAGGTGTGGTCTTCTAGTTGTCTGCCTCCGGGGATGGGAGAGTGGGGAAGAAAACTGTCATTTATTTCAGGACCTGTAATGCATTTTGCAGACTCTACGTATGAGAGATCTGAGAATGGTTATTTAAGACTGATATTGTTTGTTCCTGGAGTGTTTGGTTGAACTCACAAGGAGAACCATCTGGGCCTGGAGGTTTCTTTGAAGGGAAATTTTTTTGTATATTAAATTTCTTTAATGGCTGTAGAAGTACATCAGGAAGTTCTATTTCTTCTTGAATTAATTTTAGTAAGGTAAATTTTTTAAAGGAATTTGTGAATTTCATCTAAGTTTTCAAATTAATAGGCATCAAGTTGTTCATAATATCTTCTTTTTAACTTTTAAATTTCTGTAACATCTGAAATACGTCATTTTCTTGCTCAATATTGTTTTATTGTTTATTTGTGCTTTTTTTTTTTTTTTGCCTGCCTGTCATGTGAGAGGTGCGTCAATTTAATTAATCCTTGCCAAGAACCATTTTTTGGCTTGTTGATCCTTTCATTTATGTTTTTTTCATTAATTTTTGGTCTGTCTTTATTGTTTTCTTCATTCTACTTTCTTTGGCTTTTTTTCTGCTGTTCTTTTTGACATTTTAACTTGGATGTTTATTTCATTAATTTTCACCCTTCTCTTCTGGTGTTTTCTTAGAAAGCTATAAACTTTACTGCTTCAGCTGCATCCTAGGAGTTTTCATATATAATATTTTCATTATCATTCATTTCTAAATGTTTTCTAATTTTCATCATGATTTTTGTTTGACCTATGAGTTATTTAGCATGTTTTAAAAATTTCAAATCTAAAGTTTTCCCACATCTTTTTGTTAATGGTTTCTGATTTAATTGTGTTATGGTCAGAGAATGTAGTCTATATAATTCCAGTATTTTAAGTTTATTGAGATTTGTTTTATGGCCTAGCATGTGGTTTGTTTTCATAAATGTTTTATGTAGGCCTAAAAAGAATATATATCAGTTATTGGGTACCATGTTCTATATATGTCCAGTAAGTCAAGTCTGTTAGTTGTGTGGCTCAAATCTTACATGTCCTTACTGATTTTTTTCTTCTGTTTTAACTATAGATTATTCAGAAAGAGGTGTTAGAAATATCCCACTAGATAGATTTGTCTGTTTCTCTATGTAGTTTTATCCACTTTTGCTTTTTTATATTTTGAGACTATGTCAGTAGATGCATTCACATTTCAAATTATTTCATTTTTCTTGCATGTTAACAGTGTCATAGAGTTACTCTCTTTAGCACTAATGCTGTCTTTTACTGTGGTCTATTTTATTTAGTATTGTTAGTAACCATACTAGCTTGCTTTGATTAGTTTTTACCTGGTATAATTTTTACTTATCTTTACTTAAGCCATTTTGTATCCTTATATTTTAATGCATCATTGGTAAAGGCATGAAAACAGGGTATTTTAAAGATCCAATGCTTTTTGTCTGTGTGCCTTTTGACTGGACCATATAATCCGTTAACATTTATTGTAATTGTTAATGTATTTAGATTTATTTCTATACCAGTTATCTATTGCTACATAACAAACTGCCTTGACAACAGTTTTTCTGCTTACAATTCTATTGGTCAACAATCCGTGTTCAGAGCTGTTCTTGTGTTGGTCTCACCTGGGCTCCTCAGTGGCTTGTCTTTTCATGACTTGATAGCTTATTTATTTCCTTTTCTCACTGAATAATATTCCATCATGTAGATGTACAACAGTTTGTTTATCTATTTACCTATTGAAGGGCATCTTGATTGCTTCCAGTTTTGCAGTTATGAATAAAGCTGCCATAAACATTTGTGTGCACGTTTTTGTGTGGACATAATTTTTCAGCTCATTTGGGTAAATACCTAGGAGTGCAGTGGCTGTATTACATGGTATGCTTAGCTTTGTAAGAAACTGGCAGACTGCTTTCCACAAGTGGCTGTACTATTTTGCATTCCCACTAGCAATGAAGGAGATTTTCTGTTGCTCCACATCCTCATCAGTATTTGGTGTTCTCAGTGTTTGGGGTTTTAGCTGTTCTGATAGGTATATAGTAGTTTCTCATTGTTTAAATTTGCAGTTCCCTAATGACATATAACATTGAATATTTTTTCATTTGTTTATTTTCCATCTGTATATCTTCTTCAGTGAGGTGTCTGTTCAAATCTTTGCTATTTTAATTGAGTTGTTTCTTGTTTGTTCTCTTATTGTTGAGTTTTAGAGTTCTTTGAATACAAGTTCTTTATCAGATATGTGTTTCGAAAATATTTTCTCTTATACTGTCTTTTAAAGCTGTGTTTTCATTCTCTTAACAGTATTTTCACAGAGCAGAAGTTTTTAATTGTAAAGAAGTCCAACTTATCAATTTTTTTCTTTTGTGGATCTTGCTTTTGGTGATTTATCTAAAAACTCATCACCAAACCCAGGATCACCTAGATCCTCTACTGTGTTATTTTCTAGAAGCTTTATAGTTTTTTATTTGACATTTAGGTCTATGATCCATTTTGAGTTAATTTTTGTGAAAGGTATAAGGTTCAAGTTTTCTGCATCATTAGGCCACTCTTTATCCTTTCTCTTTGTTGCATTTGGAATTTTCCTCTTAAGATCAGAGCCTCAAATGTGTCATCCCTATTAATGTAATCTTTTAAATTATGGTCTGTTAAATCTTTCAATATCTTTTTGAATTTTGGTTCTTTCATTCGTGTACTTGTTCATATTTATCAATTTTTCTTGCAAATATTTGAGTACCTACTACAAAGTAAGCTCTGTTCTACATGTTGAGGATACAGTCTGAACAAAACAAGTTTTCCCTCTCTGTCCTCAAAGAGCTTCCATTCAAAGTGTGAAAAGGAGGGATGCAGATAAGAAACATATACAAATAAACATATGATTTGTCAGATGGTGATGAGAGCCAACGAGAAAAATCAAGCAGGGTAAGGAGAACAAGAGTAATGGCGGTGTTAGTTTAGTTCCGAAGGCCAAGGAAGGCCAGTCTGGTAAGATGACCTGTGGAAGAGACGTGGGGGAAATGAGTGAGTCATGCTGGTAGGTTGGGGAAAGCATCCAGGCCGAGCGTACTGCACATTCAGAGGCTCTACGGAGGAGTGTACTTGGGGCTTGAGGAAGAGTGAGAAGGCAGATGTAGTTGGAGGAGAATGAGCAAGGGGAGACAGGAGAGAGGATGAGGTTGAAGAAGTCAGGAGGGGCAAGATTGTCAGGTTTGTATCATTTACGCATTCAGTCAATTACCTTTCCTCTCTGTTGTTGATAAAGTGTGTAGGGAGAGGCTGAATGGAGAGCCCTAAATAAATGTCACCAGGAATCTACCTACAATTTGATGTCCCTCCACTGAGCATCTTACTTTGAATGTAGACATTCAATTGGTAATCAATTCACCCAATTGTATTCTAGCGTATTGTTCCCACCTATCTCCACCTTGTCCCCAAGGATATTATCAAATAACTTGCCAGGTGCCTTGCTGAAGACCCAATAGAATGTCTATCTGGATTTCCTGATCTTCTGATCTAGTAATCTGTCAAAGATGAGGATACTCTGAAATGCCTCGTTCTTGGCGAACCCGTGCAGATTCCCAGTGATCACCTATTTCGGGGTGTTCACAAAGCATCCTTTTAATCAGGATCAACATATATTCTCTCTCTCTTTTTTTTAATATTCATTTTTGGCTGCGTTGGGTCTTCACTGCTGTGCGCGGGCTTTCTCTAGTTGAGGCGAGCGGGGGCTACTCTTCGTTGCGGTGCGCGGGCTTCTTTTGCTGCAGAGCATGGACTCTAGGCGTGTGGGCTTAGTTGCTCCGCGGCCTGTGGGATCTTCCTGGACCGGGGCTCGAACCCGTGTCCCCTGCATTGGCAGGCAGATTCCTAACCACTGTGCCACCAGGGAAGTCCCTATGTTCTTTTTTTAAAAAGTGAAATATTTGGATTGATTGAGCTCAGTCACCAGAGGGCAATGATTTAATCAA
Organism: Balaenoptera ricei; assembly: GCF_028023285.1. NCBI lineage: Eukaryota > Metazoa > Chordata > Mammalia > Artiodactyla > Balaenopteridae > Balaenoptera > Balaenoptera ricei. The sequence continues at coordinate 12,968,767 of NC_082647.1, read as the reverse complement.
CCATGGGTATGTAATGAAACCGACACAAAAACCCAGAAGGACAGGGTTTGGAAAGCTTCTGGGCTGGTAAACCTGTGGAGATCTGGGGAGAGGCGGTGCGCCCAGAGAGGGCCTGGAGACCCCACACCCCTCCCCACACACCTTGCCCCATGTACCTCTTCATTTGTCTGTTCATCTGAATCCTTTCTAATAAACTGATAACTGTGGAAAAAAAAAAAAGAAATATTTACAAATGTATAACTGCAAAGCCAGTCATTTCATTTTTCAGGATAAAAGTAGAACCACTCATCATAAGATTAGATGGTGTTAGTGTAGGGACTTCGTTTTTCGTGTGTTGCCTGTGACTTAGTGGCCTAGGTGCTTTAGCCCATCTGACATCCAAATCTTTAATTTTTGCCTATTAGTGTGTCTAGTAAAGTGTCAACAGGAGAGAGTGTTTCCTTATTTCAGTATTAGTTACATTACATTTGTTAAAATTCAGTGTTTGGTTTTAGAGGTGGTGGCTTAGATCATTCATTTAAGTCTACATATGTATCTGAAATGAGGTATTCTCAATACAAATGGTGAGGCTTACATACCATTTAGTCACCTTTTTGTGACTGCTTTGAGTCCTACCTATATTTCTTTATGTACAATCATAGCAAAACCACAGTAACCGTTTATGTAGTACAGTGCCAGTTAAGAACAATTACCTTGCTAGTCGCTTTTCATACTGCTTTCCAACAGTATTAGGAGGAAGCACTTTTTCCTTCCTCCAGTACACATGATTTCATTGATAAGGAAATTAAGATCCTGAGAGTTTAAGGCCACTCAGCTAAAAAGTAGAGTTGGGATTTAATCTGGGTCTCCTGGGCTCTCAAATCTGTGCTCTTTTTATTACATCTGTTTCTCCTTATTTGCATATACACTTGACTTTCTGCTTGCAGATGAAAGTCACTGGGTAAATGATGTAATAGAACCTGCACTGGACTAGAAATGATTCCTCTGACTAGCTGACTGTATAACCGAGACAAATCACTAGGTTTGAGTTTTATTTTTAAAGTAAGGAGCCGACTAGATGGCTTCTGAGGTCCCTTCCAGCTCTAAAAATATAAAACTATAAAAACCATACATAGTTGCTTTGATAGCTGTTTAGTTTTTCATGTATATCAGTTATGTAGAATTTAAGAAAAGATTCAGTGTAAAACTTTAAAGAAAATATCCCATATTTTTAGACCTTTGGGCTTGTGGCTCTAGGATGATAAATTTACCAAAGGCTTCCTTTGTATTGCAGACAGATTATGAGGGCCAAGCCAAGAAGCTCCTGGAACTGCTGGAAAACACAGATGTGATCGTTGTTGCTGGAGGAGATGGGACTTTGCAGGAGGTGTGGCCGCTTTTCTGTTTGAAACCATTTTGAAAGGGAGGAAAATAGAAATTAGGTCTTGGAGCAGTGGCATAAAGTGGTTATAATTTAAGGAAATTATTTCTTTGTAATCCATTCTTTTTAGGATTGTTTCTCTCTGAAACAAGTATAGCATTACATTTTTCTCGTGCACTTTTATTTCATTGCTTCGTATAAATTCTATACCCAGCACATAGAAGGGTTTTTCTTGTATCAAATTTAAGTTGGATAAAATGGAATAAAACAGGGTACAAAATGGTGCTGGGTGTGAAACGCTTTTTATATTTTGAAGACTCTTATGAAGTAGCCCTGTTTGTTAGGGAATCACTGTTTCAATTATGGGAAGGTTTCTTATAAAATAAACTTAAATAACAATTGCCTTTTAAAAAAATGCATCTGTCCATTCTCACATCATTTCCATCCCATGTAATGTTATCTCCTAATGGTACATTTAGAGGCAGAGGTCTACATGTTCCGATGTATGCGTTGCTTTTTTTCTACAATTCCATTTCCTTAATGCTTGCTTTGGTCCAATAAGGACAGTAAGTATATTGCCCTGGAAATGCTCTTCTTTTCAGAAGAAGAGGTGCAGGTGCCCCTCCCACTCAGTCACCCCATCCTGTGTACCATAAGTCACATCCGTACCTCGTTTCTCATTGTCTTTTGCCTCTATTTTTGTGGTTTCATTGGTGTTCAGGGACCAGTAGCTAACAGCAGACAGGGCACTGTCCTGTGTTTGACTTAGCAATCATGTGAGCCTTAGTAAGCTTCTTTTAAAAAGGCTGTGCTAATGATCTTGTAATTGTGTTTATGGCTTTTTAATGAAGTGTGAAGAATACGGATAGCATGCCAACAAAGTAATGAAGTGGACCTCATGACAGCCCCATTTAATCCCGAAACTCAGTGAGGCAGGAGATGCGGGAGAAGATTGGCCTTTGCCTTGACTTTACAAAATGTTTTTAAGAAAGAAACCAAATTGTGTATCTGGTATAATCTAGTCATCAAAATATGCCCTGGTTAAATAAAAGAATTGGAGGGAAATATAGCAAAATATAAACAACTGACTAATGATGCCCGGTGGGTTTATGAGAAAGTATTTTTTCTTCAGGTATTTTTCACAGTTTTTACAAGACATGGGTATTATAGTTTAAAAATAAAAAATAAATTAAGTAAAAATTCAAATTAAAAATGTCTTTTTATAGCGGGAATAAAATCTCCCTTGTCTTCATATTCATCAGTAAGAAACATTTATTGAGAGCAGGCTTCTCTCTGAGTGTAGCAAAGTGCTGTTTTTTTTCCCGATACGTGTACTTCATAGTAGGAAACTAGGATCTTTAGTATAATTGATGTGTACATCACATTTATACCCATCTTATAGAACTTAAAACGTAATTTTACTAATATAATGTAGAAGTTTTATAATTTTATAGTACTATTGATCCTAGGTGGAGAATAAAGTCTAATCTAGCTCTGATCTTATTGGAGAATAGTTTGTGTTTTAAGAGCCAATACATCTTTTGACATAGTTTCTAGGAAGAAAACAGGAACAAGTTTGTGGTCCATGAAAATTGAATCCAATTCTTTTATGATAAAGGAAATACAAGTTGTTCATAATAATTTTTTTAAAACATTTATAGGTTATAACTGGAGTTCTTCGAAGAGCAGATGAGGTGAGCTTTAAAATAAGAATAATTGCATTTTGACTTTTACTTTCCTGTTCTTTTTATCTCTCTTTATTTCTTTCTTTTACCCTTTCTCCCCTTTTTATATTTTAAGATGGGCACAAGTTGTGCTTCCTCGGATTTTAGAAAATAAAGTACTTCTGCCTATGTCATAGAACACTTTTATTAACTCATGGTGGACTTTTCTGCTTTGGGAATCCAGGGTATCCAATGGCTTTTACCAAGAGTTGTTTAAAATATAAAATTTCTCTATAGAATCTTTTCTTCAAAGGATTCCTTCATTAATAAATTGTGGTATATTCATATATTGGAAGCCATACAACAGTTAAAATGAATGAACTAGGTTTATAAATATCTACGTGGTAAATCTAAAAAATATTCAATAAAAAAGGCAGGTTGCCAAAGTATGTTATGCATTTCTACAAAGTTTTAAAATTCAGAAAACAAAGATACTCTTAATAGATGCGTAAACTATGTAGTAAAAGGATAACAGTGTGGATGGAAAGGAATCACACCAACCTCACGATAAAGGCTTCCTCTGGGAAGGGAAAGGGGAGTAGGATGAGAAGGGACTTGAATTGTATCTGCATCACTTTATTTCTTAAAACTCTGAAGCAAATATGGCAAAATGTAATATTTGTTAAATCTGGGTCTTGGGTACATGGGTATTTGTGAGATTACTTTAAATTATTGTAGAAAAGTGTGATAAAATATTTTATAAGTAACAACAAGAAAGAAGATCCTTCCCAGTCCCATTGGTAATAGTAGACTGAGCTCAAAATAATCTTTAGGAACCTTACGGTTTCTGTTTATTTGTGGCCTTTAATTAAGTCCTCTACTATGCCATTCTTCTGCTACTTGACCTTGCTTATTCTCTTAGCCTTGTTTATACTTGAGGTAGTTTATAAGGCACTTTCACCTGTCCTCAGTCAGTGTACAAATGTTAGACATTTTTAGTTGAATTCTGTCTGCAACTTTGTCAAATAGTGTGGCAATATAATACAGTCTGTCACAATCATGCACTTATCTAATATCTAAGACCCTCATTTTCTTAACCAAATTTCTTTCAACCTGTTGCCATTAGTGAGCACCCAAATATTCCTTCCAAATTTGAAGGTATGTTGTTTTCATGAACTGCCTTGTTCTAGAACCTGCTTCGTCAGTATTACCTGGTTGCTGGTCTAGGGGTGTGGGAAGGAAGGCTGGGAGGCAGGCCCAGGGTCAGTTACTTTGTCATAGTGGACACACCTGTGCCTCTCTATTCAACCTCATTTTCTGACCATAACAATAAAACTTTGCTCTTGTTTTCTTCCCCGCCAGGCTACCTTCAGTAAGATTCCCATTGGATTTATCCCACTGGGCCAGACCAGTAGTTTGAGTCAGACACTCTTTGCCGAAAGTGGAAACAAAGTCCAGTAGGTTGTCAATGTGGGATGGTAGCATTTGTGGGTGAGCGAGCCTGGGAATGGAAAATTCACACGTGTGATATAATTTTCTTTTTGAGTTTTGATAGCCTGAAACTTCAAATCATTAAGAGGAAGAGATCAGAGTTCAAGCGTTGGGTTGATTGGGAAGTTTCTCTGTTGGGTTGTGGGACCCTGGTGGTCTAATGTTAAGTCCTCAGGTCAGGTATGGAGATGAATACTGATGTCCTTCTGCCACTTAAGAAGATAGCTTCACTGATCCAAGCATACTGTTTGTGTGCTTTTGTGTTGTAAGATTCTCTGGTGAAGACATATTTGCAGTGATCATTTGTTTGCTTTAAGTATGCATGATGACAAATAGCAAGTTCCCTGTGGAGACTGGGCCAGCAGCAGCCTTGGCTCCGTTACCTTGATAATGTAAGTAGCTAAAAGAACCAAATATAGTTACATCCTTTAGGGAATGCCAAAAGTAGAAGGCAGTGTGGATAAAGCAGACAGAGAAAGTAGTGCAGCCCTGACATTAAATTAAATTGTTGTGAGTCTAAGAGTGTCCTCAGGAGTCAGGCAAGTTGTTATTATTGCTCTTTTTTTTTGAAAGCATTATGTAAACAAAGATTTAGTCTTTCAAGAAGATGGGAATCTTGAATTTGAGTCGTGGCTTTGACAGTGATTAAAAATATAATCTTGGACAAATCATTTTCAGGCAGGTTCTCATTGTCAGTTGCCTGATCTTTAACGTAAGCTTTGTGATACATTGGGGGAGGTCAATAAAAAATATTTGTTGAATGAATGAATTGAAATCTTCTCAAGACATTTCTTGTTATAACCTTCTAGAATCAATAACAATAATAATACTCAGGTGATTTTCTGTTTTGGATTTTTTTTTCTGCTTTAGGATTTTTATTTTAGATTGAGGTGTAGTTGACATAAAACATTATATTAGTTTCAGGTGTATAACACGATGATTTGATATTTGTATGCCACCACAATAATTATGGTTAACATCTGTCACCATTCAATAGTTACAGAATTGTTTTTCCTTGTGATGAGAACTTTTAAGATATACTCTCTTAAAAACTTTCAAACATGTAATACAGTATTATTGTTAGTTGCCATGCTATACATTCCATCCCCATGACTGACTTATTTTATAACTTGACTCCCTTCACCCTTTTTACCAGCCTCCCACACCCCACCTCTGACAACCATCAATTTGTTCTCTGTACCATCTATGAACTTGTTTTTTTTAATTTAAATTTAATTTAATTTAATTTATTTTTTGGCTGCATTGGGTCTTCGTTGCTGCACACAGGCTTTCTCTAGTTGCTGTGAGCGGGAGCTACTCTTCCTCGCGGTGCATGGGCTTCTCGTTACAGTGGCTTCTTTTTGTTGTGGAGCACGGGCTCTAGTACGCAGGCTTCAGTAGTTGTGGCGTGCGGGCTGCAGTAGTTGTGGCTCGCGAGCTCTAGAGCGCAGGCTTCAGTAGTTGCGGCGCACCGGCTTCAGTAGTTGTGGCTCGCAGGCTCTAGAGCGCAGGCTTAGTAGTTGTGGTGCACGGGCTTAGTCGCTCCGTGGCATATGGGATCTTCTCGGACCAGGGCTCGAACCTGTGTCCCCTGCATTGGCAGGTGGATTCTTAACCACTGCGCCACAAGGGAAGTCCCTTGTTGTTTTTTTTTTAAAGATGCCACCCACATATATCATACAGTATTTGTCTTTCTCTGTCTGACTTAGTTCACTTAGTATAATACCCTCCAAGTCCATCAGTGTTGTTGCAGATGGCAAAATTTCATTCTTTTTTATTGCTGAATAGTATTGTAGTGTATGTGTGTGTGTGCACACAAATGTTTATATATATGTGTCTCACATATATATCACATCTTCTTTATTCATTCATCTGTCAATGGACACTTAGCTTGTTTCCATATCTTAGCTATTGTAAATAATGCTGAACAACAAACACGGGTGAATATATCTTTTGAGTTAGTGTTTTCGCTTTCTTCGGATAAATACCCAGAAGTGGAATTGCTGGATCATATGGTAGTTCCATTTTTAATTCTTTGAGGAACCTCCATACTGTTTTCCATACTGGCTGCACCAATTTACATTCCCAGCAACAGTGCAGGAGGGTTCCCTTTTCTCCACATCCTCTACAATACTTGTTATTTCTTATCTTTTTTTTTTTTTTAAGTATTTATTTATTTATTTATGGCTGTGTTGGGTCTTCGTTTCTGTGCGAGGGCTTTCTCCAGTTGCGGCAAGCGGGGGCCACTCTTCATCGTGGTGCACAGGCCTCTCACTATCGCGGCCTCTCTTGTTGCGGAGCACAGGCTCCAGACACGCAGGCTCAGTAATCGTGGCTCACGGGCCCAGCTGCTCCGCGGCACGTGGAATCTTCCCAGACCAGGGCATGAACCCGTGTCCCCTGCATTGGCAGGCAGATTCTCAACTACTACGCCACCAGGGAAGCCCTTCTTATCTTTTTGGTAATAGCCATTCTAACAGGTGTGAGGTGATGTCTCATTGTGTTTTGATTTGCATTTCCCTGATGGTTAATGATGCTGGGCATCTTTTCATGTACCTGTTGGACATCTGTATGTATGTCTTCTCTGGAAAAATGTCGATTCCAGTTATCTACCCATTTTTCAAGTGGATTTTTTTTTCTGTTGAGTTGTATGAGATCTTTATATATTTTGTATATTAACCACTTACCAGATATATGATTTGCAGATATTTTCTCCCATTCAGTAGGTTGCCTTTTCATTTTGTTGATGGTTTTCTTTGCTGCACAGAAGGTTTTTAGTATCATGTAGCCCCACTTACTTATTTTTACTTTTATTGCTTTTGCTTTTGGTGTTAGATTCAAAAATCATTGCCAAGTCTTATGTCAAGAAGCTTACCCTCTATGTTTTCTTCTAGAAGTTTTATGGTTTCAGGTCTTATTACATTCAATTCTTTAATCCATTTTGAGCTAATCTTTGTGTATGGTGTAAGCTAGTGGTCTAGTTTCATTCTTTTGCATGTGGCTGTCCAGTTCTGCTTTGGGATTTTGAATAGGCTGGTTTTGTGGATTTATTTTTGCTGTTGTAGTTTTAGGAGTCATCTTTTCTCTTTTAACTTTTTTTTTTTTTTTTTTTTTTTTTTTAGATAAAACCTTGCTCCATATATCAAACACCAGGCATAAGGGTTGACATATCTCCGGCCTTTATTAAAACGTCTCTCATGCTTCAAGCCTTAGTCTGATGGGGAGTGTTCAGCTCTTTACCAATCATCCTGCAGCCTAATGTGGCATTTCAGTTTGCCATATTTTTTTCCCAGCTTAGAATTTCTGAGGGGCTATAAATATGACAAACAATGAATTAAACATTTTTTCTTATCTGAGACAAATCCTATCTGGTTTGGGTCTTGGTTACTTTAGATAGCTACTCTTTCCGCCTGTCAGTATAGATTATTAGAACTGCTTGCCAGCATTACCAGATATGCCAGTGATGCCGAGGTAGGACATGTCCCTTAGAGAACGCCTCACCTATCCAAAAGCCAGTGTCTGTGCGGTGTGGCTGCTCTCAGGGTCTTAGATAGCCTTCAGTTTTTTAGGAGCTGATTTTCCCTGTAGTTAAACTAATGTTGTTGCTGCTTCTATTTATAGTTTAAAGATTTATAAAACTTAATTTATAAGCATGCCCCAGGGCTCTTAGATAATTAAGTCAGTCTGCCCTGGGTTCATAATTTTGTAGACCTCTTAACATGGCAGATGCCTGAGGCTACTTAAAAGAACAAGGCTTTGCTTTTTGCATTGCTGTCAAGATTTGTTGTACCATAATTACTACAGAAGAAAAAGGAATTTTGAATTTGGAATGTTGCAGATAAATAATCCTAAAAAATAGCTGTTTCGTGCTACAGTGCTGCTTTATTTAGAACTTTCAATTATTGCTGGAGAATGATAAATTTAAGGTTGCATTTTAACCATCTTCTGCCAAGGAATTTTGAAAAAAAAATTAATAGAAAAAGGCATTTTTCAGTTGGAACATTTTTTAAAGGTCAGCCTCTCAAAAGCACTTCTTAAACCTCTTAATGCACTCGGTACTACTCAGAGCAAGCACAAAGCTTTAGGATTCTTTCTAATAACTTCCTTTGAAATTAATGTATTCATATCAAATTAATCTAAACTGGTGATCATGTGTCTTGCTTTCTCCTAAATTGAATCTCATTTTCTAAACTGCTACCTACTTCCCAGATAGCAACTGTATTGGAGGGAAAATGGGATAAAGATATGTTGATAGGGAAATATGAGAAAGTAAAGTAGGCTGTTTCTTAAGTTTCAGTTTGCTTCCTAGGGAACCCAGAATGTAATCCAAGCATTGGAATTAATGTGTATATTTTGGGAATTTATTATATTTTGCTAAGATAAGTCCAGCAAATCCTGTCCTTTAGCTATCCTTCAGATTATTAGAGTAAAAAGGAATATGGTTTTTGAAGTGCTTGACTTTCATTCTCTTACAATGAATGAAAGATGTTGTATTATTATTTATTTATCATATTTTCCAGTGATAAAAGTCAGACACAATGTAGAGACTCAATAAATGTGAAGTAAATAAATGATTGGTGCCTTGTATAAACTTTTCTTTGCCAAAGCCTTCTCTTTGAGTCTGTATCAGAGCCTTCCACTAGATTTGTATCAGTAATTCTTTTATACACCTTTGTTCTGATTTCTTGGAGTATTTTGAAGGAATTTGTCTTTTTCTTGACCCAGCTATTAGTACTCTGGGTAGGAGTGTGGTTGTGTGTGTGTGTGTGTGTGTGTGTTGGGGGAGGTGTTGCTTATTTTTCACAACATGATCATTTCCTTCTTGTTATCTTTTAGACATATTACAGATGCTACACTTGCCATTGTGAAAGGAGAGACAGTTCCACTTGATGTCTTGCAGATCAAGGTAAGATCTTTTCATCAGAGTTTGAAAAAATTAACAAAGTAATACATACTTTAAAAAAAATGTAGTAGTTCAAGTAAGATTATAAGGAAAACAACTGTCCCTCTTCTTACCCTTTCCTATCTGAAGTATAACCCCCCAGAGAAGATAATTTTACCTGTTTATTCTAGTTATCACTAATCAGTATGCTCGTGATGCTACTTTTTAAAATTGTGGTTAAAAAAAAAAAAACCCACAAAACATGAAATTTACCATCAGAACGATTTTTAGGTGTATAATTCAGTTTAAGTATATAATACTACTCTTTGGTTTATCAGTTTTAGACCTTATCTCTTGGCCTCTTATCAGAAGTCCTCTGTATCACCTCTCAGTATAGTTGTATCATGATTTTTAGTTCCTCTGTTGATTACCTTTGGCCCACAAGTAATTTTTCTGTTTTATATGGTTGTTTTGAGTATTAAAAGAGCTAATAAATATAATGCACTTAGGACAGCACCCGATTTCGTCTCACCTGTTTGTATGGTGGCCACCTCTCTATCTCATGCTCTGCCAAAGGCGAAACCTTTCTCGTGACCTATCTGTCTTTTGGAGGGCCTTCTCTTTGGAATTCAGGTTACTTGGTTGTCTTGCATTGTCAGCTCTCTGATGGGCTTAAGAATAATTATGATTCTGTAGATTATTAGGCTTTTTCTCATTTTTAGGGTGGGAACAATGTTCTTTGTTGCTTCCTACATCCTAGAGAGGAGCAGAACTTCCCATTTTTCTATTGGGTTGTCTAACATTTTCTTACCGATTTGTAGATAAACTCATGAATTATTCTAGAAAGATGTTTGCTCGCTTTGCCCACTGAAGGGGCCTAAAGGCAGTGACACCCAACAACAGTGAGCATATCTGGCATCCAGATTTTGGTCTCTAAATACCATTCCCTAATAAAACTTACCAGGATTCTGTGAAAAGATGTCTTTCAGAGGCAGGGCAAGAATAAGGCAAAGAACTACTCAAAAACTAATGAAGACACCACAAAATAGGAGCCCGCCTGATGGTACCCTATTGGCCAATTTTGGGATAATTTGAACATCAAAAAGAATAATGCTAGTGGATTATAATACATTAAATAAAAATGATGAATCTATGAATCTATAGTTATGTTACAGAAGAATTGCCAAATTGTAAATGTATAAGATACGACAGAGTTAGAGAATTACCATTTGGCAATCACTAGTGAAATCATTAATTCAAACAGGGATCATCAATGGATGCTACACACATTGGATAAAAGGTCATTGAGAAACAAATACCCACACAGTCTCAAATTATCGCAAGTTACTTAATAATTACAAAGGAAAAAAGTACCTTTATAGTAGAGAGATCTAGCACACACCGCCTTAACCAAGTGATCAAACAGCATCACCAATAATGGGACAGATGGACATTATCTGCCTCCTGATGTGATATATCGAGAAGGATACAACATCACCTATGTAGTTTTCTGCCCAAAACATTAGTCTTAACCTAACTGAATCTAATAGTGAGAAAACAATCAAATCCAAATTGTAGGACATTCTAAAAACAACCATTGATTTGGCTTCTTCGAAAATGTCAATGTCATGAAATCTAAAAGAAGATAGTCTGTTCAAGATTAAGGGAAACTAAAGAAATATCATAATGAAGTCCAGTATGAGATCCTGGACTGGAAAAATGAAAAACAGTGTCAGCCGTAAAAGATATCAGAGATATTTTAATATGGATGATATATTAGATGTTATATGCCAGTGTGAGATTTCTTGAGAGTGACAGTGGTGTTATGGTTATGTCTGTGTATGTCCTTGTTCTTGGGAGATACATGCTGAAATATTTAGGAGTGAAAGGCCATGAAGCCTGCAATTTATTTGCAAATGATTTAACAATACTACAAACTATACACACAGAGATAAAGCTAATGTGGGGAAATGTTGGCCTGGTGAAGCTGGGTGAGAGGTAAATATGGTGTTCATTGCACGTATAAAAGGTTTTTTGGTTTGACATCTTACCAAAATTAAAATTTTGGAGGGAAGAAGACCCAATAGCCATTCCTGATTCCTGATCAGAATCTTCTCTCTAAAAAGGGTTTAGTTCCTAGGGAAAAGATATTCTCGCTTGATGGTAGTTAAGTATCTATTCCTTCTTCATCTAAATTTCTTCTTTTTCCCCCTGGAAAAGGCAGGTTCTTAAGAAGGCTGAGCCATAAAGCCAAATAATCCTATAAACAGTGAATCCTGCATACTTTACTCAGGTTTAGCCTTAGAATGTACCAGCTACATTCAGGTTGTCCTCCAAAGGCTATGCACATTTTATATTCTTGCAAGGTTCCTAGTATCTGTGGAAGAAGGCTCCGTACTGTGTCATGATTCCAAACTTCAATCCTAAAATGTCGTTCCTAGTTATATGGCATTTGCTATATGCACGTTTACGGTTGATGAACCCGTGAGCTTGCAACCCATTTCCCTTTTATTTTCCTTTGTGCTTTATGCAGTGATATCTGGACTCTCCACCATGACCTTGTTGGTCAGGATAAAAGTGATTTAAGTTGCAGTTGATTCTTTAGCATCTAATAAAGCTTAATCGTTTTCACAAAATGTGCTGAAAGGAATGTTAGCCTGGAAAAGAGACTAGAGATTCAGCATCCGTTATTTTAAAGTATTGTTGCTGTCAAAGGAGTGAATCAGGGTAGATCTCTTAATAACTGAGTGATTGATTTACTGCTTCTTATTTATGTGTGAGAAGTAATACATTCCAGAGTAATTAGGATTTAACCGAACATTCTTGACTGTGCTTGCATTTAAATGTCTCTTGTCTTCTTTTTCTTTTTCATTCAAACATACTGATTCTGTGAATTGATGAAACCAGTATCAAATTTACCACAGGCTCTGTATATTGGTAACACACCCCAGGAAGCAGAAAACTTTTAAAATCAATTCCTAGAAAACATAGTACAGTAGCCTCTACTGTTGTTTTTGAGGCACCCAGCTAGGCTGAATTTGTCTTCTCTTTTTTCTTTATTTCTGGAAATTGCTTTCAGAATGTGGTGAAAAGCATTGCAGATGAAGCCTGATACCAGATTCCTCTTCTTTTAAAAAACAAACTGAAACACAATTAAACATATAATGGAAGATTCTCCAAAAATAAAAGAAATAGTCCTTGGAAGCTATAATAGTGCTTTATGTTTTCATTGTATAGTGTGAGTTCGCATCTCCTTAGGACTTCTAACTCAGCGAGGGAGGCAAGATGTGTATTAGTATCTTCACTGGACAGATTTTTAAAAAAGGGTTATCTGATCGTATGACTAGTTGTGCTGTAGACAGAAGTAGAATAAGGATTTTCTGTCTTACAGTCCATTGCTTTTTCCTTCACTGCTTTGTCTAGGTGGGATCACTCTTGGCCTGTCACATGATTTTTAAAGGGCAGTTTTCCCATGTGGACATCTACAATGCCTGGAACTTGACTTTAAAGTAACTACTGTAAAGATTTATGGAATTCTTCCTAGTTCTTTCTTTTTGGTCTCTCAGTTGGACTCAGACCCTGCCAACCCAGAACCAAATGAGGAAGATAGGGGAGGTGGTGAGAGTGAGACTCTCCCCCTTTCCCCTGTCTTTCATTCCTGGCTTCCTTCTGTTAAAGCCCCAGCTCTGATCACTCTCATACGACGATGCTTAGAACTGCTGCTGAGCTCCTTCTGCCTTGATTCTTTTTCTTCATCTAGAATCCCTAAAATCCATAGGTCGGGCAGTTGTCTAGTTGACCAGGATCGTTTTCCTGTCACTGTTCCTTAAATTCTGTTCCAACCAGCTCTCCCAGTTGTTTTCCTCTGCAGACCATGAGGCCATTTCCCAGCAGGGATTTACTCTGTCCAGGGGAGCCTCTGACTTGGAGCAGCTTATCTCCTTTGCTGCTAAGATCTGGCTGTGTGCCTGTCTTTCTGTACAGTATCTGTTCTTGTTTTCTGATCTCTCCATCTCATAATCTGACTATCGCCCAGAACTTCACTGGCCTAAGATACAGTGGTGCTTTGTCTGTTGGCTTCCACTCTGTCCAGCCGACCTTGCTTATTTTTCCTGTGCTCGTGTGTCCTGCAACTGGGACCAGTGTCTCCACTACTGACCCTCAGGCCTCTGCTGAATCCTGAGGGCTCCGTGTCCATCTGCTTTTCTAGACTCTTCACATTCTTCACACTCCTTTCCTACCCCTTGCTGGAACATAGCAACTCAATTCCGTGGAACCTTAAGGTAGCAAGGCTTTTCGGTTAATCTTAACAGAAGAGTCCCAAAATTCTTCCCCCTACATGAAGAAAGGGAAAATGGTTTTAGAACGCCAGTCAGGACATCTTGAGTACTTGGCTCAGCACTTCTTACTTCCACTGCATGCTTTAGAACAGCATTTCCCTAAGGAATATTACTTATGCAAGATGTCTTCCCAGAGAAGGGCTGAACAGTTAACAACTCAGGAAAGCTGTATATTGTATTTCTTCTTTTGGAAATTTATAATGTACATTAACATATTAAAGACTCTAAGAAGAATTGCAGTAAACCTAACTTCTTTCAAACCAAATAAGTTTGATATTTCCCAACTTATTTCAACATGGAATCTTCTATCATCATCATCATCATCAGCTGTAACACTTAACATCTTAAGAAACATTTGGGAAATGTTTCCATTGATACAGCAAACTATTCACATAGTGTTAATTCTCTCCCTTAGGCTAGAGCGCCCTTTCTCCTCGTTTCTTTTCTTTCTCTCTACTTTCTTCCCACCCTCCCCAATGTAGGTGCTTTATTTATTTTTCCTTTCTGGGGAAGGACTGGGGAAATCACTATAGTATGCACTTATTACTGTAATATAGTGTCCTTCCTCAAGGGACCTGATTTCTCTCTCTCTCTTTTTTTTAATTAGCATGCATCTTCCCTAGTCCAGTACTGTATGATTCAGCCTCGTTCCTTCTCTTTCAATACTATATAGTGCTTAGCTCACTCTTGGGAACCTCCTAGGTAGATCTGCAAAAATTATAATGAATAGATAAAAGAATGAATCCAGGAATTATACAGATATACATATAGATACAGATACACATACATATAAATGCTGGATCAAAAAACATAGTTAGATTGCATTAAAAAATTCCTCCCACCCCCATTCCCTGCCTCTGTCAACCACCAGTCTGTTTTCTGTATCATCTATAAGCTTGTTTTCTTTGTTGTTGTTATTTTTTGTTTTTTTTTAGATCTCACATGTAAGAGAGATCATACAGTATTTGTCTTCCTCTGACTTACTTCACTTAGCACAGTGCCCTCAAGGTCCATCCATGTTGTCCCAAATGGCAAGTTTTTATTCTATTTTATTCCTGAATCTGTGTGTGTATGCGGGCCCGCGTGTGTGTGTGCATGCCACAGTTTCTTTATCCATTCATCTGTCGATGGACACTTAAGCTGTTTCCATATCTTGGCTATTGTAATTAATGCTGCAATGAACATGGGGGTGCATGTATCTTTGTTTTATTTTTAAAATTTTTTATACAGCGAGTTCTTATTACTTATCCATTTTATACATATTAGTGTATATATGTCAATCCCAATCTCCCAATTCATCCCACTGCCCCCACCCCCACCACCACTTTCCCCCCTTGGTGTCCATAGGTTGTTCTCTACATCTGGGTCTCATTTCTGCCCTGCAAACCGGTTCACCTGTACCATTTTTCTAGGTTCCACATATATGCGTTAATATACGATATTTGTTTTTCTCTTTCTGACTTACTTCACTCTGTATGACAATCTCTAGGTCCATCCACATCTCTACAAATGACCCAATTTCTTCCTTTTTGTGGCTGAATCATATTCTATTGTATATATGTACCACATCTTTGTCCATTCGTCTGTCGATGGACATTTAGGTTGCTTCCATGACCTGGCTATTGTAAGTAGTGCTGCAGTGAACACTGGGGTGCATGTGTCTTTTTGAATTATGGTTTTCTCAGGGTATATGCACAGTAGTGGGATTGCTGGGTCATATGGTAATTCTATTTTTAGGTTTTTAAGGAACCTCCATACTGTTCTCCATAGTGGCTGTATCCATTTACATTCCCACCAACAGTGCAAGAGGGTTCCCTCTTCTCCACAGCCTCTCCGGCATTTGTTGTTTGTAGATTTTCTGATGATGCCCATTCTAACTGGTCTGAGGTGATACCTCATTGTAGTTTTGATTTGCATTTCTCTAATAATTAGTGATGTTGAGCAGCTTTTCATGTGCTTCTTGGCCACCTGTATGTCTTCTTTGGAGAAATGTCTATTTAGGTCTTCTGCCCATCATTGGATTGGGTTGTTTGTTTTTTTAATATTGAGCTGCATGAGCTGTTTATATATTTTGGAGATTAATCCTTTGTCCGTTGATTCGTTTGCAAATATTTTCTCCCATTCTGAGGGTTGTCTTTTTGTCTTGTTTGTAGTTTCTGTGCAGCTATGCAAAACCTTTTAAGTTTCATTAGGTCCCATTTGTTTATTTTTGTTTTTATTTCCATTACTCTAGGAGGTGGATCAAAAAAGATCTTGCTGTGATTTATATCAAAGAGTGTTCTTCCTATGTTTTCCTCTAAGAGTTTTATAGTGTCCGGTCTTACATTTAGATCTCTAATCCATTTTGAGTTTATTTTTGTGTATGGTGTTAGAGAGTGTTCTAATTTCATTCTTTTACATGTAGCTGTCCAGTTTTCCCAGCACCACTTATTGAAGAGACTTTTTCTCCATTATATATCCTTGCCTCCTTTGTCATAGATTAGTTGACCGTAGATGCGTGGGTTTATCTCTGGGCTTACTATCCTGTTCCATTGATCTATATTTCTGTTTTTGTGCCAGTACCATATTGTCTTGATTACTGTAGCTTTGTAGTATAGTCTGAAGTTAGGGAGTCTGATTCCTCCAGTTCCGTTTTTTTCCCTCAAGAGTACTTTGGCTATTCGGGGTCTTTTGTGTCTCCATACAAATTTTAAGATTTTTTGTTCTAGTTCTGTAAAAAATGCCACTGGTAATTTGATAGGGATTGCATTGAATCTGTAGATTGCTTTGGGTAGTAGAGTCATTTTCACAATATTGATTCTTCCAATCCAAGAACATGGTATATATATCTCTCCGTTTGTGTCATCTTTGATTTCTTTCATCAGTGTCTTATAGTTTTCTGAGTACAGGTCTTTTACCTCCTTAGGCAGGTTTATTCCTAGGTGTTTTATTCTTTTTGTTGCAATGGTGAATGGGATTGTTTCCTTAATTTCTCTTTCTGATCTTTCATTGTTAGTGTATAGGAATGCAAGAGATTTCTGTGCGTTAATTTTGTATCCTGCAACTTTACCAAATTCATTGATTAGCTCTAGTGGTTTTCTGGTGGCATCTTGAGGATTCTCTATGTATAGTATCATGTCATCTGCAAACAGTGACAGTTTTACTTCTTCTTTTCCAATTTGTATTCCTTTTATTCTTTTTCTTCTCTGATTGCCGTGGCTAGGACTTCCAAAACTATGATGAATAATAGTGGCGAGAATGGGCATCCTTGTCTTGTTCCTGATCTTAGAGGAAATGCTTTCAGCTTTTCACCATTGAGAATGATGTTTGCTGTGGGTTTGTCATATATGGCCTTTATTATGTTGAGGTAGGTTCCCTCTGTGCCCACTTTCTGGAGAGTTTTTATCATAAATGGGTGTTGAATTTTGTCAAAAGCTTTTTCTGCATCTATTGAGATGATCATATGGTTTTTATTATTCAATTTGTTAATATGGTGTATCACATTGCTTGATTTGCATATATTGAAGAATCCTTGCATCCCTGGGATAAATCCCACTTGATCATGGTGTATGATCCTTTTAATGTGTTGTTGGATTCTGTTTGCTGGTATTTTGTTGAGGATTTTTGTATCTATATTCATCAGTGATATTGGTCTGTAATTTTCTTTTTTTGGAGTATCTTTGTCTGGTTTTGGTATCAGGGTGATGGTGGCCTCATAGAATGAGTTTGGGAGTGTTCCTTTCCTAGCGATTTTTTGGAAGAGTTTGAGAAGGATGGGTGTTAGCTCTTCTCTAAATGTTTGATAGAATTCACCTGTGAAGCCATCTGGTCCTGGACTTTTGTTTGTTGGAAGATTTTTAATCACAGTTTCAATTTCATTACTTGTGATTGGTCTGTTCATATTTTCTGTTTCTTCCTGGTTCAGTCTTGGAAGGTTCTACCTTTCTAAGAATTTGTCCATTTCTTCCAGGTTGTCCATTTTATTGGCATAGAGTTGCTTGTAGTAGTCTCTTTGGATGCTTTGTATTTCTGCGGTGTCTGTTGCATATATCTTTTGAGTTAACGTTTGTGTTTTCATTGGATAAATACCTAGAAGTGGAATTGCTGGATCACATGGTAGGTCTATTTTTAATTCTTTGAGGAACTTCCATCCTATTTTCCATAGTGGCTGCACCAATTTACATTCCCACCAGCGTGCACAAGGTTTCCCTTTTCTCCACATTCTCAACAACACTTGTTTTTTCTTGTCTTTTTGATGATAGCCATTCTAATAGGTGTGAGGTGTTATCTCATTGTTGTTTTCATTTGCCTTTCTCTGATGATTAATGATGCTGGGCATCAGTATGTCTGTTTCTCTGCTTTGCCCATTTTTCAAGTGGATTGCTTTTTTTTTTTTTCTATTGAGTTATATGAGTTCTTTATATATTTTGGATATTAACCCCTTATCAGATATACGATTTGCAAACATTTTCTCCCATTCAGTAGGTTACCTTTTTATTTTGTTGATGGTTTCCTTTGCTGAACAGAAGGTTTTTAGTATGATGTAGCCCCACTTATTTGTTTTTGCTTTAGTTTCTTTTGCTTTTGGTGTCAAATTTAAAAATCATTGCCAAGACTTATGTCAGGAAGCTTACCCCCTATGTTTTCTTCTAGGAGCTTTATTGTTTTAGGTCTTATATTGAAGTCTTTAATCCATTTTGAATTAATCTTTTTATGTGGTGTAAGATAGTGGTCCAGTTTCATTCTTTTGCATGTGACTGTCCAGTTTTCCTAGGATCATTTATTGAAGAGACTGTCCTTTCCCCATTGTATATTCTTGGCTCCTTTGTTATAAATTAATTTACCATATATGTGTGGGTTTATTTCTGGGCTCTTTGTTGATTTATGTGTCTGTTTATATGACAATACCATGCAGTTTTAATCACTATAGCTTTGTAATATAGTTTGAAATCAGGGAGTGTGATACCTCCAGCTTTGTTCTTCTTTCTCAGGATTGCTTTGGCTGTTTGGGGTTTCTTTGTGGGTCCATACAAATTTTAGGATTATATGTTCTATGTCTTTGAAAAATGTCTTTGGAATTTTGGTAGGGATTGCATTGAATCTACAGATTGCTTTTGGTAGTATGGACATTTGAACATCAGTAATTTTTCCAATCCAGGAGCACAGAATATCTTCCCATTTTCAATTTCTTTCATTAATGTCTTGTAGTTTTCAATTTCACCTCCTTGTTTAAATTTACTCCTAGATATTTTATTCTTTTTGATGCAGTTGTAAATGGGATTGTTTTCTTTATTTCTCTTTCTGATAGTTTGTTATTAGTGTATAGAAATGCCACAGATTTTTGTGTATTGATTTTGTATCCTGCAACTTTACTGAATTTATTAGTTCTGTCATGTCATCCATAAATCATGATAATTTTACTTCTTCCTTTCCAATTTGGATGCCTTTATTTCTTTTTCTTACCTAATAGCTCTAACACTTCCAATACTATGTTGAATAAAAGTGGTAAGGGGAGGCATCTTTCTTGTTCAAGATCTTAGAGGAAAGGCTTTTTACTGTTGAGTAGGATGTTAGCTATGGTCTTGTCATATATGGCCTTTTATTATGTTGAGGTATATTCCCTCTATACCCACTTTGTTGAGAGTTTTTATCATAAATCAGTGTTGAAGTTTATCACATACTTTTTCTGCATCTAGTGAAATGATCATATGATTTTCATCCTTCATTTTGTGGATGTAGCATATCATACTGACTGATTTGAAGATGTTGAACCATCCTTGCATCCATGGAATAAATATTGATTTATGGTGTCTGATTCTTTTAATGTATGGTTGAGTTTGGTTTGCTAATATTTTGTTGAGGGTTTTTGTATCTATGTTCATCAGGAATATTGGCCTTTAATTTTGTTTTCTTGTATTGTCCTTGTCTGGTTTTGGTATCAGGGTAATGCTGGCCTTAAAAAATCAGTTTGGAAGAATTCCTTCCTCTTCTGTTTTTTGGAAGAGTATGAAAAGGATTGGTATTAATTCTCCTTTGAATGTTTGGTAAAATTTACCAGTAAAACTGTCTGGTCCTGGACTTTTGTTTGTTGAGAGGTTTCTACTGATTCAGTCTCCTTACTAGTAATCAGTCTGTTCAGATTTTACCTTATTCTTTAAAATTTATGGTTTGTCTTAAAATTTACATTGTGTTTTCCCTGACCATCCATCTCCTTGGCTCCCTCACTCACTATACAGTTGCACCTGCTCTGTACTTTCATAATACTTGATACACATCTCTGTTCTTTGAACCTACTGCATTGTGTTGTTATTGTCTGTGTCTTTCTACCCCCCATTATACCTTGAGCTCTTTGAGGACATTTTTTTATCACTAGTTCCTAATATATAATATATATCCGTTAATGATGATTCATGAAAAAAAAATGAATGAATGAACGATTAGCTTAGTATAGTCAGGATGGCTCAAGCCCTGCTGTCTTCCACAGTATGCACTAGGCACCCAGGAGACTAATACATCCTTGCTGTGCCAGTAGTGGGTTACCTTACCATCACCTCTTTGCTCTGCCATTTCCCTCTAGCTCCTTCTTCTCTTGCTTAAGCAGGTACAGAGAGCAGAAAAGGAAATCTGCTTCAACAGATACACAACCAAGGAATGAGAGGCCAGTGTCTTTTACTGGTAGGCTGGCCCTATTCATGTGTGATCTGCCTAGAAAACCCTCACTTGTTTCAGGGTAGCGGGAACAGGAGTGAAAGTGGGACTGAGCGGGGAAGGACTACCTCTCCTAAGAAGACTTAGATGCTTTCTCTAGGCCAACAACTTACAGTGCCAAGGATTCTCCTCCAGTTCCTAATCTTTTGCTTACCCTGGTTCTAATGATTGCATGGTGGAAACCGAGCTGGTTCTGTGCCTGCTTAGCAAATTCTGTGGAGTTGTGTCTGGCATTTGGCATCTCTCTTTAGAATGTGGGGCACCCTTGGGCTTCAGCTGCAATTCTGAGCTACCGGGAAAGTCCCTTTCAGAATCCTGATGTATATATTTTCATATAGGAAAGCCCATCATGAAGTGTAAACACTTGGAGGCAGTGGCTCAATTGTGTGTTTTCTATATATTGCTAAATAAACTCACTGATTTATTAGAAGCTTGCTGATTATAATATGCAGTATTTGGCCATAAAGCACTGGACTAAATCCGAATCACTTTTCATCCTGATTTGTTATGACAAATATCTGGCTGTATTTTCAGATATCCAAGTGAAACATTCTGGAGTACCTACCAGGTTGCTGATCTTCCTTGATAGCTCTTGGCCCTCCAAAGAGAACGCAGGCTTAAATTATCTTTGCCTTGGACAAGTATAAGAGAGAGAAGAAATTCTGGCTGACCCAACTAATTGGTCCAAGAATCAGCATAATGATTACAGTCTGAAGTATGATACTGTATTTTCTTGCAGCGGATTCATGAGGCCTATACAAAAAAGTTAGCTTCATTTTACAGGACAGTTTATTTAAGTACTTTTACTGAGCACTCACAGAATTAATTTCTTAAATTTGGAACATCCCTTTTAGAATTTTGGTTTGATGAAACGTAGGCCATGAACGTTTGCTGGTTACTTACCTGTAGAGAGTTCCAAGTTATTGTCGTCATTAATTTAAATTAAATGTGTTTAACTTGCAGGGTGAAAAGGAACAGCCAGTGTTTGCACTGACCGGCCTTCGATGGGGATCCTTCCGAGATGCTGGCGTCTCAGTTAGCAAGTAAAGGGGCACTGTATTAACGTGTGGTGATTTTGAGACACCTTCTTATTCTGTCCCTGTCTTTGCGGTTTCAATATGTAGTGATCTAGGTTGAATTATGTGTGAATAACAGAGGTAGAGGTTTAAGTTCTTACGTGCAGAGAGGCTGCGGAGAGTTCCGGTTTCCTCCACCCTAGCCTGGCGGAAGCTCAAGAGGAGCAGCTGGCATCTCTCTTTCTAGACGTCGTATGTGAGCGTGGTTGAGGCCGCGCTAGCCCGGAGGGGCACTGGCTGGCCTCTCCTCCCGCGGCCTGATTAGCTGGGTACCAAGTCAGAGGCACCGCTGGGGCCACAGCCTCGTGGAGCTTTCACAGCCCTCGTCGGGTTTCACAACCCCCCACGAGAGGTGTTCTTTCTGAAAGCCTAGCAGATCCATAGACCCCAGGCCGCCTCTTTCAGAGGAGGAAGAAAGGCAGATGCCTGGCTGCGTTGGGAGATGGAAGAAACAGGCCTGTGGAGGAGGTGATTAGAGGGCCGCCGCTGGCTTTTCATGTGAACGGGCTTATTTTTGGAGAATTCATCGTGTAGAATAGGCTCCTGGCTCGGAAAGAGGGTGTGTCCTGTTCTGTTGCATGGAGAGGCTGCTTGGGCAGGGCTTCCTGAGGTGGGGCTGAGCAGATGCGGCGTGAGGTTCCCTCCTCGCTCGTGGGCGTTAGTTTTTCTTTTCCTCTTCTTGAAAACGGGCTTACAATTTTAGTATGGTTGAAATGAATTATGATTGATCTCACACACAGCTTTTATCAAGAAACCCCGCTTTCACATTGTAGGCATTCCTGCTCATTTTCTTTACAGAAATTTTTCTTGTTTTGTTTTGTTGTTTTTTTTGATGTGACCATTTTTAACTTTATTGAATTTCTGTTATGATATTGCTCCTGTTTTATGTTTTGGTTTTTTTGGCCGTGTGGCCTGTGGAATCTTAGCTCCCCAACCAGGGATCGAACCCGCACCCCCTGCATTGGAAGGCGAAGTCTTTTAACCACTGGACCGCCAGGGAAGTGCCTACAGAAATTTCTCTCATTTGTTTCACTGGTTATTCCTGCTAATGAAGTTCCTGACAGCGGACTGTCCAAAGAGAGATATCATTATGTTATATCATACACTGTGTTCTTTAATATTTCACAGCTTTTATTTGCAAGTATGCCATGGTTATCTTGATTCCACAAGTTATCTTTGTGTCTGATCTGTAATCTCAAATGCCAGCAATTTACCAAGAGGAATTGCTTAGTTTCCCCTGAGAAGGTCTGATGAGAGCAAATTGCTTTCTAAATGTACTGAGCACAAGCATAGGCCAGCCCTTTAGGAATATCACACGCGGGCCCATATTCTGTTTGATTTCCGAGCAGTGAATTTTAAAATTCTGGTGGTGGTTACACCTGGATTAGGACCATGCACTGAGTCGCTCTGTGTGTCATGAGAGACACAATCGGGACGCGAGAAACCAATTCCTAGCTGGCCTCAGGAAGACTGCACGCACAGTGTCAGAACTTGCTATTGATACAGATGGAGGGAACTGCAGGCAGTTTGGATGGGATGTGTTTCTGTCTGGCTAACTGGGAAAAGAAGCAAATCATTGAGTAACCTTTGAAACAAAATAACAAAAACAAAAAAATTAGATGGTCAAAGCCCTCATTAATAGCCTCACCGTACTTACCTGGATAATAGTTAGAGTGGTTCCGCATTGCTCGTTCTATAGCTAAACTCCTTATTTGGGCATTCAAGGCCCAACTTAATCTGTCAGCACCCCTAATTACAGAGTTGTGTATCTTTGCTTTAAATAAAGCTTTTGCTCTGGCTATTACTCTCAGTGTTTCCCGTACTTCTACTACTCCTTCTGCCTAGAATGATTTCCTTCCCTCTTTCATGTATCTAAATCCAACCCATGTTTCTAGGTCCCGTGCCCTTACTTTGTTCTAGTGTCATTCATTATGCAAGTGTGGCTGCTTCAATTTTAGGCCCTTAATGATTTCTTGTGCCGTCTTGACTCTCCTT
Organism: Balaenoptera ricei; assembly: GCF_028023285.1. Taxonomy (NCBI): domain Eukaryota; kingdom Metazoa; phylum Chordata; class Mammalia; order Artiodactyla; family Balaenopteridae; genus Balaenoptera; species Balaenoptera ricei. The sequence continues at coordinate 12,945,272 of NC_082647.1, read as the reverse complement.
ACCAATGAATAGTGATCAGTTTATACCATGTCATATAAATATGTTTATTTGTTATTTTCTATTACTTTGGGGGGCCTTATTTTCTCAAATTAGGAGCCCTCAAAGGCAAGAATTTTATATTCTTTATATTGCTGCATTTCCTCCATATACATAGTAAGTGCTAAATAAATACATATTGATCCAAAACAAATAGAGAGCAGTTAAGATGGGCTGGTAGGTGACAGATAAGTTTTAAGAGAGAAATCTGCTTTATGCCACTTTTCTAATTCCAACTAGGTATCTTTTTCTCTTCAGTAGCTTTTAGGTATTTAGCGATATGAAGTAGACCCTCTTCATTCCCAGATTTCACATTTGCCATTTTCAAGCTGCATAACATGAGTAATGTGAAGTTATGCTGATTTACAGATTTTAATTGTGTTTGTGTGTGAGAGAGAACACGGTGTGCAGAATGCAGCCATTTAGCTCATGAGTAATACATCAGCACCCAGCAACTACATCTCATTGTGGCTTTATCACTCTCTGCTCATTTGGAATGTATACTCAACTGTATTCCATGGTGGAAAGTATATATTACAGTGATACCTGTGAATTTAGAGATTCAAGGAGACTCTGATTATATATCCCTTGTAAATTGCAAGGATCTAGCTGCTGTATAACTAATTATGTATGGTTTGACATGGTATTCAAATGCAGATTAAAAACTTACTGCAATACTTTTTTTTATGCTAAACCACAGTCTCCAAGCCTCCAGAGCAGACACTCATGGTAAAGGTGTAATTCTAATGTATTATCCGTCATGAATGGTATCTAGCACATTGATAGTTCTTTTAATATTCTAATTACATTTTTATCTTGGTCTTTCTCAGGTACTGGTATCTTGGGCCTCTAAAAACCAAAGTAGCCCACTTTTTCAGCACTCTTAAGGTAAATACAGTTTACAATGTAGAAGTTTGAGCTCTGATATTTTGTTGTTCCTCTGTGATGTGTGTATTTGGAATTTTAAAAAATTTCTTGCTACAGATGTATATGGCGTGCTCCAACACTAAAATGGGGCATATTTACTTATATACAAATGCAGAAAGCATTCCTGTTGTGATTCCTCTCATCTACCAACTTACCTTCTCCATTACCAAGCCCATATTTAATTTCATTTTAGTATTTTACTTCCCTTTGTCTATTCATTCACTCACTCTTACCAGACTAACCTTGAACACAATGACCTGTATCTCATTAACTATTTGCAAGTGTGTCTATATTAGCATCTGGAAATGAACTGAAGTTTTGTATCTGAATATATCTAATCATATAGGCTTGTGTATAATATAGGAGGTTTCAAACTATGCTTTGTGCTTCAAACTATGCTTTTTCAAACTAGCCAGATGTGGGTAGTGGTTGCCGTATTGGACAGCACAGGTCTAGAGACAGTTGTCATCATCAGAGAAAGTTCTATCAGGCCGTGCTGCTGTAGACTATACTGGCATAGAGAAAAGCTCAACAATGTATATTCATGAAAATGCTAATAGAAAAGTCATACTTATCTGTGTACTATATGCTGTGTTCAGCTTTTACGCAAATCAAGGTAGTATATTTACAATTCGACCAATCTGAAAATTGGCAGATGAAGTTTGAATGTAGTGAAAAGTTTGGTTTTAATGTTAACATTCAGAGTATTGAGTGTTTTTCGAATTACAAAAGTAATATATGTCCATTGCAATACGTTTGGAAAACATAGCTCCCTTTACCTTCTAAATAAATTCCAGATGGATAACAAAACCATTAAAGTACTAGGGGTAACAAATCTATATGATTATTAAAATGAACTTGGGGGGCGCCAAGGACTTTCTATACCTAAGGCAAATTGTGTGAGTGAAATGCATTACTGCTGTTGCTTGAGGGCATAATTACATTGGTGGAGTCGGGATTGCATTCAGGAAGAAATAGAGTAACTACATATTTAAGTTGTAGAATCTGGGAGCATGTAAACTGTTTCCATCATTTCTTCAGCAAACAATTACTGCATACCTGTTGTGTGGCAAGCCCTGCTATATATTTGGAATGCAAAGTCAAATAAGACAGGTTTCCTGCCCTCAAGAAGTATTCAAGTGCTGGGGGTGAGGTCCAAGTAAATCAGCAATTTGGCAAGTGCTAAGAGAGAAATATGGAGAGAATAAGATGGAAGCAGAGAGGAGGGGCATTTACCTCTGACTGAAGGTTGGTAAAGTCAGCCCAGGGAAGGTGACACTTTTGCCAGATTTTGAAATACATACAGGACTAGATAAATGGCATTCCGAGTGGAGCGGTGAGGATGTGTGAAGTCACAGTGGTGTAACACGGTCTTTAATTATGGCCAATGCAGTAGCATGGCGGGAAGGGGACTTTGAGGGTTAGGTCAGGACCACTTATGACAGGTTTTGATGTGGGATCTGACATTTATCATTAAAGCACTAGAGGGTTATTGAGTCTTAAGCAGGGGAGTGGCAAGAGCAGATTTTCACTTTAGAAAAATTGTTTGGCAACAGTGTGGACAAGAGATTGGACATGGGTAGTTAAATGCAAAGGCATCAGGTAGAAGATTGTTAATGTAATCCAGTTGAAAGGTGATAAGGTGGTAACAGTGAATATTGACCACAGAGGATGGATTAAAGAGGTACAGCCCTCAAAAGTTGGAAGGAGCGTGTAGTATTCCCAGATTTCTGGTTTGAGGGACTAGAGTTTGGTAACTAGAGTTTTCCATTAATGCTGATAATATTAGAGTAGAATCAAGTTTGTGAAGAAAGATGAAATTTTCAGTTTGGCACATACTGAGTTTAACACACTGGTGGTGCAGACAAGTGGCAGTACAGTCGTGACTTCGGTCTGGAATTCAGAGAGATATGGGCTAAAAAAATAGATGTAAATGTCATAAGTGTATGAGTGGCATTGAGCTATGGATTTAGTGAAGTTACTAGTGAGAATAGATGGCCAGGAATAGCCTTCATTTAAAGAGCCAGAGACGATGCCTGGGAACCGCTAAGAGAGACTCCAGGAGGAAGTACCGACACAGAAGCCGATGGAAGAGAGAATTTCAAGAAGAGAGTGCGATTTCAAGAAGCAACGGCAGAGTCTAAATAGAGGCAGGAAAGTGAGTGCCCTCTGAAGGTTCGGTAGCCCGTGGGTGGAAGAGCTGAAGCCACACTGAAGAAGGTTCAGGGGTAAATGGGAGCAAAAGGTAGAGGCAGTAGAGCCACTCCCTCAAGGATCTCGACTCTGAAGAGAAGGACATAAAAAGACAAAAGCTAGTGAGAAATATGGGCCACTGGAGTGTTTGGTTTTTTTTAATTGGAGAGGTATCTGTGTCTTTATATCCTGAAGCAGAAGTGAAAAAGAATGGGAGGAGAAGAGAGAAAGGACCCAAAAAGCATGACTGACTCAGCTAGTTCCACGAGCAAGTGGAAGGGAGTGGGATCCAAAGTCCTGGACTAGCCTTGGACGGGGGAGGGACGCCTTTTTCCTTGAGACAGGAGAGAAATAAAGAAGAGGTCCAGATGAAAACATATTTATAAAGAGGTAAGGCGGTTCTCACTGATGTCTTGATATTCTCACTGAAGCACAGGAAGCAAGTGATCTTTTGAAAGTGAGGTGGTGGTGGTGATGGTGGTGTTGGTGATAATGGTGATGGTGGTGGTGGTGATGGTGGTGATGGTGGTGGTGATGGTGGTGATGGTGGTGGTGATGGTGGTGATGGTGATGGTGGTGATGGTAGTGATGGTGGTGATGGTGATGATGGTGATAGTGGTGATGGTGGTGGTGGTGGTGGTGGTGATGGTGATGGTGGTGATGGTCGTGGTGGTATGGGGAGTTTTGAAGAAAGATGAAAATAGGTGGGTTTAGAAGGATTATCAAGTGGCATGGACAACCTTAGACCAAGAATTTGTTGACATGGATATGCTCGTTTGGGTGATTGTTTTCCCTGTGTCAGTACTCAGCAGGAGTGTTTTATTTCCCCCTCTAATAATATTGAGCCACGATGTAGAAGTACAGACACCTAGTGACAGATTGATCAAGAATAGGGGCTTTTCAGGGCAAACATTATGGAAGAAAGGAGACACGAGGGCCAAAAGCAATGGGAAAGAGAGTGATATAAAGTAACCCACTGGTTGGCCTGAGGACAAATGGCGTGGTCAGGGGCTGGGATTCTCAGTGCGACTGAGAGCTTGGTGTGGTTAGGGTCTCCACGGGCCCCCAAATCACACCCCTCTCTTCTTCCTCTGGCTAACCAAATGCAGGAACAAAGCAGATGGAAATCAGCATACCAGCTTTATAAATGTCAGCAGGAGTGAAGGGCACAGCTTGGATACGTGGTCACAATCTGATTTCCTAATACTCCAAATTGAATTTATCCACTTAAAACATCTCCTTCGGGGCAGAGACTGCTAAGTAACCTCACTGCGTGAGGAAGCAGTGGATGCGTGAGTCCACAGGATGGCCACTTCCAGAGTGAGAAGAGAAGGGGTTGGGTCTTTCTGGACTTGGGAAGGAGTAAGAGATGGAGTGAGAGAAGTTGGAATTGTTACTCTTTTGTAATTCACCCCATGGAAACTTGAGAACAAGGGAGTAGTTCACCCTAAGAGCCATTGGGCACAAAAGAATCAACCAGAAGAATATGGGAAGTGATTAGATGGTAGGATATCAGGGCTTTAGATTTCTAAGATGGAGTAGTTCTGGGTACCGATAAGGACTGGGACGTGGCCATGGAAATCGGTGGCTGTGGTGGGTTAGAGGTGACGTCAAGGGCTGAGAGGCTAGGGTGTTGTTTTCATCATCCCTGGGGACACTGATGGGACCCAGGATGGCACTGGACTCAGGGTGCCAGGAAGAAGACAAATCTAGAGTTGAGAATGATGGCCTTTGAGCAGGAATGAGAGGCCTTGGGCTGGATTTCGAGGCTGGACTAAAGCAGTCTGGTCTCTGAGTGGAATATGATAACAGAAGTGAAGAAGGTATGTGATACAACTGGATTTCATGTTTGTGTCACCATCTCTAAGTCACAGTATCAGATGACTATGCTTGTTCATACTGAGGTTTTCTTGCACAAGTATAAGCAGTGGCTGGTTGCTGGTCCACTTTGATCTCCTCTCTGCTCTGTGTTAGGAGAGCAGTGGAGGCCGCAGTCACTTGGTTCCTATAGGCCTTCAGTAGGAAAAGAAAGCTTGAGGATTCCACACGGCAAATTAGAGATAATTTCATCCCATGAGAGGAGATTACTAGTTAGCTTTCAAGCAGATATGGGTGGAATACTGTCCTTTGTAGAGAGAAACCCCAAGAGTTTGGAATCGTGTTGCACGATAAAGGTTTTTGTCTCTTCACATTGAAAGGAGTGGCCTCAGACTCATCAAGCCTCTCTCTCATACACGGGACCTACAGAGCGACCTCCCAGCGGAGCAGAAGAGACCCCTCCACGGCCCTCTTTGTACAGGAGGATATTACGAAGGCTCGCATCCTACTGGGTCCAGCCGCAGGACGGTGAGCAGCGAGGGCACTGACGACTGGAAAGCCCGGGTCAGCTCAGGCCTGCCTGCAGCAGACCCCGCCTCGGCGCTCGGCTCTCCTTTCCAGCGTCACTGAACTCAGCCCTCTGTGTGCACAGTGCAGGCCCCAAACAGCAGCAGCAGGGTCCCCATGCATGGGAGCAGCCTGTGTCAGCTGTGACTCCCAGCGACTTCCCCTTTCTGTCACCAACCTTTATGTTATTGTGGCTGCTTTGATAGGGATGTCTCAGGCATAGAGATTCCATTTTGAGCCTGGCCCTTTAACCTGTGTATCAAAAGTATGAGATAAAGAAAACTAAGCGGTGGGGGGGGCGGTCAGCAGATGGGCTTGGGAGGCCATCTGAGCCACTGGTAGCTGGCCGTGGTGGTGGTGCTGAGATGTTCATGGGAGACATTGACCTGTATCGAATGCATTCACACAGCCCCCCAAGAGGTGAGCCCAGAGGTCTGGAAAGAAGTGCAGCTGTCCACCCTTGAACTGTCCATCACGACTCGGAACAGTCAGCTTGACCTGGCAGTAAGTGTGCTTTTTTTTTTTTTAAAGTAGAAAAGCATTTGGGAAAAAGTGACAAAGGCTACATGCTCTTCCACTAACTTGGTGTTTTTATTTTTACCCTGTGGGGATAGAGAGGGAAGGATCAGGAACAGGAGGCTGTGGGGTGCCTTTGAGGAATAATAGCAATGAGAAGAAACAGCGAGTGAAGTGCCTAAAAGCTTAAGGGGCTCTGATCAAGTGTCTGTCACCAAGCCTTCTGCCTGAGAGAACTGAGGGCAAAAGGCCTTTAGAAATGGAGTTAGCCTAATCCCATTTGTCACAGGAATAAAAATTTGTGGAACTTTTACTTGAGTAAATATCCATTATTTTTGTGACTATATTAAATTTGTAGATTTAGGTCTCCAGGAGAGAAAACCATATATACATCTACATTTATATAGATGTATATATGTATACACACAAACATCTCTATTTTACATATTAAGTCCAATCTATTGAAATGCACTGACCAGTATGGTAGCCACTAGTCACATGTAGCTGCTTAAATTTAAATTAATACAAATAAAATTTAAAACTTATTACTTATGCCACATGTCAAGTGCTCAATAGCCATATGTGGCTAGTAGCTACCATATTGAAAAGCGCAAATATAAATTATTTCCGTAGTGCAAAAAGCTCTCCTGGATAGTGCTGATATAGATAAAAGGCTAAAAATTTTTTGAAATAAAGCAGAGGTTAGCAAACTGATCTGCCACCTGTTTTACTACAGCCTGCAAGCTGAGAATTGATTTTACGTTTTTAAATGGTTGGAATAAAGTCAAAAGAAGAATTATATTTTGTGATAGGTAAAAGTATACGAAATTCAAGTTTCAACATCCACAAGTAAAGTTTGATTGGAACTTAGCCATATTCATCCATATCCACGTTGTCTGTGGCCACTCTTATATGGCAGTGGCAGAGCTGAGTTGTTGTGACAGAGACTGAATGGCCCAAAAGCCTAAAACATTTACTCTCTGGCCATTCACAGTAAGGGTTTACTGACCCCTGGTCTAGAGAAAACTTTAATAGTTTATATTAATGAGCATGCCAGTAGGAAAGTTATCCTTAACCGTGGACTAATCCTATGTTCAGCTTTTATGTGAATCAAAGTATGTTCACAACTAACCTGGTCAGTCTGAAAACTGGCACATGGAATTGAACATATGAATGTAGTAAGATGAATGAGGGGGACAAGTGTAGTGAGAAGCTTGATTCCAATATTAATATTCAGAGTACTGGACTGCTTTTTAATTATAAAGGTAATGCATGTCCATTGTATAACATTCGGATCACATAGCTCTTTTCACCTTCTAAATTGATTCTGGTTGGATTAAAAGGTTAAATGTAAGAAAATAAAACTTAAAAACACTAGAGTGAAATCTTAAGTGATTATCAATATAAACTTGGGAGGACGAGGCTTTTCCAAGCCTGGCATCTAACCAAAAATCATATTGATGCATTTGTCTACTTCTAATAAAAAAGAAACTATAAACAAAAATTTTAATGACACTCATTTTTAGATTTCCTTTATAATTTATCAATCTTTAAAAAAAATTTTTTTTAATGACAAATTGGGAAAAATATTAGGATGTGATATACCAGGAGTTAATAGCTTTCCTTTATGCTTAACTGTTAGGATAATCAATAAGAAACGGGCAAAGGACTAATATAAACAACAGGCAGGGGGCATAATTAGAAATTCACAAAGGAAATAAACTTGAAAAAAATTGCTTATATTTACTACATGATAAGCACTGTCCTAAGAATTTTACAGTGTCAGCTCATGTAATCCTCATAACTACACTATCAGGTAGATATAACTTCTCTCTGAATTTCATAGGTAAAGAAACAGAAAAAGTGCTCAGTATCAAAGAAGTACAAATTAAAATAGTAAATATTGAATTGCCATAGATTAAAAAGCATGCTGGTGTTCAGTGCTGGTGTGGATAGGGAAATGGGCTGTCAGGTTTTCTTGAGGGAAAGAGAAATCGGAACACTTTTTCTCCAAGGCATTTTGGCAGTATATATTAAGCATCTGAAATGTAAGCATACCCTTGGCCCTATTAAGCATATTTCTAGAAATTTATCCTTCAGAAATAATCAGATGATACATAATGTAGAGAGTCTGAAAATGTTGGCGAAAGTGAATGTATTAAGGTTAAAAAAAATACTCTGTTAAAAAGAGGAATTTTAAAAAGAAAGATAAGATTTCTAATTATACATTTCCTTTATACTCAATCTCTGATGATATGTACTTCCAGTGTTTTGTTCATGTTCTTTAACCTTGTTCTTTGCTCTGATGACTGAATACCAATGAATGGATTGAGTTCAGTGAGTATGTATGTGATTGTGGCTCGAGATTAGCCTCATTCAGAGTGCCGAGAGCTTTTTATCTTTGTGCCAATTATAAAAGTATATGATCCTGTGCTGCTTATCGCTAGCAGCAGCACATTCATTTTTTTTTTTCTATCCTCTTTGTAAAAATAAAAGCAAATGCAATAAAATATTCAAAGACAATGAAGCTGCCATGTAATAGCTCAAAATGTTCATTTATCATTAAAAAAAAGTCCATTCAGAGTCTGAAAGAAGCCTGAGGGGTGTGGAATGCTTGAAAATTAGGATCTCTTGTAGAGCTATGTTCACTGTATTTATAATAGCAAAATATGTGAAACAAACTAATCAGGCCACTGATGAGAAATACATTATGGTACATGTATTTAAAATGTTCTCTCTATATTTATTGACATGGAAAGATGTTCATCGTATATTGTTAAATGAAAAACCAGGTTAACATGATTTGCAGCAAATGATTCCATATTTATTTAAAAAAGAAGTACTCCCACCTATAATTGAGTCTTGTGAATGATGGAGGTAAGGCTCCAATTTTATATTCTTTCCGTATAGAAAGCCAGTTGTCCAAGCACCATTTATTGAAATGTCCTTCCCCCAACACCCCACTGATCTGCAGTAAACCTCTGTCATACCTCAAGTATCTATATACATGGAGATGTTTCTAGTCTATTCTTTTGCTCTATTTTTCTATATTTGTACTAATACTGTTTCTCTTAATTATTATAGTTTTATAGTAAGTCCCTCTATGTTTTTATTCTTAAAGAGTCTCTTGGCTCTTCGACCTCTATAAATCCTTTAGAATGTTTATTAAGTTCCACATAAAAATCTGTTATAATATTGATCAGCATTACATTGAACCAGTAGATCAATTTGAGGAGAAATGACATTTGTACAATATTGACTCTTCTATCGTATGCACATGGCGTATCTTCATTTATTTAAGTTTTTAATGTCTTTCAATGAAGTTTTATAGTTTTCTCTATAACAGTTTGTCTTGCTGGGTAGATTCCTAGTTATCTTAATTTTTGATACTGTTGTAAATAGTATCTCTTAAATTGTTATTTTTTTAAACTGATTTAGCTGATGGACATGTAATGATTTTTTATATTGATGCTGCGTCAGCAACCTAACAATTCTTATTATGTTAAGTTTATGGATTCCTTTAGATTTTCTATAGATTCAGTCATATCAACCGCAAATAGTGCAGTGGATATGATTTTTTCCTTTCAAATACTTAACCTTCTTCTAATCTTTTGTCTTATCGCATAGGCTAGGACCTTAGTAGTGTTGAACAGAAGCAGGGATGGCAGGTGTCCCTGTCTCATTCCTGACTGAGGGAGAAAGGCTTCACTGCTTCATTCTTGAGTTTGATGGGGTTTTTTGTAGATACCCTTTATCAGATTAAGGAAGTTCCCTTCCACTCCTATCTTAGTGTGCTGAGGGTTTTTATCATGAGTGGATCTTTAATTTTATCAAGTACCTTTCCAGCCACTATTGAGATAAGGCTTTCTCACTGAATCTGTCATTGCAGTGTAACACATTGATTTTCGCACTTGCACTCTTAACAAAAGTCAAATCCTTGACTTGTATGTATAGCTACTTATCCCCTTCCATGTCTAAAATACATTTCAGTCTTGGCATGTCCAAAACTGAGCTCCTGGTCTTCCATTCCACCCCTTGAAAACTGCCTTATCCTCAGTAGTCCTCCAGCGCAGTTGATTGTAATTCCGTGCTTTTCATCGTTCTGGCCAAACATCTTGGCTCCTCTTTCTCCTCACATCAAATCTCAGAGGAAGCCCTGGCGGCTTCACCTTCTAAATATGGCCAGCACGCCTCACAGTGTCCACTGCCAGCTGATCCAAGCCAGCGTCGTCTTTTCGCCCGATTATTACAGTATGTTCCTAAGGGGTCTCCCTGCCCTTTTCCCTTTCCTTCTCCTTTAAACACAGTAGCCAGAGAGATCCTAATTTTAAAAAAGCCAAATCATATTTCTCTGCTTAGAACCTTCCAGTGGCTCCTCACTTCACTCAGCCTGACGGCCAACTTCCTTATAGGGGTGCACAAAGCCCTACTGCTCCAGCTCCTGAACCCTCTGATTCCATCTCCTCTCATCCCCTTTTCTCACTCTGCTCCAGCCATACTGGCCTCCTTGCTGTTCTTTGCCACGTCAGGCCTGCTCCCACCTAAGGTGCCTGCCCTGGCAGTGCCCTTTGTGTGGACTGCAGTTCCCTAGGCCAGTGGTTCTCAAAGCGTGGGCCTTGGGTCAGCAGCAGAAGCATCGCTTGGGACCTTGTTAGAAATGAAGATTCTTGGGGCTCACCCTAGATCTACTGAACCATAAGCTCTGACCTGTGTTTTAATAGGCCCTCCAGGTGATGTTTGCTAGAGTTTGCCCTGGATTTCCACAGTGCCCTCACCTCCTTCAGGTGTCTGCTTAGAGGTTACCTTGTCAATGAGGCCTACCTGGACCCCTCTTTAAAGACGCCACCAATCGTGCTTGCTTCGGTAGCACATATACTGAAAATGCCACCAATACCACCTTTTATCTCATTTTTATAATATACTCTAATAATACTTCTAATAGACTCTATAATTTGCCATTTATGCTAATATACATACATAGTCCACAATTTACTATTTTTATACGGATATACTCTAACATACTTCTAATATACATGAAGTTTATTATTTTATTATGGTTGTTTTGTTTATCCCTTCCACTCTCGCTGGTAGAATGTAAGTTCTTTGTAGGCAGAAATTTTTGTTTTTTTCATTCGTTGACACAACCCTAGCACTTAGAAGAGTTCATGGTACAGAGGTGACAGTAAGTCATTTAACGAAAGGTGACCCTGGAGCAGAGTTATCCCTCTATGTTCTGTAATTCCTCGTTGAGATGTGAAGTTGTGCTTTGGTAGTGCCCTTTAACCTTAGGCACAGGCTGTCAGCTCTCAGAGGCCTGGGGGTGATCCTGGGGCTACAGATTTCGAACCTGTCCAAAAATAAACAAACCTCTATTTGAAGCAGACCCAGAAGCGTTGGGATTGACTTACAGAGGGCCAGGTTTGTACTGCTAGCCACCAACTGGTGGTAAATTGTGGGGAGGCGGGGGGAGGGTGGGGAGTGGCATAGGAACCAAGTCTGTTTTTATAGCCACTTCCTTGTAGCTCAATTCTTCCAGAATATTCTGTGGTTGGGAATGTAAAGTTTTAAAAACATTGCCATGGCATAAAAGGATTGCTGCTCTTCGACTCTGGTCACATACCAAGTTTGCATGTAGAGCATTTAAAAAAACACAGATACTTGGGGGCTCTCCACACCAAGAAGCTGATCCAGCCAGTGTGGCGTGATGATGACATACAGCGAGGGTGGAGACTTGCTGGGAGAGAGGGGCTGGAAGCTTGGCCTGCCAGCGAGGGGACCCTAGAGACTATAACAGCTACGATTATTAGCGAGCGACAGAACTTGACAACCCTCCAAACCCGAGTTTTTACCTAGCTTACGTATGTAGTAAAACAACAAGCAAGCAATAGAGATGAATTTTATGGTATGTACATACCACTTCAATAAAGGTCTTAATGTAAAAAGAAAAAAAAGGACTGAGGATATATTCAGGATAAAGTCATTGAAAGTAAAGTCCCCTCCGTAATACACAGCTCCAACCGCGACCCTTTAAGGCTAAAGGAGGGCAACAGGCTGCATTAGCCAAAATTTAGAGCATTAATTTTAGTTTTCCTCACCTTTTTAGAGCAAAGAAGACTTTATGAACATCTGCATGGAACCCAACACGGTCAGCAAAGGAGACTTCATAAGTATAGGGTAAGTGGACTGGGGTTTGTAGGCAGTGAGGCTTTAAGTAGTTTGTATTCTCAGACTTTACCAATCTGAGTGCCCATGCACTCCAAGACAGAGATCCAACCGAGGACCTGTCTGGTTTGGGAACCACAGCATCCTTTTTTCATTTGAGTCGGCATGTGTAGCGTGCCTCTCCTGCTGTGGCCTTCCCCATTCATTTCGGGAAGATCAGAGTATGGGAGCCGTCTTTGTCTTTCGACTGAAATGACAGGATTCCGTGTAGCGTGGTATCATACCCAGAATTTTGGCTTCAGGGTCAGAACTACTGGGTACAAATCTTGACTTTGCCACTTACTGGCCTTATGACTTGGACAAATCCTTTACCTTCTCTGAATCCTTTTCCCTGTGTATAGAATGGTGTGATATAATCACCTCTATCTCAGGATTGTTTTTGAGCCTCAAAGGACTGTGTGGGAAAAGTCTTTTTCAGTGTGAAGCACTTCACAGCATCAGTTACCATTCATGTCAGCCCACCTTGCCCTCTTCCCAGGGCATTGATGAAAAGGTATTGAGAACCTTGGACATTTTCCAGGCTTTTTTTCCCTTTTCCACTACAGAATACCCTTCCGAGTCCTGTCTGATTTGTTAAGCCCTACCTCTGCCAGAATTTTATTGGTTAAGAATGCTCTCAACCCTCTGCCAGCCTTCAAAGCATCTGAGGAGCCTGTGTGTTACCATGCCAACTGGGAATCTGCTCAGCTTTTTATGAGCTCTGTCTCAGAGCTCCCTCTGGCGCCCATCTAAGGATTAGACATTTCTGCTGCAGCGGCCGGGTCTCCGTGGCTACTTCATTCTCTGCACCAGCACCGGCAGTACAGTGTCTTTCATCAGTTTGTGTTATTCTTGCCTTTGGTACCAATTCTTCAGTTGCTGAATAGCTGCTTCTGCAGCCTTTGACTTACTTAACTGTAGTAAAAGGAAGAAGGGAAAAGTCTTTCTTCTCCTAGGAAGGGTCCAGAAGCCACACAGTGTCTTAATTGAAAGTCTGGCCAGTGGGACCAGCTATATTTGAATCTCCTTCATAATACTGACATCCCCAAACAGGAAGAAAACCCGGTGATAATTGCTTAAATTAGACGAAGTCATTATGTTTCTCCATTGTTGCTGTCACCATCTTCAGCAGCAGCAATAACATGGTTTCCTTTTGGTCTCTACAGGGAGGGAAATCAAGTAATGTCTGTTTCCTCTGGGTATCTGATAAGAACACTGTAAAGTTGCTTTAGAAAATGGATGAAGTTTCATAGATGAAAGAATTACTCTTGTTAATTAATGATAAAGAATGGACTAATTTTCTGAGATTAGCTTTTACCTTTTCCACTGACCCTGACTGGCTGAAGGGTGTATACACGAGGGGGAGGGGGAGAGTGTGTGTGTATGTGTGTGTGTGTGTGTGTGCACACGCATGTGCACGTGTGTGGACAGGCTGATAGTTTTACTCTAAAGCCATGTAGTCCAAGTAAAGATGCACTATGCTAAGTAGAGAATCATTCAAGAACTACTAAGATTGGTTGTTCATATAAATATCTAGTTTAAATTAGAATAAAAAATTTTCTCCTTCAAGCAATAGACTCACAAGAAGTACCAAATATCAAAAATTTAGTACTTTTTTCTAAAGAATTTCATTTCATTCCGATTTTTAAAGTTGAGATTTTTAAATAGCCCAAGAATTAGGTATACATGGAACTATTTAAAAATAAAAAACAATTCAGAGAAAAATCAGTCTTAACTTCAAGAACAGTTCTCTGCAATAAATAAACCTGCTCAATCTAGAACGTATCTCAACACTAAGGAAGAATCACTGGGGGAATAATTATTCACAGAACCCCGCGGTGCAAGAGATTATGAGTCCATTTATTTCATCTCATCAAAAGACAGGCAGAACTTGCTGTGTTCTTGCAGTCGAATGCAGTTGCCAGCACTGGTTTCCAAGCTTGCTTTTTCCTGTACCAACAGAAGTAAAAAGGTGAGAGACCCCAAGGTGCGCGCTGACGGCACCGAGTGTCTTCAGGCCAGCCGCTGCACTTTGCTTCTTCCTGAGGTGAGCGGGGGTGAGCTGTCCCAGAGCTTGTGGTTCTTTCCTGGTCTGTCTTCCTTTCTGTTTTCTTCCCCCTCCTTCCTATTAACAGACCCTTTTTTAGGTACCTTGTACGTGCTGAGCACTGTGCCAGGCTCTGGGTTACATTAAGGGAGACCTGAAAAGATGACAGACGCCCCTTCTGAGTCACGGGTTTAGAGTTGGGCTCCTGAAGACTTCCGGTGTTGTCAAGCCAAGGTTCTGTAAAGTGATCCTTAGGTCTCCTGAGCTTTTATTTTTCTGAATGTAAATTATGCAGATAGCTACTATACCCACAGAATTCTCCAGTTAGCAAATGTTAATAGTGGATTGTAGCTTTACTTTTTTATTTTTTAAATTTATTTAATTAATTTCTTTTTGGCTGTGTTGGGTCTTCGTTGCTGCGTGTGGGCTTTCTCTAGTTGTGGTGAGCAGGGGCTACTCTAAGTTGTGGTGCACGGGCTTCTCACTGCAGTGGCTTCTCTTGTTGCAGAGCATGGGCTCTAGGCGCAGGGGCTTCAGTAGTTGTGGCACGTGGGCTCAGTAGTTGTGGCTCGTGGGTTCTAGAGCGCAGGCTCAGTAGCTGTGGCACACGGTCATAGTTGCTCCGCGGCATGTGGGATCCTCCCGGACCACGGCTTGAACCCCTGTCCCCTGCATTGGCAGGCGGATTCTTAACCACTGCGCCACCAGGGAAGTCCTAGCTTCACATTTTTTAAAAAGGATCTGGAAGCAGTTTTCAGGATGGCAGTAAATTTTTCTGTACTGGGAAATGCCAAGCTTAGTAGAATAACCTATAAGTGGAAAAAAACCTACTACAGGTGGCCTCTGAAGACTTGTGGCTATTAAACTAAGGTGTTCAAAAAGGTAGGTGTCCCCACAGTGGCTGGCACCATAGTTTCAACGCAGCAAATGTTGAATTAAATGCATGAGTTACAGAAGGGTTTTACAGAATCTGTAATATTAATGTTGCTATACCTTAGGTGTAAAGCTAAGTGGGTCCTAAAGAACCATGAAAATCATCAAGTGGCTGTAATGGCTTTCCTCAGAGAATTGGCTGTGTTTCTTGCTTTTCATTTGAGAAAGATTAGGGCTGAGAAGGACATACACGTATGTTCTATGAATTCCTTAAAGATGTGACAGGACCCTGTCTTACAGTAAGCATTTGAAAATGATAACCTTGTCTCACAAATCCCAAAATACTCTGGGAGGAGACAGAGGCCACTGAAACCTTTGTCATGGTAGAATAGGGCTATTTCCGGAACCAGCCCCGTGTCTGACACAGGCTCTGAAATACTCTTTTCAAAGAACATCAGACCAGGGGCTTCCCTGGTGGCGCAGTGGTTGAGGGTCCGCCTGCCAGTGCAGGGAACACGGGTTCGATCCCTGGTCCGGGAAGATCCCACATGCCAGACCGGTAAGCCCGTGCACCACAACTGCTGAGCCTGAGCTCTGGAGACTGCGAACCACAACTGCTGAGCCCATGTGCCACAGCTGCTGGGGGCTGCGCACCTAGAGCCTGTGCTCTGCACGCAACAGGAGAAGCCGCCGCAATGAGAAGCCCGCGCACCGCAATGAAGACCCAACGCAGCCAAAAGTGAATAAATAAAATAAATTAAAAAAAAAAAAAAAAGAACGTCAGACCAGATCCTCAGAGAGGAGGATCTTTGCCCTAACCACCTGCTCTGGTGCCCTAGTGGTGACGAGCTGCAGCCAGTGTGGGCGTGAGCTGTTGCGAATATTCTCTCCTCCACAGGGAGCAGGGGGCTCCTTCAGCATTGACAGCGAGGAGTACGAGGCGATGCCCGTGGAGGTGAAACTGCTCCCCGGGAAACTACGGTTCTTCTGCGACCCTCGGAAGAGGGAGCAGCTGCTGCAAAGCACGGCCCAGTGAGCGGGCTGCAGGTGGGCGCCCGAGACTGCACTTTAGGCTACCCTGGGACCAAAAGGGAACCAAGGCCTCCCCGTCCCTGCAGCGCTGTCAGAGGACCCCAAGGGCCTGTTCATGGCAAGTACCCCCGACCCTCCTCGCTAGTGCTTCCCAGCTTTGCAGCCAGCTTCCCAGCAGCGCATGCTTTCACTCTGCTGTGACAGTCCGTCCCTTCTAAATACTGCTTTTCCTCAGGCTAGTTCCAGGAAATCCCCCCCCACTCAATGGATGGAGAAGGGCTAGACCTTGTTAGCTCCCCTGAGTGGGAAGCAGGATCCTGGGCTGAGTGGCTCTTCCTCTCCTGTTGGGCTCTATGGCCGCCCTGGGAAGTCTAGGGAAGCGCCTGCCTTCTGCCGCCTCGTCCCGTTCCCCGGGCTCTTCCACGGGTGCTGCTATTTTGTGAGCTCCCAATTCTTAGCGTCTTTCAGTTCTCTCCTTAATCAAAAACATACCTGAGGTGTTTCCCTCTTCAGCCATGGCTGAAATACTGTAAAATACTAGTTTTTTCCCCTGAAGTAGTGCTTCTTAAATGTTGGTTTGCATGAGAACCACCTGGGGTGCATGCTGAAAACTGACTTACTTGGGGCCCAACCCAAATCTAGTAACTCAGTCTGGGGCTGGAGCCCAGGAATCTGCATTTTAAAAAAGGTGTCCACCTTCCCCAGGTGGTTCTACTACAAGAGGTGTCCCCCAAACTGAACAGGACAGTCTTGTAAAGCAGTGGTCCACACACTATTCTGCTTATGAACTTCCTAAAAGTATTTTGAAAAATCATGTATCCCCTCAGTTTTAAGTTGACAGCTAAAATTTTTCATGGCAAGTTAGTTGCCAAAGTATATACTTTCTGGTGTCATGTAAATATTGATATTTTAAAATAAAACTGTTACATCACTGTCTTAAACATATTCAGTGTAATTGAAATATATAACAATTTAACACCCATCCTCCATTTACAAAAATGAGTAAGTTTTCTGTCATTGAAAATGTCGATTATCCTTGTATGTGTATCTCCAAACCACTTTCAGCAAAGAATGCTATCATAATGTAATGTTTTTATGCTTGAAATTTTCTTTCCATTGGACCTATCTTCTTGCCAACAAAAAATGTAAGTGGAAGTAACTTTTTTTTAGTTCTTCAAGTGTTAACTCACTACAGAATAAATGTTATAAATTATTAAAATACAATTGATGAATATTATAAATTTTTGATAATTAAAAATCAACATTTTATTAGAATGCTCTTTATCCTAGAGTTCATTTATCAAAAAGCAGTTTTTCTGTGTTGTTTGTTTATTCAAGTTTTTAATTTTTATTTTGTATTGGAGTATAGTTGATTAACAATTGTGTGTTAGTTTCAGGTGTATAGCGAAGTGATTCAGTTATACATATACATGTATCTATTCTTTTTCAGATTCTTTTCCCATTAGTTTATTACAGAGTACTGAGCAGAGCTCCCTGTGCTATACAAGCAGGTCCTTGTTGGTTATCTATTTTAAATATAGCAGTGTGTACACGTCAATCCCAAACTCCCAATCTTTCCCCCTGCCTTTCCCCCTAGTAACCATAAGTTCCTTCTCCAAGTCTGTCTCTGTTTTGTAAATAAGTAAGTTCATTTGTATCATTTTTTTTTAGATTCTGCATAAGTGATGATATCATATGATATTTGTCTTTCTCTGTCTGACTTATATCACTTAGTATGATAATCTCCAGGTCCACCCATGTTTCTGTGAATGGCATTATTTCATTCATTCCATTGTACATATGTACCACATCTTCTTTATCCATTCCTCTGTTGATGGACATTTAGGTTGCTTCCATGTCTTGGCTATTGTAAACAGCACTGCAGTGAACACTGGGGTGCATGTATCCTTTTGAACCATGTTTTTCTCCAGATATATGCCCAGGAGTGGGATTGCTGGATCATAGGTAGCTCTATTTTTAGTTTCTTAAAGAACCTCCATACTGTTCTCCATAGTGGCTGTACCAATTTACATTCCCACCAACAGTGCAAGAGGGTTCCCTTTTCTCCACACCCTCTCCAGCATCTATTATTTGTAGACTTTTTGATGATGGCCATTCTGACTGGTGTGAAGTGATACCTCATTGTAGTTTTGATTTGCATTTCTCTAATAATTAGTGATGTTAAGCATCTTTTCATGTGTCTTCTTTGGAGAAATGTCTATTTAGGTCTTCTGCCCATTTTTTGATTGGGTTGTTTTTTTTGATATTGAGTCACATGAGCTGTTTGGAGATTAATCCCTTATCAGTCACATCGTTTGCAGATATTTTCTCCCATTCTGTGGGTTGTCTTTTCATTTTGTTTATGGCTTTCCTTCCTCTTTTGTTCTCTTCTCTTGTGATTTCATGACTTTTAGTGTTGTGTTTGGATTCTTTTCCTTTCTGTGTTATCTATTGTAGATTTTGGGTTTGCAGTTACCATGAGGTTTTGATAAAACAATGTTGTTTATATATAGACTGCTATAAGTTGCTGGTCTTTTAATTTCAAATGCATTTCCAATATCCTGCATTTGTGCTGTCTTCTCACAGTTGCTGGGTTTGATATATCTGTGTGCAGATGATTTCCTCCTTTTTCTGTATGTTGGCCTTTACTGGTGAGCTTTTCCATTCATAATTTTCTTGTTTCTAGTTGTGGCCTTTTCTTTTCTGCCTAGAGAAGTTCCTTCAGCATTTGTTGCAAAGCTGATTTGGTGGTGCTGAATTCTCTTAGCTTTTGCTTGTCAGTAAAGCTTTTGATTTCTCCATCAAATCTGAATGAGAGCCTTGCAGGGTAGAGTATTCTTGGTTGTAGGTTCTTGCCTTTCATCACTTTAAATATATTGTGCCACTCCCTTCTGGCCTGCAGAGTTTCTGCTGAGAAATCAGCTGATAACCTTATGGGAATTCCCTTGTATGTTATTTGTTGCTTTTCCCTTGTTGCTTTTAATATTTTTTCTTTGTCTTCAATTTTTGCCAGTTTGATTGCTATGTGTCTCAGCATGTTCCTCCTTGGGTTTATCCTGACTGGGACTCTTTGCTTCCTGGACTTGGGTGACTGTTTCCTTTCCCATACTAGGGAAGTTTTCAGCTATTACTTCTTCAAATATTTCCTCAGGTTCTCTCTCTCTCTCTCTGCTCCTTCTGGGATCCTTATAATGTGAATGTTGGTGTGTTTAATGTTGTCCCAGAGGTCTCCTGGACTTTCCTCATTTCTTTTCATTCTTTCCTCTTTGTTCTGTTCCATGGCAGTGATTTCCACCATTCTGTCTTCCAGTTCACTTATTGGTTCTTCTGCCCCATTTATTCCTTCTAGTGTATTTTTCATTTCAGTTATTGTATTGTTTATCTATCTCTATTTGTTCTTTTAATCTTTTAGCTCTTTGTTAAACATTTCTTGTACCTTCTTGATCTGTGCCTCCATTCTTTTCTGAGATCTTGGGTCATCTTTACTATCATTACTCTGAATTCTTCAGGTGGATTGCCTATCTATCTCTTAGTTGTTCTTCTGGGGTTTTATCTTGTTCCTTCATCTGGGACATATTCCTCTGCCATCTCATTTTGCCTAACTTTCTGTGATTGCGGTTTCCATTCTGCAGGCTGCAGAGTTGTAGTTCTTCTTGCTTGTGCGGTCTGCCCCCTGGTGGCTGAGGCTGTCTAAGAGGCTTGTGCAGGCTTCCTGGTGGGAGGGACTGGTGCCTGCCCACTCGTGGGTGGAGCTGGGTCTTGTCCCTCTGGTGGGCAAGGCCGTGTCAGGGGGTGTGTTTACCGGGCAGCTGTGTTCTCAGCAGGACTTCAAGTAGCCTACCTGTTGATGGGTGAGGCTGCGTTCCCACCCTGTTGGTTGTTTGGCCTGAGGCGTCCTAGCACTGGCTGTTGGGTGGGGCGAGGTCTTGGTGAGAAAACAGTGGCCTCCAAGAGGGCTCAAGCCAGTGAATACTCTCCAGTGTCCTTGTCCCCACAGTGAGCCACAGCCACCTCCCGCCTCTGCAGCAGACCCTCCAACACTAGCAGGTAAGTCTGGCCCAGTCTGTTATGAGGTCTCTGCTTTTTCCCTGGATCCTGGTGCACATGAGACCGTGTGTGTGCCCTTCCAAGAGTGGAGTTTCTGTTTCCTCCAGTCCTGTGAAATTCCTGCAATCAAACCCTGCTGGCCTTCAAAGCCAGTCTGGGGAGCCTAACATGGGGCTCAGAACTTTAACTCCTGTGGGAGAACTTCTGTGGTATAATTATTTTCCAGTTTGTGGGTTGCCCACCTGGCATGTATGGGGTTTGATTTTATCACGATTGCACCCCTCCTACCGTCTCATTGTGGCTTCTTCTTTGTCTTTGGATATAGGGTATCTTTTCTGGTAGGTTCCAGCGTTTTTTTTGGTCGATGGTTGTTCAACAGTTAGTTGTGATTCTGTTTCCGTAAGAAGAGGTGAGCTCACGTCATTCTATTCCACCATTTTGTCTCCTCCCAAAAGCACATGTTATTTACAGCTAAGATGAGACAAGCCTTAACCTTACAGATGTAAATACATAAATAAGCAGATGGGACAGAAAAAATTCTGTTATAACAATGTCATGCAGTTCTTTTGAGTTGCATATCAAAAATCACAGTGACCTATCAACTTAACAGCTTGATGAGATCCTCCTTTAGCTTGTTGAAGACAGAGAACCAGAAACTACCTACCTTGCTAAGGATTCGTTAGCTAGGCACAATAATCACTCTGGTGCCCCTGAGGTTTTTATATTCCAGAGAGCAGTGCACCACAGTAAGCTGGATGAGACGTAAGGTTTTCTTTTTGTAAAGAGGAAGGAAAATTGCACAAGGGGGGAAGAGGGGAAGGAGAACTGGCTGGGTCACCCTCGGGTAGATCAGTTTTAGGACAGCGCACATGCCTGCACCCACGAGCCCCCTGGAGAGTGAAGACCAACGCTTAAAGGATTATAAAGCAGCTATGAAAAGACCATGACGGAAAAGCCCATAAAAGAATGCTTACCTGTTTACCTCTGTGTTCTTCAGAGTGGTGTTAAAAGCTGTGCTTTTGCAAAAGCAACAAAACAAAAAGCAGGCAGGTCCAAACATACAGTCTAAGCAGCAGCCACTCCATGCTGCCCCTGGAGGGGAGAGGGAGAGCTGTGGTGTAAGAAAATACAGTCTGCGTAAGCCAAGAGAATCTGGCATATACTGCTTCTATAACAGAGTGCAAAAGACCTGCACAGAATCTTAGCTACCAGCATGTATGTGTTTTAGTGATTCTAATTTTTCCATAGAAATAATGGAACATATGATTGGGGAAGGATATTTAATTCAGATTAGTATTTTTTAGTCATTTTTAAATGTATATATGTCCTAGTTCAAATTTTGTTTCCTTGATTCAGACTATTTACTGAGAACGTGGTTACCTTGTCATCTACTGCCGCCTTTCTGTTGTCCTTCCATATGAGGTCCACGTAAAGGATGTTTCAGCAGCTATGAGAGACCCTCACCAGCTAGACCTGGAATGCTGAGGGGTCCGAGGAGAACCCGAGTCCCCCCTTCTTGTTTAGTACAAACCTTTTGTCAGATTAATTTCACTCAAAAACCAAGAGTATTTCTATTAAAAACAGAGCAGATATTTTATATTAAATATAGTTTAGTATAAAGCCTTTTGCTTAACCCCATGGCCGATTTGTATGCATGGCTGTAATTACTATGTGCCAGTGCTTTACACATGCGACTGATTAGCTGTGTTCTCACAACCCTAGGAAATAGGTAATATATGGTCATGTCACTTGGAAGGTAGGAACCTGGCTTGGAACACAGAGCTAACAATGTTAGGAATTGAGTCTATACTGCCTTAAAATAAGTAAAACTCCCCAGAAGGTTAAAAATAAAATATGTGTGTGTCTCAGTATATAATGTTTTAAAGTAAACTTTAGTAGGAGGAAGATGTGAAACAAAAAAGCTTTGGTCTCCGTGGGGTCCTTCTCCAGAAGTTGTCTGATATGATGGAGGGTGCACAGTCCTGGCTTTTCTGATGGAATGGGGATGGTTATTTCCAACTTTGGTTTCATTACCTGGAGAATGTGTATCCAGACCATGGCCTCAAGGAGGACAGGCACCAGCTCTGGTTTCTTCCGTCATCACCGTAAGTGAGGTCGGTGTTGAGCGCCATGGATTCTGCTCGTGCCCGGGCTGTTGCTCCTTCCTACCACAAACCACGTTTCTTGGACCAAGTGAAGGACTGCAGCACACATGTTCATGTTAAAATGTGAATTTTAATTGTAAAAACTGTTTTCTGTAAATATATCAACCTCTCTGCGTACAATTTGGTTCAGATACATACACATATGATATACACAGATGTTATTTGTACCACAGAACAAAATCAATTCAAGAAACATTTACTCTTCGGGATGAACCCCAGCTTCCTTTAGGCCTTTAAAATGATCACCATTGAAGAGACAGAACAACATACCCAGATGCAGTATATTCAGGGTGAGATCTATGAACTGTCTTACTAATTTCATACTATGAGGTAAATACTCAAAACAAAAACAGATTTGGTTTCTCTTATTGCTGTAACTCTTACGCTGGGGTATTAATCAAAGTAGGGGTTTGACATTTAAGGCGACAGGGAAACTATGCTGATCCTAATTTGGAAAAAACAGAACTTTTCCCAAGGCTTACAACTATTTCTTTATCAGAAAAGGTTTCTCTCTCAGACCTATAAAAAAATTTAGCCAACAAGCTTGGGATAAACAAAGGAGGTTAGTTTTGTTTTTCCTCTACTCCGTACCCCTAAAGTCTCCTACCTAGTCTGTTCAAAAGCACAGAATCTACAGCTCTCCTCACTGGTCCTTGGAGGGCTAGACCGAAATGCATTTCCTGATGCTGCCTTCAAAATTTTTTGAGACTTTTATCTTTGCTTGATTTGGCCAAAGGAAGGAGTTTTCACTCCAATGTCCATGGTATATGTTAACAACCAGTGAACTCAGTGACCTGTGTGTGGATTTTTCGTTTTGTGGATCATCTCCGGCTAGTTCATAATACCCTACACCCCACCCCTGCATCCCCCCAACTGTCCTTAGAAAGCAAAGTAGACGTACCATTAGTCTAAAGAGGCATTCCACAGCAAACAGAGGTAATTCATACCTATCCTTCTATGGGAGCTAAATAAATTTTCTGAATTTAGATCCTATTACCTCTAAAAGCCCACTACGCTGAGCTTCTAGAATAAATGCTAAAGAGATGAAAGCAGGGCTTTACTTCTCCATCATCATTTCTCTATCTAGCTCTGGAAAATTCTTACTTCCTTTCTAAATGTGCAGTTTCACCAAATGGCTCCTGTGTTCCAGCGCCACAAATGAGTCAAAGTGCCAGTTGTAAAACTACCCCTGCCTCCCATCTCCCTCCAGCTAAGGGGCCTGGTAATCAGCGTGATCACATTCACCCCCGTTCATACAAGAGTCTCACTTAAGGCTGGTGACTGTGTGTCCTCCTCCATCGGACTGTCAACTTCATCTCAAGAGGCTGTTTGTTAGATTTCACAGGACAGTCCTTATTCACTCACCAAAACATTCAAATAACAAAACTCTTATGGGGTCTCAGCTGCTTCCAAATTGCAATACTGCCCGTTTCTTCTAGGATTATAGTTTTGAAATTTCCTTCCAACATCTGCATACTCAATTCATCACATATTAATATCGATATAAAAATAAACTTCCATTTCTTATAAGAAAAACATGAACTAAATTCACAGTTAGCCTTTTCCCACAGCACTCTGCACCCCAGTAGCTCCGGGGAACAGAGGTATATTGGTATACAAATGGAATATTAAAAATCCACGACTTGGGAGTAAAAGGAGCCCTGAACTCCTCTTCCCCTACCTGAATCACAAAAGGGCTTTCCCGAAACGAGAGGGGACGGACTGGCCTGCTGAAGTGAGCCCCAGGTGCAGGATCCTCACGGCAGGGCACTAAGTACCGCAGGAATGCAGGGAAAAGACCCGAGGACTGGCCCTTTCACAGAGTCTGAGCCCACCAGCCAGGAACCTAACGGGGAGATGAAAGCCCATGTGAGACACACTGGTCCCCGTACTAACCTTGCCTGTTTGAGAACTGTCATCACACCAAAGCAAGTTCACTGTCTTATTTTATTCAGCAGCGCCCTCCCCCTCCTCTACCTCTGCAAGTATGATCCGTCCTGGGAGTGGAGAAAGCATCTCAATTCATTCCCTGGGCTCTGCAGTTTCATTTAAAACAAAACAAAACAAAACAAACAGTCCCTGAGGTCCCCGCCTCTTCCTGGAGGGTTGCTGTACTGCTGTTAAAAGGTTAACTCATCACTGCCCTTTACAAAAGGTTCCCCAAAGGCCTCGGTTTAAAGGTGAATAATCTTATCTTTTTATTGCGTTTGAAGGGCTTTCAGTGTATCAAGACAAATAGCAAGTTCATCCTCATAACCACCAGAATGAAAAACAGTGATTCAGCTATGATTTCATTTATCTTCATCTTCTAGCTAAAATATCATAGGTAGTTACACTGATAAATGAATCTTCACACGTGGTATTGAGAATTATCTGCACCCTGTGCTATACTTAAATTTCCCATCTTGATTTTCACGTGGGACAAAACAAGGTAAGTTATAAATGCAAATTCCTATGCTAAATTATTTCTATCAATATATCAATGAATTTAGCTTCCCGTCTCCAGCCAAATGGAAGACATGATGCCAGGATGAATGATGGCTACGGGAGACAAATGCCTGCTGATGCACAGCAATCGTAACTCACTGAGGACTGTACAGGCACTTACGTTAGACAGGATCTACACCAGGCCTAAGGAGTGCTTCATGCTTAGCAAAAGCCAAAGCTAATTCTAAACTATTATTTGGCCCATACTTTTTGGTCTGGTGAAAGATAAGTCCTACCATTTCTGACTCCTGAAGAGTCCTAATCCAGAGGACAACTGGACATTGTCCCACAGTCTGAATGGTACCATCTGCCCAGCCTGCACAAGTGAAAAATCCATTTTACCAGAACTCTGTCGTATCTTACAGACATCAACAAACCCCGAGCCTGGATTCTAGGTCCCACAAGGACTCTCGCCACTGAGAACTTCTTCTAACTTGACTCAGGGATGACCTGGCAGCCCCCGTGTCTCAGGTCAGCAGTGTTTCCAAGTTAGGACGTGGCTCACAGCTTGGCGTTAGATCAGGCTTGAAGTTCCCCAGCAGGACCAAGCCAGCTGGCGCGGTGGGCGGTGGGGAGGGAGGGAGGTTGTCCAAGAGTCTAGAGGGACAGAAGGCCACCATCAGTCAACGTACCCGAGGTTCCCAACCTGCTCCAGAAGGTCACAGTAATAACAGTAAGCCCTGTCCCTGCGGAGGACAGGGAAGAGGGACATTCTCCAAAGCTTCCAAACAAAAGCAGATGGTTTCTCAGAAAATACTTCCACAGTGACACAAAAGCAGGTCTGTGTGGCTTCTAGCTTCTGCCGTCCCTGTGCAGGGAGTCTTGCCTGGTACCTCACCAACGAAGTCCCCTTTCCGAGACCTGGCAGCAAGTGACGCTGTGGGTACTGCTCACCTGAGAGATCAGGGAGAAGGCGGGAGCCTTCAAACGGTGACCTCTGACCTCGGAAGCAAGAGGCTCCACATCTGCATCTTTGGGGGACCACAGGCAGTGACGAGGGTAACTACAGGGCAAGCGCGCGCTGGCCAGCCCAGCAGAGGGCGCTGCACCAGACTCCTGCCCCCCAACCCCACCCCGCCACCCGCCCAGGAAGCTGGCAATGCAGGGAAGAACCGATTCTTGGGTTTCCTCTTCAAGGTCAGCCGAGCCCAGGGTGCGGATGACCTCAGAGTGGCACTGCCTCATGGGTGCACCCCTCCCAGGACCACCCCCAGCCCAGACCTCTGCGTGAGCATCGGGGGGACACACAGAGATGCCAGATGGACAGCTGCCTAGGACGGCAGGGAGCTAAAAGGAGCACAGAAGCCTGGGCCCACCATTCAAAGGGAAATACAGGAATCTCATCTTCATCCTACTACCTTTGCATCAGCACGTCTGAGCTTGGAGTTACAATACCACAAAAACAAAAGCGTTCACACGCAGAAGGCCTCTGGGGCAGAAGTGCTTAAAAAGAGTATTCTCCCAACAAATTCCCCAGTTGCACAGAAAGAGGGTCTGCCTGTGTCCTCCACGAGAATCTGACCTTCCCTTTTACGCCCACCCCTACTTCTGACCACCCACCCCCAACTTAGAAAGCCTTGAACCTTCAGATACCACTAAAAGTATAAAAGTAACCATAACTTGACCCAAGTTAGAAAGGCCGCTTCTTCTCCAGGGGCAAGAGGAGACAGTCACTCTTCCAGGAAAAAGGCAGTGAAGCTTCAGCTTCTAAACACAGATTCTTTTTTTCTTTTGTAAACATATGTATTACTGAAATGAAGGCTAAACCCACAGAGGAGAAAAATGTACAGTTTACAATTCAATGCCCAAACTTATTTATATACTTACATAAAAGATGCTACCTTGATTAATCAATGTCTGTTTGCATTTCCACATGTGAATTTCTTTAGTCTTGAATTCCATGTCAAGGAGCTACAGTGAAAATATTTTTAAATAAAGCAATAAGCCCTATAAAGCTAGTCTTGAGATAAGACATGTGATCCATCTAATTGGAAGTTTTTTCTCTCTGCTGTGTACATTTGCCTGGCTGGAACTTGGTCCCAGACATGGATATACTGATGGTTTTTCCAATAACAGAGCCAGGCAGGAATGGTGAGGGGCAAGAAGTTATTTGTCACCAACAACCCAGGATCCCAAGTCAAAATCCTAAACAGACCCAAAAGGCCTAAACGCTACTCCAGGAGCTAGCTTCTCTGGCTAACAAACTGTGGCTGTCTCACCTAAGCTGGCATCCACTGAACGCCCCAGCCAAAGAGAACAGGCAGGGCCGACAGGAGCTGTCCCAGGTCAGAACGTTCCAGAGCAAAGCAGAGGAGCTCATCGCTCACACTCAGGGTTCCCAACTACTTTCCTGGGTGGAGGGACTGCCACGTTTGCTCGCTAACAAACCTGTACATCTCTGGTCCCAATTACTTAGCTCGACAAATGTCGTCTCTGCTAAAGAGAAGTTTGTTTACGAGGGCTCCAAACTGGTACACACTCTTGTTAACATCGGCCTGAAGGAATCTGCCAGCCCGTCCCAAGAGGAGGGGATTCAGAGAAAAAGGACTATTACGTGGAGTGGCCGCCATTAACTCACTCAGAGAAAGGTTTCAAGGCTTCATTCTAAAATTTTAGTTCTCAGGTGACTGAGAAGCAACCTCTCCCAGTCATCTGTCCTTAGAGAAGCTCATACTTGGTGACAGAAATATCCTTTGTCCCTCTTTGAAGTCTCTTACCTACGTGAACAGAGAAAACACAGATTTACTCTAATAAACAGGAAAAGGGATTTGATCCCAAGACTAGACTTCCAGAACTGATTAAAATAACCTTGAAAAGCCACCTGGTCTAGCTTCTGCTTCGGGCAGGTGGACATCCAACGCCACACTGGAGAGTTCTCTTATTCTTGATATGTCAAGCGACAAAGACTGGACAGACTTTCTCAGCAGCCCAGCCCCACGTTTCCAGAGCTCGGCCCGCTCCTGGTGATATGCGGTCTTCGCCCCATCTCCTCAAGTCCCTCAACAAGGCAATGAGAGCATCTGCTCTGATAACTCCTAAGACCACACCGGCGGCAGCTCTGAAGGTGGTAGCTTCCAACGACCTACAAAACCAAGGTGCTCTCATCTTACCTCTTGGGAGGGAGGGAAGGAGATGCAAAAGTTACATTTGTTGGAAGTATAAACAGTGTTCCTTTGTGTCAACTTAATTAAAAATCAGGCCATCTGGGGCCTGGGTGAACTCATCCTTCCTATGGGCAACAGGGGTTGTCAATGACCAACATGACATCGATGCCGTAGGCCTCCAGCAGGTCCATAAGAAAGCTCCGGTCTCCTTGGGGGTCTAGACCCATGCCCCGGGCATGCTCAGCTGTCAGAGTTTTGTCTTGACTGGCGGACACCTCCAGCAAAGTCTGAAATATCCGATTGTTTTGCTCTAGGAAAAACCTGCATTCACAAGACAAGACGTGGGAAAGGGAGGGCAGAAAAGACACGAAAGCTCACCAAGTAAGCCGCACATGGGGAACCAAAACTACACTGCTTTGCTTGATATACTTTTAAATGGTTTCAAAACTCAGACATATCTTTTAAAAGAAGAAAACAGGATAAAAGTTAAACGGTTATTCAAGTGCCGCTAAGGTCAGCAAAGAACTGGCGTTAACCATGGTATCATGAGCAAAATCTCTAAGCAACTGACGGCCTGACTGCCAAAAATTTATTTTCCTGTTGAGAGGGAGGTCACTAGGGGTTTAAACACAGCTGTAGGGAGAGGCCCCCATAAACTCTGTTCCTCTCTTTCTGCTTAGTCATAAAGGGAAGAGAAGGACAGAAAACAAAACCAGAAAAACTGATAATGCAGTTCTGAGGTCAAGACTTTATGTGAGAAAGTGAAATTCACCTTCAAAGCCCTGGATGGGTAATTAGAGCCGGCAGCAGGAGGTGAGCCTTCCTAGAGGCAGAGAAGGGCTCTGAATTGGCTCTCCAGCCCCTGAGGTACCCACACAGAAAAGGTGGAGCTCAGAGGCACCGGGGCGGGCACGGGGCAACCTGAAGCCAGCCGTGCTGGAGCGGGCAGTGAAGGAGGAAGGGGAGTCAGCCTGGAGGGACCGATATCGCCATAGCTCAGCACCATCTGTACGCAGCTGGGTTCTTTCGATTGCTTTTTTTGTTTGAATTATGCAAAGAGCATGATTTGAATGTCACAAACTTACAGTACTGTATGAATATATGAACTGTAGTCAGAAAAGGCATTAACTGTCTAGATTTTTCAGCTGTGTTGCATAGAGCAAGGTGCCTAGTGCCCAAAGCAGCTCTGGGCGCTCTGGAATTTCAGATTCAATAGACTGTCAAGCCTTGATGAGACTGCTGGTTCTCTGCTCAGTTCCCAGATACTTTTACAGCTAAACAGCATGTATGCATTAGAAAGTATACTTTATTAGAATCAAAGTACTGTACCTTTGTTGAATTATCAAAGCCAATGTCAAAGCCAGAAACATTTCTAACTGCAAGTGCTATTCCCCACCCCCATCCCAGGAGGCGGGGTAGGAAGACCAAGCCGGAAGCTGGGAAAATTGTTTCTGGTTCAATTACAATTCTGTTCTTATCACTGAGCACTATTTCACACAGCTGCTTATGAATGAGATCAATGCAACGAGGTATAAAGGCCATGGCTCCCACCCTGACCACCAACAGCTCTGAAGGAAAGAAATGTCTTTCAATTCAAGAGTTAAGTTTCTGATTATCCCATAATACTCAGTACAAGGAACTGCTCTATTCAAAGGAAGCAATGGAATGAGAAGTCCCTGCATCCTGAGGGACACACAGAGCTCCTATGCAGCAGACATCTGGATGTAAATGCCCAACAGGAAGACAACTGCGGGGACTCCCATTTTCTCTTAATAACCTTCCCCTGCTGCTTTAACTTTTCTGGGTCCCCCTAACAGCATTTTGGGGCTCAGGTTGACTCTGTGTGGAGCCCAGCTCGAAGTGCCCTTGGTGGCAATAAAGGGCATCCTTGGGCTGCAGCAGGTAACACGGGAGGGACCCAGGCTAAAGCCGTTAGTGCTAAGGGACCCACGGGGAGGCCCACGACCACCGCCTGGGCCGACTTACAGCACAAAGAGGTCCTCTTCACAAGGGTTATAATCTTCTTCTACCTCCTGGGAATACAACAGCATCTGCCTGCCGGGGGGGGAGACGACCGTCAGCCTCTGGCGCAGCTACAAGGACCCCACCAATGGGCTAGGTCACCGGCCAGGCATCTGCACGGTCCACCGCCTCCCAGGGGGGAGGCTGATCCAGAGCGACACACGCACCCTGGCCCCCGTCCAAAGGCAGGGAGAGCGGCAGCAGCAAAGATCAACAGGGCTTGGAGTCCAGGGCTGGTTCTACCCCGTGTAATCCCACTCAAGGGACCACCTCTCCTAACTGTCATAAAATAGGGATGATGTGATGAGGCCATTTATTTCGCCACTGATACCCACACGCTTCCTCGGGCTTCACAGGTTCCAGAGGCCGCCAGAAAGGAGTCACCCCACACATGCCTGCTGCCCATCACTATATGCCTCAACCCCGGCTCCCGGCAGAGGGGCAGAAATGTGCCCAGAGGGAAGGGGCGGCAGGCGGGCTTGACGCGAGCCCCCCGGCTGTCCCGACAAGGGCGGCACCCCAGCCCCGGGCTCTCATCTACCTCTGCTCGTTGAGCCGCCGGTACTTCTCCCGGTCGGCACTGTTGATCTTCAGCAGCGGCTGCAGGTGGTCGTGGTGCGTCTTCACATTCTGATTGTCCACGTAGACGTCGTACAGCTCCCGCTTCTCCTCAAAAATCTTCTCGGTGGTGCCTGCGGGAGCTGGGGTTCAGGCGGCAGGACCCCGGAGGATGGCCCTACAGGGAACCAGCCCGACCCTGTCGGGAAATCGGGGCCCCGGGCGACCCCGCCAGGAACGTGCGGGCAGGATGGGGCAGGCCCCGTACTCACAGGCCACGTAGGACACCTCCACCTCCAGGCTCTGGATGTCGGCCACGTTCACATAGAAGAAAGGCTTGGACTCGGGAACGGTGCCCCCGATGCCCGGCAGGGAGACGTTGGCCAGGCAGCAGCAGCAGTACACTGCGGGGACAGCGGGGGTGAGGCCGCCTGGGGCCCTGCGGTCCCTCCCTCCCAGCCTGCCGGCCGGCTTCTCAGAGCTGTCAGCTCCACCAAGGCGCTCAAACCCAACGGACACGTTTCAGTCTTCGTCTCTCGAGGTCCTGCTTAGCATTTGGCGCTGCTGACCCTCTCCCTTCTCAGAACTCTTACCCACCGCGAGCCCCGCGTCTCCTGGTCCCCTCCCCTCTTCTGACTGCACGCCTACACCCCCTCTGCCTTCCGCCTTCACTGGCTCACCTCGCAGGCCCGCATCTTACACGCTGGCACGTCCCTCCTACTCACATTCTCCCAAAATGACGGCACCCCCCACCCCCGGCTATCAGCTCGGCCTCTGTGCCACCCCCAGGTCTGTCTCTCTGGCCCAGCGTGTCCCCCAAGGTCCTGACCCAACTGTAGCAGTGCCTAGAGTACCGCTCGAGAAGGCCTCAGAGCAGCAACTCGTCACGTCCAAGGTAACTCTGTCACGCTGCCCCCCACCTGCTCCTCCTCGGTCCCCCGCCTGGTGGCCTCACCGTCCTCGGCATCCTAGATTCTTCCTCCGTTACCTCACATACATCAGCACCTTACACCCAGACGCCAGACCTTGTCAGGTTTCTCTCTTAAACATATCAAGCATCCATCCTCTCTGCTTTAATCCAGACCCTTCTCCCTCACCAGACTACTGATGTGTTACCCGATCATCTTACATTATAGTCCACATTCTACAATACTAATCCAACTGTGTCACTCCCGGGCCTAAAACCCCCGAGGCCCTGATATGGCTCAATCCCTTCTGGCCTTGGTCAACACTGGAAAGACTGGGGCAGTTTCTGTTGCAGAGAACTTGGGAAGAGTCCCTGACTTTGGCTTCTAGTTACCTCTATAGCATACGACGCCCACTGGAGGGGGAGAAAATATCAAAATGCGCTTTCGAAGTAAGGCAAATTTCCAAAGGATGAGGATCTGCTCCCCAAAGAACTTAATAAACTGAGACATGCAGCCAGCTGGGTGTGTGATCTGAAAAAATTAAAAGGGGGTGGGAGGGGAATAACTTGTTAGAAATATTGCGAAAACTATTCAGTACAGGTGTGCGCTAACCACCCCTTCCCCTGCCAACAACGACAACAAAAAAAAGGTACCACCAAACAGATACAATAAGGGACGGTTACTTCCACGTAAAATGGTATTTTTCACTTTCAAAGTCTTATCTTTAAACTAGAGGTCCATCATTCAACAGCTCCCCTGATACACCGAAGTGTGAGTTTAGGGATCATTAAACTACTTTCCCCGGCGGAAGCGGTGCAGAGGAAGCGAAGCTGGACGTTAACTTCGGGGAGTCTCTCCGAGGTGACGGACACCTCAGTGAGAAAGTTCAGCTCCCAACACGAGTGAGCACCGGAAGGAAGAAAAGGATGCGCTGACAGTCCCGGGTGAGACCCCAAATGTACAGGGACCCGGCTCCCGTGCGAGGTGACGTGCTGGCAAGTCCCGGGTGAGACCCCAAACGTACAGGCACCCGGCTCCCGTGCGAGGTGACGTGCGGGCAAGTCCCGGGTGAGACCCCAAACGTACAGGGACCCGGCTCCCGTGCGAGGTGACGTGCGGGCAAGTCCCGGGTGAGACCCCAAACGTATAGGGACCCGGCTCCCGTGCGAGGTGACGTGCGGGCAAGTCCCGGGTGAGACCCCAAACGTACAGGCACCCGGCTCCCGTGCGAGGTGACGTGCGGGCAAGTCCCGGGTGAGACCCCAAACGTATAGGGACCCGGCTCCCGTGCGAGGTGACGTGCGGGCAAGTCCCGGGTGAGACCCCAAACGTATAGGGACCCGGCTCCCGTGCGAGGTGACATGCGGGCAAGTCCCGGGTGAGACCCCAAACGTATAGGGACCCGGCTCCCGTGCGAGGTGACGTGCGGGCACAGATGACGGGCTACCCCACGGGGCTCCCTGACACGAGCCCCTGCACCTAACCCCACCCCCGTCTCCTCTCAGTGTGGGATGCGAGAAGCCCTCAACCCTGAGGGTCGCCTCCCGGGACCCTGCCGCCAAGGCACATCCCGGGGTCAAGAGCTCGAGCTCTGACCCAGGGAAAGCTGGGGGCCAGTCCTGCTCTGCCCTCTACTCACAGGGAAGCCTCGGGAAAGCCAGCCAGCATTTTGGGCTCTCTTTCCTCATCTGTAAAATAGGGAGACTGCTGTCGCATCCTTCGTATGGCTAGAAGGACCATTTGAGAAAAACCGTGTGGAACCCTTGGCACGTGGGAAAAGCCACATGCAGCAGCCACAACTGTCGCCGACGAGACATGAGGCTTCAAGCCAGGTGCTTTGTGAGCCTTCTGGAAGGTCACTTCATGCTAAAGCGTCAGAAGTGATACTGCTCTTCAGCCGTTCGGGATGCAGGTGAGAGCACTTCTGGAGGCAGGTGCCACCGGCACCAAGGCCGCGCCCTGGGTGTGACACCTGGCAGCCCTCTGGGGCACCGCCACCCGAGCGCCGGGGTGGCCGCAGCGGTCCGCCAGCCCGCCTCCTCTGGGGCCACCCGGGGAAAGGGCTTCCCTACCCAAGGCATCGCCCCGCACCACAACCAACCCCCACCCCATGCCTGCAGAAGGGCTGTCCCTGAGGGGCCCCGCCTGCCCTCTGCCACTCCTTTGCCACCACGTCCCAACTCTCCAGGAGGAGGGTCAGCGCGAGACCACGGCTGCTCACGGCCTCCAATCACACTCTCTCGTGAAAGCCTCGCATCCTCTGCTTCCCTCCCTCCTCCTGACTGTTCCACCTCAGCCCCCGCCGGCCTCCACCCGCCAACCAGACAGAACAGAGCCAAAGCCCCTCAGGTTCTTCTCAGCGCCCACTCTGCTTATCTTCACGCCCTAAACGTGTGCTTCTCCTGCACGAAGGCCTGGCAGGGTTTTGTCCAAATGTGTCCTGGGCCCTAGAACCCTAGAGCAAACCATCAGTCCTCAATTCTGCCTGTACTTATTTATTCATTCATTCATGGACACGTGTGCCTTCTGGCAAGAAGCATTTCCTACGTGCTCGCTTTGTGCCCTGAGCTAAGCAGTCTGGTTCCCACAATGAACAGAAGGCCAGGCCCTGCCCTGGCACAGTTTACAGGCTGGCGGCAGAGGCGGGTGCACAAGCCCGTAAAGGCCAGGCTGATATGAGCCGCGATGGGGGGGATGGGGGGACGGGGGACTGCAGGAGGGCGTGCGGAGGCCTGCAGGTACGAGAAGCAGCCCCTCCTGGGCCCGGCGAGGGGCCCTCCTCACTTCGGAGAGAGGCGGCCCCGCAGGCTGCGCCTCGACCCTTCTCCTGTCCAGCTGCACAGCGCCACTGACATTTCTCCTGCTTTCGCTCCAAGCCATTTATTTCCCTTCTCGCGGCCTTGTAGCTTCTTCTCTTGACTTGCACAGTTCCCACCTCTGTTTTCCCTCTGCCCTTTCATGCCAGGTACGCTCTCCTCTTCCTGTTCCTTCACCATTGCTGGCAGGCCCCTCGGGGTTCACGCTTCGTCCCTCACCTTTCACCTGTATCCCCCTAGGAAATTCACCTGCTCCTGGGGCTCAGTCCCCCCATTTCTGTCTCTCTCCCACTTTCCCATTTCCCTGGGGGAACATTTACCAGCCACTGTTGGGCCTCTCAGAGAGACTGCGATCCTGCCTTCCTCTCACTTTCCAGGTTTTTTTTTTTTTTCCTCTGTAACAGTCTTAAATCTGACCTCTACTTTATAAGCTTATTTGAAATTTTTCTTTATGTATGTGTTCACTTTGTAAAAAATCCACCGAACTATATACTTAAAATTTCTTAACACGTTGCAGGTGCACAGTGCCAGCGGTCTGAGCACCAGCTGTGCAGGGCCCCTCCCCCAGCTCCTGCGGTTTTGATAATGTCACTTTCCCCTCTTTGTTACTCCAGCCCCGGGAGCACGTGGCAGGCAGCCTCCAAACCCCCAGGGACACCCCCCACCTATTGGTGTTTATGGCCTTATGCAACCCCCTCTTCCTCTTGAGTAACTTGCTTTTAACCACCAGAATACGGCAACATTGCAGGGCTGTGACTTCCACGGTTAGGTACAAAGGATTATGACTTGCATCTCGCTAACAGTCTTTTTCACTTGTTGGCTTTGTTGAAGCAAGCCATCATGTTGGAGAGACCCACTGGGGGCAACAAATAGTCCGCAAGGCGCTCAGTCCAACAGCCCTCAAGGAACTCAATCCTTCCAACAACCACGTGAGCTCAGAAGTGGATATTTCCCCAGTCAAGCCTTCAGATAAGACCCCAACCTTGACTGCAATCTCATGAGAGACCATGAAGCAGAGGACCCAGCTAAGCCATGCCTGGATCCCTGACTCACAGAAACAAATATGTACTGTTTTAAACCATTAATTTGGGGGCAATTTGTGATGCAGCAACAGATAAAACTAATATAAGGTGGTAGCCACTGTCTGTATTTCTAGTGTTTAGGTTATCTTGTTACCTTTCTGTGCCTTTGGTTTTCCAATTCCTGTATTACCAATTCCCTGTATTGACATATCTGACATAGTTTGTGTTTTCCTAACAAGACCCTAACTGGTACTTATTCAGGTTCAAATTCCATGGTCTAGTATCTAAGATTCTCTACAATCTGATTCCAACCTATTGTTCCAATCCTTTCTCTCCTGGCCAGCTAACGTTGAAATTCAGTCCCAGTCAAACTATTCTGCTCACATCCCATGAACTTGCCCTGTGCTTTCCCACGCCCACGACCTCACAAAGGCAGTGGAGCAGGGTAAGGAGTGAGCACTGGCCTTGGCATCAGGCCTGTGTTTACATCCTGGCTTTATCTCCTACTAGCTATAAGGCCTTAACCAAGTCACTGAACCTTTATAAACCTCAACTGGTTTATCTGTAAAAAAAAAAAAAAAAAAAAAAATCCACTTTAAAGAGTGCTGCAACAGGTACTGATAAATAGCCAGCAGAATGTCTAACTCACAGAAGGTGCTGACAAAGTGATGGACCATGGTCCCCACTGTTGCTCATGCCTTCCCTCAGTCTGGAACTAGCTTCCCTCACTTTCCCCCAGCCAAATACTTCAAGGACCAACTCCTCTTCCAAGATGCCTTCCCAGAGTTCTCTAGAACTCATGGCATAATTTCTCTACCAGGGAGCCTGAAATTTCCACTGAAGTATCTTGCGACCACCTGTAGGGGACGGGAGATGGGAAGGAGGAAGAGGACGATGGAGGAGGGGGCATGGGGGAAAAAGGAGGAGGAGGAGGAGTGATCTTTGTACCTTCCCAACGCCTAACACTTGGCTGGGTGTTTTGTTAATGGTAAATAAACATATTCTAGTATTTACAAAGTACTTCAGAAAAAAATACACAATAAAGGAATACCAAAACTACTGTAACTAAGAAATATCTTAACTGCTCAAACTCTTCATCTTTAGTTCAAATGTCTGCCTTTAAACTACCTGAAGCAATCACTAGAATCAAGTCCACCTCATCCCCACTGGAGTCCACCACAACTGGCCTATCAATATGGCTTTGCACTATGATTATAGAAGTATTAGAAAGCATATTAGTTTAAGATAACTTGCCTTATGTTTTAAAAGAATCAAATGCTTAGGTTACAATCCTATTCTATCAAAAGCAGACTTCGGGCATCAGCCTTATTCATTAAAACAATAATCAACAACTGCTGTCCCCAGACCTAAGTCCCGGGCTGTGTGAGTGTTTGGCTGACCTACCTTCATCTCGGGGTACATGTATCGGTGGATGGAAGGCAGCCAGTAGACAGGGGGCAGGCTGCCACCGCTCCCCGGACCGGCGTGGAGCACCCCCTTCTTGTCCTCGTAGAATGCCGCCAGATGAGAGTAATGTCCCGGCATCTCCAGCTGGTGTCTGCACGACACACACGCGCAGTGAGAATGGCTCTTCCCACAGACCTGCCACTCACTCCCTGGCCCCAAGGGAAGTAATACTTTGGTGGGGGTGGGGAGGGCGAAGGCCTGGATAAACAAAGAGACCCCCTTCTTGAGGTCGCCTAGAACGCCTCCTTTGGTGTTACAGAAGCTCCTTATGGAAAACTCTTACATAGGCTCTGAAACTCCCCAACAGTGCTGTGGACGCAATCTCCTCCTCTTGGGAAAGAGGGGGAATTAACAGACTGTGACTAATGTCTATTGTTCTCCAGCAAAGGATGCTTCCCAGAGAAGGGGTAACTTGGAAGACCACAAATTCCCTACTTGAAAGCTGCTCTTTGTTTAGAACGCATGCTCGTGTTCTTGCTTTGCTGATACAAAAGAATAAGATGAAGAGTACCCCTCAATGTCTCAAATAATGGAAAACAATTGCTGGATGTCACGAAGGGCTTATAATTTTTGCACCAAGTAATAAAGTAATAAAAAGCTCAGAACCTCTTTTTTTCCCCACCCTAGCCTGCTCGGGTGGCAGAGACTTGGCTGTGGGTAGTTCTGTCAACTGACCCCAAAATCAAGAAAGCAACATTGAGGCCCTGGAGCATCTGGACAATGGAGAATCCAATCCTGTCTTCAGGTCAAGCACAGGAGGACCATATTGGCACTATGATTACTGACAGCACAATGGGTTGAATTTTAAATGAGGCCATAATCCAGTATCACTGGTGTCTTTATAAAAAGGGGAAATTTGGAAGCAGACGCACACACACACATGAGAACACCATGTGAAAATGAAGGCAGAGATCAGAGTGATGCATCTACAAGCCAAGGAAGAGCAAAGACTGCAGAAGGTAGGAGAGAGGCAATGAATAGATTCTCTCTCAGAGCCCTGGGGAGAAACCAAGCCTGCTGACACCTTGATTTTAGACTTCTAGCCTCCAGAACTGTAAGATAATACATTTCTGTTGTTCTCAGTCACCTAGTTTTTGGTACTTTGTTAGAGCAGCGTTAGGAAACTAATATAGGGAGAAATAAAAGGCACTAAAACCTTTTTAGTCCATTTAAATTTCTTTAGAACCCTATAATTTCCATTCTCTTACACTGAAAAAGAATCAAAATACAGCTTTACTGAGCAAGGGGAGGCGTCGCTGATTACGGCTGGCCCTGGTACAATGATGACTGAAAGGCAACCTGTCATTGCCGGCTTCCTCCAAACGCTGACACAAACTCAGATTCAACATTCGCACAATCCAACCAGTACCCAGCTGCTCCCCAAACATCTCTGCTCCAGAGGGACGTACAGCTCCTGACGTCAAGGCTACGGCTGCCACTTCTTCCCTGTGAGATCTCGGTCAAGCTACTGAACTTTTCAAAATCTGCTTTTTTCCCCCTCCTTAAAAATGCAGATACTAGTAACACCGCGATATCATTCTGAGGTGTAAATGGAGTTAAGCAGAAAATGGGCCTCATACATCTCAGCCCCTCACAGTAGGTTCCTTCCTCCCTAGCACATGGGGCAGAGTCTAGCCAGGTGCACAGCGAGGGCTCGGAAACAGTGGGTAAATGGGGAAGATTCAGGGCAAGCCCTGGAAGAGAACTTCAGGCAAATTTACATTTTTTAAAAAAATTAATTTATTTTTGGCTGCATTGGGTCTTCGTTGCTGCGCATGAGCTTTCTCTAGTTGCGTTGAGCGGGGGCTACTCTTCGTCGCGGCGCGCGGGCTTCTCATTGTGGTGGCTTCTCTTGTTGTGGAGCACAGGCTCTAGAGCACAGGCTCAGTAGTTCTGGCACACGGGCTTAGTTGCTCCGCGGCACGTGGGATCCTCCCAGACCAGGGCTCGAACCCGTGTCCCCTGCATTGGCAGGCGGATTCTTAACCACTGCACCACCAGGGAGGTCCCAAATTTACATTTTTAAAAAGAAAAAAAAATCATCAAGTACACCCAAAAAAAGATTACAAAAATAAACTCTTCTCTGCGTGATAGCTCTCTAATCTGGGGGCTCCTATACATTTTATTTTAAGCTTTGCAAAAGGAGGCAGTTGTGTGATGTAATAACAAATGACCCTGGGGGTATGTGTGCTTATAATCATTTCTTTCACTCTTACAAACGTTCACACGCTAGATGGGAAACCCATGGGGGCTAAGCGTATCTGACGATTCTGATGGCCGACTTCAGACACCCTTCAGGGATGTGTCAAAGGGATAAAAGCTTGATTACTACAAAATAACACACAGACAATTAAGTTCAAAGCTGTGTTCATTAGGACCTAATTTCCTTAAAAAGAACCGTGGGAAGCATTTTATTGTATTTTTTTTTTTAAATCATTGTTTTTGGGTTTTTTTAATTAATTTATTTCTTTATTTTTGGCTGTGTTGGGTCTTCGTTTCTGTGCGAGGGCTTTCTATAGTTGCGGCAAGCGGGGGCCACTCTTCATCGCGGTGCGCGGGCCTCTCACTATCGCGGCCTCTCTTGTTGCAGAGCACAGGCTCCAGACGCGCAGGCTCAGTAGTTGTGGCTCACGGGCCTAGTTGCTCCGCGGCATGTGGGATCTTCCCAGACCAGGGCTCGAACCCGTGTCCCCTGCATTGGCAGGCAGATTCTCAACCACTGCGCCACCTGGGAAGCCCTACTGTATTTTTAATACTATATTTTGGCTACTATTTTCTAGGTTCCTTGTTGATTTGCCTCTGAATTAACTGTCTTACCTGTTTGACTACATTAAACTCTATACTTGAACCAAGATTCTAAAGAAAAGCTCACTATTAAGTTAGGGTCTCTTACACAAAAAGCTAGTTTCAGGATCCTGTTCTCTGACAGCCTATACCACTGGCTGATGGGACAGAACAAGGCAATCATATGGAATACAGAACACGAACACTGACATAAATATAAATTGGTAGTTCCTGGATAAATGTTAAACAACCGTTTTATGAAAGCCTCAAATTTTAAACACTATATAGATTTTGCAATAAACAAGATTGATTATCAAAGTGTTAACACCAAGATAAACCCAAAGGTACTGAAACAAGGCTGAGAGTGTTGGAAGATAAGCTGGGCTTCAAAGATGATTCATGAGGAGGCCTTCCTGGTGATCTTATCTACACAGACACATAGATTAAGGAACACAGCCCAAGTATCTATGGAAACTGCCCAAGAGACATGACAATGTAGAAATGAGAGAGTAACTGGCACAATATGCGCTACTGACCTGAAGCCACGGGCTCTGGGCCAGATCAAGGATTCCCCTGAAGGACCAGAGACACTGGGGTGCTACGTAAGCCCGCAGCCCCTTCACTGATACAACATAAGCTATGTGTCCATGCTGATGCCCACTGCAACTAACCCTCCCTTCCCCACCACACCGGGCAATAATGCACCCAATGTAACTATCAGAGATGCCTCTGTACAGCAATTACACTTCATCACTCCTGTGTACTCATTACTGCTCTGCACCAGTCTGTCTTCTGGCCTTGCAAGTACAGAAAAACAGGCATTCCCACTTACTGCTGGTGCAGGTACAACATGGTACCACCTTTCTGAAGGGTCACTTGAAATTTGTATCCGATTGTACCCTGTACGTACCCTGCAACCCAACGATTCCACTTCTAGGAACGAGGGCTAAAGATCTGTATATGGATATGAACAATCATTTACCCGTAAGGATACTCATGTTCATGGTGGTGAAAAATAAGAAAACGCCTAAAAGCCCAGCAACAGTGAAACAACTAAATAATCTGTAATTCGTCTGTATACTGAGATGCTAAGGAACCACCAAAATGACGATGAGGACTATGACTATTCATGATACACTGAAAGGTTAACATACCTGTCAGTTAGAAAATTTAGGTACTGAATGACCTCAACATTCTTTTTTTTTTTAATTAATGTGTATGTACACATTTATACAAGGTAAAAAGACCAGAAGGATATAAATGTTAACAGCAGATATGTCTGGCTCGTGGGATTACGTTCTTTTTTTCCTGTTAGCCTTTGTCCATTTTTCAGTTTTCTGCAATAACTCTATGTTAAGTTTATATTTAGTCTTTTTAAACTTTTCAATATGGAAAATTTCAAACATAAACAAAAAGTAGAAAGAAGAGAATAATAGACCCCCTTATCCACCACTTAGTTTCAACAATATTTTATCAATATGGTTACATCTATACCCTATCCGCCCGCCCACCCACCACTCTTTTTCCTGAAATGTTTTAAAGCAAATCCCTTATAACATTTTACCCCTAAATATGTCAGTATACATCTCTAACTAATAAAGTCTATTTAAAAAATAACATAACCACCACGGCATTATCTTGCCTAACAAAATAATGTGCCTTAATCCAAACTAATATCCAGTCCACTTTCAAATTATACCAACTGTCCCTGAAATGTTATTTTACAGTAGGTTGTTTGAATCATGATCTAAGCAAGGTCAAAAATGTGGTTTAAAATTAATCCTTTAAAACTATATAGTAGTTCTCCAATATCTTCTGATTAATAAGAAATAGTCATAGAAAAGACTCTCTAACTAGGGAGATATCGAAGCCAAGAGTTATAGATGAAATATTAACAAATAACGTTAGGATATCATAAGTAAGAATAAAAATAAAACATGGATACAGTGTTTTCAAAAATCAAGTCTAGGGCTTCCCTGGTGGCGCAGTGGTTGAGAATCTGCCTGCTAATGCAGGGGACACAGTTTCGAGCCCTGGTCTGGGAAGATCCCACATGCCGCGGAGCAACTAGGCCCGTGAGCCACAATTACTGAGCCTGCGCGTCTGGAGCCTGTGCTCCGCAGCGGGAGAGGCCGCGATGGTGAGAGGCCCGCGCATCGCGATGAAGAGTGGCCCCCGCTCGCCGCAACTGGAGAAAGCCCTTGCACAGAAACGAAGACCCAACACAGCCATAAATAGATAAATAAATAAAAACATCTGATTGTCTTTAAAAAAAAAAAAAAATCAAGTCTAGTTAATTTATATAAAAGTCATTGCTGCAGTCAAGTATCACCCCTGCCTAGACCTGGGCTTAACATCACTACGCTTCTTTCTTTTCCTCATACCTTCTCATGCAAGTCCTTCTCTCATGTTACCCTGAGCCCTCTTTAATCACCAAACTGCAAAACCATTCTAGCTATGACTCAAAATCTAGAGGCCATAGGAATATTATCGAACTCAAGGAAGAAAAACATCTGCATGACAAAAAGTAATGTTAAAAGACAAACGAAAAAGTGGAAAAAATATCACAAGAACGAATCTCCATATTACACAAAGAACTCCTAGAAATTAATAAGAAGAAGCCAACGATCAAAAAATAATGTAGCAGGGCTTCCCCGGTGGCGCAGTGGTTAAGAATCCGCCTACCAATGCAGGGCACACGGGTTCGTGCCCCGGTCCGGGAAGATCCCACATGCCGCGGAGCGGCTAAGCCTGTGCGCCACAAATACTGAGCCTGTACTCTGGAGCCCACATGCCACAGCTACTGAGGCCCGCGTGCCTAGAGCCCGTGCTCCACAGCAAGAGAAGCCACCGCAATGAGAAGGTCACGCACCGCAACGAAGGGTATCCCCCGCTTGACGCAACTAAAGCCCGTGTGCAGCAATGAAGACCCAATGCAGCCAAAAATAAATAAATTAATTAAAAAAAAAAATAATAATGTAGCAAAGGCTCGGAACAGTTCACAGAAGAGGAAATATAAATGACTCAAACATGTATGAAGGTGCTCGTCCTCACTCCTAAGAAAAATGCGAATTAAAATTATACTCGTGTACCGTGTTTTACCAATCAGAATGCCAAAAATCCACAAGTTGTATTTTTGTGTGGGCAATGCTGTGAGGAAACAGCATTCTCTTGCATTACTGCTGGGCATGTAAAATGGTACAATCTCTATGTAAAGCAATTTGACAATATCTATTAAAATTACAAATACATATGCTCTTTGAATCACCAATTTCATTTCTAGAAATTTAACGTACACATATACTACTCATGTGTGAAATTATACTTGCTCATAGGTATTCAGTGCAGCATCATAACAGCAAACGACTGGAAACAACCAAATGTCTATCAGTAAGCGACTTGATAAAGCAAGCATGGTTCTTTTATACAGGGCACGTAATACAACTGTGAGAAACAATGAAGAAGCTCTCCATGTACTAATACGAGAAGGTATCCCAGATATATTGTTGAATGAAAAAGGCAAGGTGCAAACAACATGCATAACATGCTACCTTTTGTATGAAAAGAGGGAAAATAAGAATATACATTTGTATTTGTATATACACATACACAAGCTTTGGAAAGATACATGGGAAATCAGCAGTGATTACTGGGATGACTGGATGGATATGGGAACTGGGTGAAGACTTCATTTTATGCCAGTGGTTGAGA
This sequence comes from Balaenoptera ricei, assembly GCF_028023285.1. Lineage (NCBI taxonomy): Eukaryota > Metazoa > Chordata > Mammalia > Artiodactyla > Balaenopteridae > Balaenoptera > Balaenoptera ricei. The sequence goes on along the minus strand of NC_082647.1, from coordinate 12,901,971 downwards.
CTGCCACTCTCTTCTTCCCTTAGTAACAGAACCTTCCAAAATTTAGCTGGTCACATGGCCACCCAGTTAAGGACCCCATTTCCTAGACTGTCTTGCTGCTAGGTGTGGCTAGAAACTAAGAACAGGTCAATGAAATGTGGGCAGAAGCGATGTGTTCAATTTCTGGGATTCCTGTGTGTTTCCCCTTCCTGCAAGACCTAGTAATGGTGAATCAACTTCTACCATGTGGGTGAGGACAATACTCTAGCAGATGGCAGGATACAAAACAGAAAGACTTGGGTCCCAGAAATGACCCAGTGGAACAAAGCCATCTACCACACTGGACTACTTCCCTTCCTCTGGGATTGTCATGCTAGAAAAGCTGTACTTCTACCTTGTTTGAGTCACTGTATTTTGGGTTTCTTTGTTATAGCAACTTAGCCTGGATTTGAGCTAAAGCAGAAAATGATATTTAGGAATGATTTACCATAGTATCAAAAACCACACTGTAGCATTGGCTTAGTGGCTAGAAAGGGAAGATGATTAAAAAAAAAAAAAACAAGAAAAAACTTTGCTAGAACTTCAATAACTTGGAAGACAGGCCTTGTATCATCTGAACTTGTAACTTTAAGGGAAGCAGTGAGAAACAGAGCACTGATAGCTCCTTGATGTTTTTAGTTTTTAGTAGTTTTCATCTTACTACTACAAGAGCAAGATGAAAATAAGCAAGACTTGGTCAGTTTGCAAGCAGAAATGGTGGGATATACAGTGTAAGGGTGTACATTCTGAGTTCTGCAATATAAATTAATTGAGACTTGAAATATCTGGGACCCCACGGGACTGAAAAAACCAATTCCTCTGTACCCAAAAAGCAGGAGATAACCTAGAGAAATGGAAATAAAAATAAACAAATGGGACCTAATGAAATTTAAAAGCTTTTGCACAGCAAAGGAAACTATAAACAAGACAAAAAGACAACCCTCAGAATTGGATAAAATATTTGCAAATGAAGCAACTGACAAAGGATTAATCTCCAAAATATACAAGCAGCTCATGTAGCTCAATATCAAAAAAAAAAAGAACACCCCAATCCAAAAATGGGCAGAAGACCTAAATAGACATTTCTCCAAAGAAGATATACAGATTACCAACAAACACATGAAAAGATGCTCAACATCACTAATTATTAGAGAAATGCAAATCAAATCCACAATGAGGTATCACCTCACACAAGTCAGAAGGGCCATCATCAAAAAAATATACAAACAATAAATGCTGGAGAGGGTGTGGAGAAAAGGGAACCCTCTTGCACTGTTGGTGGGAACGTAAATTGATACAGCCACTATGGAGAACAGTATGGAGGTTCCTTAAAAGACCAAGCAATCCCACTACTGGGCATATACCCTGAGAAAACCATAATTCAAGAAGAGTCATGTACCACAATGTTCATTGCAGCACTATTTACAACAGCCAGCACATGGAAGCAACCTAAGTGTCCACGGACAGATGAACGGATAAAGAAGATGTGGCACGTATATACAATGGATCATTACTCAGCCATAAAAAGAAACGAAATTGAGTTATTTGTAGTGAGGTGGATGGACCTAGAGTCTGTCATACAGAGTGAAGTAAGTCAGAAAGAGAAAAACAAATACCGTATGCTAACACATATATATGGAATCTAAAAAAAAAAAAAGGGGGGGCTTCCCTGGTGGCGCAGCGGTTGAGAATCTGCCTGCTAATGCAGGGGACACGGGTTCGAGCCCTGGTCTGGGAAGATCCCACATGCCACGGAGCAACTAGGCCCGTGAGCCACAACTACTGAGCCTGCGCGTCTGGAGCCTGTGCTCCGCAACAAGAGAGGCCACGATAGTGAGAGGCCCGCGCACCGTGATGAAGAGTGGCCCCCGCTTGCCGCAACTAGAGAAAGCCCTAGCACAGAAACGAAGACCCAACATAGCAATCAATCAATCAATAAATCTTTAAAAAAAAAAAAAGGTCTGAAGAACGTAGGGGCAGGACAGGAATAAAGACGCAGACGTAGAGGATGGACTTGAGGACACGGGGAGGGGGAAGGGTAAGCTGGGATGAAGTGAGAGAGTGGCATAGACATATATACACTACCAAATGTAAAATAGATAGCTAGTGGGAAGCAGCCGCATAGCACAGGGAGATCAGCTCAGTGCTTTGTGACCACCTAGAGGGGTGGGATAGGGAGGGTGGGAGGGAGACGCAAGAGGGAGGAGATATGGGGATATATGTATACGTATAGCTGATTCACTTTGTTATACAGCAGAAACTAACACAACATTGTGAAGCAATTATACTCCAATAAAGATGTTTAAAAGAAAAAAAAAGCAGGAGATAAGAATTTCTCTCAAAGCCTCTATGAAACTCTCCCAGACACGGGAGTCTGCCCATTTATAAAGCCCAGATTTAGGCTACAGTCTCAAGGTAGTTGCCATTAAGACCAGGGCAAGATAGATACGCCAAGAACAGTGACCAGTAACTAGGCCACCATCTACTGACTTAAAAACTAAGACCCAGAGGAGATCTTGGGCAGTGGATATTTTTACGTGGGACTGACTGGAAGCAAACAGACCAAGAAGCCTATTCAGTTTCTGAGGGAACTGTATTGTCACATTCTTGTCTACGGCCATAGCACCCTGAAATCGCCGGATCTCGTCTGTATTGTCATGTTCTTGGCCTATATAAGCCGCTGACTTCTCAAACCTAGACCCCCAAACCCACACCAGCAGGAAACGTGTTCCAAAGCCATGCAGCTTTCCCCAATGTTCACCAAAGCCTGCTTCAAAAGTGGTTATGGCACAAAATGGATAAAGAACCCCCAGAAGGCAAAGCCAGGAGCCGTGGAGGAAAACGGACAAGGGGATTCTAGTGAGCAGGGCCCAGGTGTAGCCAGGAGCATGGCACTCTGTGAGGACAAGGGGTCTCTGCCATCCCTGCTCAGCAGAATTTCATTGTTATTATGGACTAACGACCGCTCATATTATTTCTCATTCTTCTTTTTCAAATGGGAGCTTGTATTGTGGTTCCTTTTCTACTTCTATTCTGCATTTGGGAGGTGGGAATGGAGGACGTGACGGTTCTTTCACAGCTTTCCAGGATAAGAGAACCATGTCCTGATTGCCTCAAATCACACAGAAACCCTGGATTTCAGACTAGAAACATGAACCAGATGAGACTCTATGATGTCTCGGGGTGGGAGGAATGTCCTCTGTGTCTGGGAAGAAGAGTACACACGGATACTGAGGTCGCCGGGGGACAAACTGAAGCAGAGGCTGCTAAAATTTCCTCCAGATCCATTCTTCTCTTCTTCCTGTTTGCAACAGGAGCCCCCGAATTTTAACTGGTCACAAGGTCACCCAACTAGAGACTACCTTTCCCAGTGTCCTTTGCTGTCACGTGTGTCTTTGTGATTGAGGACTTGACAATGGGATATGAGAAGTGATGTACGCAACTTCCGGGTCCTTCATTCCTCCCTATGGGCTGGAATGCAGACATAGTAGTGGTGAGCAGCTTCAAGCAGGTGAGAAGAACATCTTAGAACACAAAATCACTCTCAGGATATGGTAGAATAATAAGAGAAGCAGCGTGGGCCCCGAATTGCGGGGACGGCAGGCTGCTCGCCCTGACCACCCTCCTACTTCTAGAACATTACATGGGGAAGAATCTTCTGTCTTGTTTGAGCCAGTGTATTTTGGGGCCTCCGTTATCACCATTTAGCCAGGACTCTAATATAATACCTCCTTAGAATTTTTGGCTTTTGAACCACGAGAATGTATTGCCTCCTTGGGAAATTAATTTTTCAAAAGCAGTAATAATTTTTTTAAAGTGTCAAGATCCCAATAAAAAAAAATTTTTTTTTAATTCAATGTTACTTCTGAGACACAAAACTGAGGAAATATTTCAAATACAGAAAAATATGTATCACAGCTCCAAACTGTAGAGGAGTAGTTAAAACAATTAGAAGCATGCTAACCGCTTAACCATAGGGAATAATCGAGTAAACTAATGGGACAGCTCTAGCACTATAGAGCTATTAAAATAATCATCAAAATGAAAAATATGGAGGACAATGGGGAGAAACATATACATAACTGGTGTTCCTGAAGAAGAAGGGAAAATGCAGAGGAAAAGTTGAGTCCTTTATTGTAGAAGAAAAGGTTCCTGAAATTAAAAATAAATGTCATATCTATAGATAAAAAGGGACAAACTATCCCAGAAAAAAACTGTTCAGAAACATCACAGATAAAGAATCTATAGGGATCTAGACAAAAGAGACTTCTCTGAAACAACCAATATCAGAATATTGCTGCACAATATTTATAGCATCCTGAGAGGAAGAAAGAAAAGATTTAAGGATCTTATACCCAGCCAAGAGTAAAGGTAAAAGACCAATACTATCAAGCATGCAAGATTTCAGAGAAGGCAGCACCCATGATCCTTTCATGAAAAAAAAAGAAACAAAAGATGCTTGATGGCAAAATCTAACCAACCAAGAAATAAATCACGGGCTCTGGAACGTAGCAAGCCACAGTTAAGCCCTGGATGTGGTCGTAAACATATAACTGAGACTTAAGAATCATGGGAATCGGGGCTTCCCTGGTGGCGCAGTGGTTAGGAATCCGCCTGCCAATGCAGGGGACACGGGTTCGTGCCCCAGTCCGGGAAGATCCCACATGCCGCGGAGCAACTAAGCCCGTGTGCCACAACTACTGAGCCTGCGCGTCTGGAGCCTGTGCCCCGCAACAAGAGAGGCCACGACAGTGAGAGGCCCGCGCACAGCGATGAAGAGTGGCCCCCGCTCGCCGCAACTAGAGAAAGCCCTCGCACAGAAACGAAGACCCAACACAGCCAAAAATCAACAAATAAATTTTAAAAAAAAAGAATCATGGGAATTGTGATTACAGAACTAAATGTAATAAATCTCACAGTATATGAAAGTTGAGAAGTAAAGTCGGGGAGGCGTTCTGGGAAGAAGTATAAGACACCTGACCGTCTACAACTAAAACACAACCTAAAAACACCAATGACACCTATACAAAGATTTGTGCACTTTATTATATATACGTTATTTCTCAATAAGAATGACACTGTATCTTCATATTTTGCAGTCTTTTTTCTTAACTCTGAAGGAACATTCCAAGAAATAACGTATCTTACTGTGAAAAAAATATTAAAGTTTGACAATTCCTTCAGTTTCACTTACTCTTTTTCTCTGATATATACAAATAAATATATTTCAAACTAGCCTATTTGATAAAATTAAATCTTCATAAAATATTAACCCTATTTTTGTAAAATTATGTCTATTTTAGAATGGCATTCGCTGAATACTGACAATGGATATCCCACTGGGTGTTAAGATTTGGAAGAATTGTTAAAATTCATTTGTACGTTCACATAAATTTTTCAATAATAAACATTTTTTTCCCACAATTTCATATTCTTTCAAAGATGATCAAGATAGACTATTATATCAAAAATTAAAATAACAATAACTTTTAAACGCATATGATATAAAAGTATGTATGTCCTATGGTGCCAAGTATGTATATATTATTTTAAAGTACACACACATGGGACTTCCCCAGTGGCACAGTGGATAAGACTGCGCTCCCAATGCAGGGGGCCCGGGTTCGATCCCAGGCCAGGGAACTAGATCCCACATGCATGCCGCAACTAAGAGTTCACATGCCACAACTAAGGAGCCCGCAAGCCGCAACTAAAGGAGCGTGCCTGCCACAACTAAGACCTGACACAACCAAATAAATAAGTAAATATTTAAAAATAAATAAATAAAATAAAGTACACACACATGCATACCAGAAGAGAGGCAAATGTGCTAAAATTTTAACAGTGCTTCAGGGCTTAGGGGTAGATTTTCCCTTCAAAATCTGAAATGAAATTAGGTTACTCACATGATGAAAAAATATGAAGTAATTAATAGTTTTGCAGCTTCTGTTAAAAATTCCCTTCCTATTACCCCCAATGATAATAATTACCACCAATAATAAATGATTAGGCTTAAAAAAAAGTTGAGAGTCTATTTGCCTGGGGCAAGGAGATAATTACTGTGGTTTAAGGTAAGCAAAGATCACGTCAATGTCAACAAATTAATTCAACAAAATTGATGACAATATTAGTATAAGCTGAAAGCAAAATCTACCCCAGCTGTCATTCGAGGATGAAGAATCATTTACGCAGGACGCTGGCTGAAACACGAAGACCACCACCCGAGGTGTGAGACTCAGCCATGGACGCTCTTGGTGAGGCATCTGCCGTTCTGATGTACAGCCTTTACCCCTGAGGGCTCAGCCCAGCACACCAACTGGCAGGGCCCTGCCGCCTCTGCCCTCCCTGCACCCCACCCCGTATGTAAGCCACATACCGGACTTGGCTCTCCAGGAAGTGCATGTACCGGTACAGCAGGGTGTAGGATGGAGAGAGGATGCCCACGGATTTCATCCGGGCGCCACGCTCCAGCTCGCTTTCCACAGGCATGTTGGCGAAGCAGGCCAGGCCAAAGAAGGGCCCCTTTCGGAAATAGCTAAAATAGACCCAATGTGTAGCGTGGCTCGAAATCAGAGAGAGAAATTTCATTTTACTTTGTGTTTTGCCTTTTGAGATGCAGTCGCGAGCAAAAGACATAACTGTGTCCAGGGCTCTACCTGAGAAAACTCAGCCTGAGAAAAACCTTTTTTTAGAATCTCAGGGGGACTATCAGCCCAAGGCCCTCAACCTCACAGATGGGACAACCAAGGCTCAAAGAAATTGTGGAACTCGCCAAGGGTCATCCCGCTGGAGCCAGGACTTGATCTCTGCAAAGCCTGCCGCTCAGTTGCCCACGACCATGGTACAGCCCTTCTCCTCCTGCATAACAACTGACCTGATGGGGGGGACCTCTGTTTTATTAGCATAAACTGTGTTGATTCTCTCCTCGCTTCCTGAGTCTCTGATATTTTAAATAGAACATTTGACCAGAGCTGTCACTCTGTTTCCTTCCCCTTTCTCACACTTATGTCTGTCATGGTTTCAGCCCAATGAGAAGATGAAAGCTACTCCATCACCCTTACATTCTTTCAATGTGCTCCTCACAAGAATCTTGATTACACAGGACTACAAACTGGCCTTACTTAAAGCTCGAATTTCAAGTTTTAGCACATACATGTCTTAAGTTAACCCAAATGCAACCGAAACTCTATTCCTTTATTAAAGCCAAACCTCAAGCAAGGCCCAATCATGTCTTAGGAAAGGAGAGAACCTCTATGGCAGGAGTTCTTAACATTTTTGGATCATGAAACTCATCGAGAACCTAATGAAAGCTTGGGAACTTCTTGCTAGCAAACTGATATAAAAACACAAACCAGTATATATTTTCAGGGCATTTACACACACTTCCTGAAAGTGCCCCGATGACAGCCCTTATTCTCTGGGGGAAAGCACAGAGGCAGAGGAAATGGTACAGAGAAGACTTGCAATCAGCAGTACTTACATGAAATCAGACTGAATTTTATGGGACCCACTGGCCATAGACTTGAACTCAACGCCTTCAAGGTCAATATCTTGAGGTAAGCACCATTCCACCATGTTTCCTGTGGGGAAGGGAGGATACAAGTTTGAAAGAGACAAAATCATTCAAAGGGCCTAGTGCAGGGCTAAGTGCACATGGCTTCGGAGTAAATGTACTACTGACTTGACCACCAGGATGCTCAGGTGGCTCATCCCTCCATCGCCCACATGCCAGCAGAGTCCCTGAGCCATCCCGAGGGCCAGGAGATGGGCGTTGAAGGCACCTCCGATCTCTGCCTTCAAATGAACACAGTTCTTCCTAGCAAGGCTGCCGGCTTTGGTTCTCCCATTCTGCTTGGCCACCTCCAAATCTCCTTCCTCTTGCAGCCTCACTTCTAAGTGCATGTTTTGACCCTCTACCCCCATTTCCTCATCTCGTACTCTGTCCTTAACCCCTCGAGATCCTGCTTCCATCTTGCCTTTTTATGGCCACTAATGACTCTGACAAACCCCCAAACTCTTTTTAATTCGCATTTTCATTGATGTCTTTGTGGCATTTGATAATTCCTCAAAAATGTCTCCCCTTTTTCCCTTGACTCTCGTGATAGAATACTATTTTGGTTCTTTTCCTTCTTCTCTGATCAAATGTAGCTCTGCTTCCTTCCCTAACTCCTTCTCCTCTCTCCTCAAAATGAAGCTCTTCTCCAAGGTCCAGACACCAGTTCTTTGCCTGAAGAATTTCAGGGCTTATTCACTTATCCCTAATTACTGAGTTTCTACTGAGCCAGATGCTGGAGCTCCAAAGTCAAATAAGACACAGTCTCTGACCTCAAACAGACTAGATTCCAGGGACAGATATGGAGATAAACAAGGAGACCAGTGATTACAGTTCTGGGGGCCGGGGGTGGTGGTGTGTGGTAAATTCTATGACAGAAGATAACATGGGATTTTAGAACGTAGCGATGACAAGCAGCCATCAGATTGAGGGAATCAGAGAATTTCACAAGAGCAGTGTTTCCTAGAGACTTGAGAGAATGCTACAGAAGATGCCTTACTGTTTTCTTGCATATTCAAAAATATTCCAAATAAAAATACTAAGATACTTGTAAGATTTCACTTTAGAACAAACTTCTCATCAACACCTCAAACCCTAATTTCCCAGGCATTAGAAATACCATTACTAATCCCAGACAACAATGCTTTCAGATAATTGTTCGGGGCATCAGAGGTACCGCATATCAAGTCTACCTGGACATAACCCAGTCTCCGAATGGGGTGGACACCACAGGGGATCAGCCTATCCTATATTCAGCAGCCTAAGGCACTTTCAAGTAGTTTATTTTCAAAAGAGGACTCATAAACTCAAACAACTAATCAGTGGGCTAAAACAGAAAGCATGAAAAAAGGAATTAAGATTTCACACAACAGAAAGGCTAGAACAATGTTGTATCTGTCAGGGTTAAAGACAAGAAAAAGCATGCTGCACGCTGAATGAGGGGCGAACGTGGGGAGAAAGGTAAGGTTTCGCACACCGACTTCCCCCACATTCCTGTCTTTCTGCTAGCATCCCCGTCTACGGTCTCCTCGGTCCAGTGGCTTTCACCCTGTGTTGTGCATCAGGACACCCAGGAAGCTCACAAAGGTGCTGACCCTCACCCCAAATCTACACGATCATGATCTGTGCCACGTGGGTGCTTCTGTTGACGAGCCTCCTGCGCACGCGGTCCTAACCCTTCATGATGGCAACAGATGGCCAGCCTAGGAGAGGGACAGCCTGCGACGTCCCTCTGGCAGACTCTGTCCTCTCACTTACCTGCTTCTTCTGGTACCTGCTGCCTTGTTCCCCGCCCCCATGCCACTCCACGCAGGGTTCAACTTGCTCTTAGTTCCATTCCTTAACCCAGCCCGTCCATGACTACTCAAGGACTTGTTAAAACTTTAATGTACCTAAACTTTGTGCTGAAGGATAAGTTTAGAAAAGTGCACAGATCATAGCTATGCAGCACAATGAGTTTTCCCAGCATGAACATACCTGTGTGAGCAGAACCCAGATCAAGAAGCAGGACATGAGCAGCAAAACAGAAGCCTCTCTTCTGCCCCGTCCGAATCATTATCCCTCTCTCAAGGCTAACTATTATCCTGACTTCTAACATCATAAATTAGCTTTGCTGTTTATGAAATTTATATAAATGCAATCATAGTTTGTATTCTTTTGTGTCTGTCTTCTTTGGCTCAATATTTTTTTGAAAGATTCATCCATGTTAATGCATGTAGCAATAATTTCTTCATTTACTATTTCCATCCTATGCACGTAACACAGCTTACTTATCTGTTTAACTGTTGATGCACATTTAGCTTACTTCTTATTTGAAGCTATCACAAACAGCACTACTGTGAACAATTCCATACTTGTCATCTGGTGACTACACGTGCGGTAGCTTTGTAATGTGTGACCCGGCTGGGCTGATTCACATTTCTCAGCATTCCCATTTCCGTTTGAGACTGGGGAGGCGAAGTGAAGCAGTAGCCATATTGTGTTTATGTCGGAAGGCCAGTGTGAGGGCATCAGGTAACTCATGGGCGTTGCTGCTTATTTTGCAGGCTCATCGCACTTGGGGGGTGGCTGGCAGGCCTGCTGCCGATGGATCCACCTTCCCTGGGTCCTCTGTCAGCTTCTCTGACTCCCACCCACCCCAGGCGTGTGCTTAGTTCCATAATGAAGGGCACCATCTTCATCAGGTCAGGGCACCACATCATTAGAACAGGAGGCAGCGACACACTGACCTGGGTTCCCACCCACCCTCATGAGTTCCAGCTTGTTCTCCTTCTTCTCAACTTTACTCTCTTCTTCCTAACTGTCCGCTCAAGAGACTTCAAGCTCCACCATCAGACACAAGGCAACAGCTTTACACAGACTTTCTAACCAGCTCCCACAATTGCACAAGATCCAATCCCTGCAATAAATCCCTTTATTTATCTCCCAGTCGTTCTGTTTCTTTGATTAAACCTTGACTTTGACTGACACAGTATGCACACATTTCTGTTGACTACGTCCCTAGGAGTGGAACAGCTGTAAAAATGTTTGCATCACTGCAAACTAAGGAAACTTTAATAATTCCCAAAGCAGTGTTTCCCAAAGCTTAGGTGACTAGGGCTTCTGCAAAAAAACAAAATTTGTAAAAAGGGATTTTAGCCAAACAATCTTTGTTTAGGTTAAACAAAGACAGACATGTTCCTTTACTGCAGAACTTCTCAGAGCTTTTAATGTTTCTCTACATTACAAATCTCTACGAGATCAATACCATGCTAAATGTTTCCAAAATTATTTGGCCAATAAACCTATTTTTAAGGAGCATCTTAAGGGCCAAATTTTATAGAAGGCTTTTTTTTTTTTTAAAGAAATACCAGTGTATTAGGGGCTGCAAGTTGACCCTTAGTACATACCACTCCTCCTTTCTTATAGGGAATAGGACCTCCTATTCTTAGCCTGGCATATGGCCTTCCAAATGGTGACTATGTTTCTCTGGACCTTCTTGCAAATAGGTATGGCTACACAAGTAAATTCTGGCCAGTGGCATACAGGCAGAAGTGAGGTGTGTCTTTCCAAAACGTGCCTTAAAGGGAAGGAGTATGTAGTCCCTTCTTCCATCCTGCTACCTGGCATATGGATGTGGTGACAAGCCGTCTTGAATCATACAGGTGAGGGCATCAGCCCACATATCAAGGAGGGGATGATGGAGCGAGAGCAAACTTGAGTCTAGGTCCTTGGATGACCCCATGGATCTGAACTGGCATTCCAGCCCTGGACCGGCTATCTCCTGACTGTTAAGTGAAAACTAAACGCTTATCTTGATTAAGTCACTGTTAATTTGGGTGTCTGGTATTCATAGCCAAACATACGTCTTCTTACTTAATACAGGTGATCTGAAGAATAAAGCCCCCAATTCCTCAGCCTGGTTCTCAAAGCTTCTTTCTTATTCCTCTGTGCCTGGCCAATCCTCATTGTATAGGAACTGAAAGAATCAGACGAAGTGAATGATACCGTGTTAGTTACATCCTTCTCTTCTAGATGGATGCAAGCCCCTCTAGGTCGGGGAGAAAGGTCCATCAGGGTCAGGCCGGTGAATCACAGAATGGAGCATGGACTCCAGAACACCACTCTGGGAACAGTTCTTTATCCCACAGGAAGAACATTTCTGCTGACACACTCCTTGAATGAAAGGAAAGTAGATAAAGCTACTATGGCCCTCATCCCAGCCTAATACAATCATTGTCTTAGATATCTGTCTCCCCAGGAGACTGGACTTCTTAAAGGCAGGAACTCTGCTTGTTTATCTTTACATCCCAACACAGCACAGTGCTTACCACAAGACAGGATGGACACTAAAAACAAAAACAAAGCAAAAACCCAGCTTTATAGAGGATATGCATGTTTTTAAAAAGCTAGTAGTAATGACATTGTGGTTATGTAGAAAAATGTCCTTTTTCTTAGGAGGTTTATACTCAAGTATTTAGGAGTGAAGTCATGTCTGCATTTACTTTCTTTCTTTAAATTAATTTATTTTATTTACTATTTTTTATTTTGGGTTGCATTGGGTCTTCGTTGCTGCACGCGGGCTTTCTCTAGTTGCGGTGAGCGGGGGCTACTCTTTGTTGTGGTGCGCGGGCTTCTCATTGTGGTGGCTTCTCTTGTTGCAGAGCACGGGCTCTAGGAGCACAGGCTTCAGTAGTTGTGGCACGTGGGCTCTAGAGCGCAGGCTCAGTAGTTGTGGCGCACGGGCTTAGTTGCTCCGCGGCACGTGGGATCTTCCTGGACCAGCGCTTGAACCCGTGTCCCCTGCATTGGCAGGCGGGTCCTTAACCACTGCGCCACCAGGGGAGCCCTGCATTTACTTTCAAGTGGCTAAGGAAAAAAGTTTTTATCTGTATTTAGTCAATTCTAGTGCAATGCTTGCTGAGTTTGCGCCAACACAACTGATATATTAAGACCAATGTGCACATAGGGAATGTCACATCTGCTAAGCTATGGATTCAATGCAATCTCAATGAAAATCCCAATAAGCTATTCACGGATACTGACAAGTTAATTCTAAAGTTTACATGGAAAGGCAAAAGGCTGAAATCAGCCAATACAATCCCGAAGAGAACTAACACTGCCTGATTCTAAGACTCACTATAAAGCTATAGTAATCAAGACAGTATGGTACTGGCACAAGATTAGACAAATAGATCAATGGAACAGACTAGAGAGCCCAGAAACAGACCCACGCAAATGCAGTCAACTGATCTTTGCCAAAGGAGCTAAGGTAATACAATGGGAAAAAAGATAGTCTTTTCAACAAGTGGTGTTAGAACAACTGGATATCCATAAGGAAAAAAATGAATCTAGACACAGACCTCACACTTTGCACAAAAATTAACTCAATATGAATAGTATACCTAAATGTAAAATGCAAAATTGTAAAACTTCTAGGAGATAACATAGGAGAAAATCTAGGTGGACTTTGAGTTTAGCAATGAGTTTTTAGATACAACACCAAAAGAATCATCCATGAAGAAAAAACTGGTAAGTTATACTTCATTAAAATTAAAAACTTCTGATCTGTGAAAGACACCATTAAGAGAATAAAAAGACAAGCTAATGATGGGGCAAAATATTTGCAAAAACATATCCGATAAAGGCTTATATCCAAAATAAGAACTCTTAAAACTCAACATTAAGAAAACAACTCAATTTAAAAAATGGACAGGGCTTCCCTGGTGGCGCAGTGGTTGAGAGTCTGCCTGCCAATGTGGGGGACACGGGTTCGAGCCCTGGTCTGGGAGGATCCCGCATGCCGCGGAGCGACTGGGCCCGTGAGCCACAATTGCTGGGCCTGCGCATCTGGAGCCTGTGCTCCGCAACGGGGGGCCGCAGTGGTGAGAGGCCCGCGCGCCGCGGTGAAGGGTGGCCCCCGCTTGCCGCGACTGGAGAGGGCCCTCGCACAGAAGCGAGGACCCAGCACAGCCATAAATAAATTAATTAATTAATTTTTAAAAAAATGGACAAAAGATCTGAACAGATATCTCACCAAAGAAGACATACAGATGGTAAACGTGCATAAGAAAACATGCTCAATATCACATATCATCAAGGAATTGCCAATTAAAACAACGAGATCCTACTATACACCTATTAGAATGGTCAAAATCCAAAACGCTGAAAACACCAAATGCTGACGAGGATGTGGAGCAACAGGAAAGCTCATCCACTGCTGGTGGGAGTGCAAAATGGTACAGCCACTTTGGAAGACAGTTTGGCAGTTGCTCACAAAACTAAACATATTCTTACCACATGATCCAGCAATCATGCTCCTTTGTATATTTATCCAATGAGTTGAAAACTTAGGTCCACACAAAAGCCTGCACGTTAATGTTTATAGCAGCTTTGTTAATATAATTGCCAAAAATTGGAAGCAACCAAGATGTCCTTCAAAAAGGTGAATGGATAAACAAAACTGTGGGCTATCCATATAACAAAATACTCTTCAGCAATAAAAAGAAATGAGCCACCAAGCCACGAAAAGACATGGAGGAAACTTAAATGCATATTGCTAAGTGAAAGAAGCCAGTCTAAAAAAGCTATATTCTGCAAAATCCCAACTATGTGACATTTTGGAAAGGAAAAACTATAGATAGTAAAAAAGATCAGGGGGTAAGCAGAGATGAATAAGCAGAGCACAGAGGATTTTTAGGGCAGTAAAACTATTCTGTATGATACTGTTATGGTGGATACCTAACATTGTGCATTTTTCAAAACCCAGAGAATGTACAACACGAAGAGTGAACCCTTATGTAAACTATGAACTTCAGACAACAATAATGTATAAATATTGGTTCATCAATTACAATAAATATACCACGCTAATGCAAGATGTCAATAATAGAGGTAACAGGGGGGCCGGGCGGGCAGGTAGGGGAAGAGGGTATATGGAAACTCTGTACTTTCTGCTCAGTTTTCCTGTAAACCTAAAATTGTTAAAAATAAAATAAAATGTATTAATTAAGAAAGGTAATAAATTAATTAACCTAGGTTAATTATCCTAGGGGTAGTAATGATATTGTGGTTATGTAGGAAAATGGCCTTATTCTTAGGAGATTTAAACTTAAGTATTTAGAAATGCAATGTCATGATGTCTGAAAGTTACTTTCAAATAGTTCAGAAAAAAAAAGTATATTTATATATGCTCAGCTCTGCTATAATGCTGGCCGTATTTGTTCCAAAGCAGTCGATATGTTAACAATTCAATCATAGGGAATTTCATGTTTGCTGATATGTGATTTTGATCTCAAGGTTCACAATGTGAACACAGAAAACTGCACCCAGCTGTAGCTCTACACAAAACGCATCTCCACACAACACTCAAACATCTGCCTGCTACCTTGGTTCACCATGTGTGTTCTGAGCCACACTTATCTCCTCTAGTGTTACAACTTTCCATCCAATTTCACAAAGCCCTCTTCCTCTGCTTCATTATAATTCACAAGCTCAACCCTTCCAACACCCACCTTCATATGCAAAGCAGGTCTTTTTTAAGGTAGAGTGCCGTATTTTGAGTATTGATGTATTTCTTAATTATTTAACATACGTACAACCATCCTACCACTTTTATTATGTTCCTATCTTTCTTTAATGTGTCACTGACAAAGTTTTTGAGTGTTGTGCCCCTCACCCCATCTTCCCCATAAGCCCTGTGATTTTTACTGCATGATTTGCTTAGCACAGTGGTTTTTAGGAATGCGTATTTCACATTACTGTGGAACTGACTTTAGATAAAGCAAATATGGCAAAATGTCAACAAATGGGGGGTGACACATATATCTAAGTCAGGGATATATAGATTTTCACTGTACTATTCTTTCAACTTTTCTGAGGTTTAAAAAATTTCAACATATGAGAGGGAGACAAGATGGCAGAATAAAAGGACTTGAGCTTACTTCCTCTCATGAAAACACCAAGATCAAAACTAACTGCTGAACAACCATCAACAAAGAAGACTGGAAACTACCAAAAAAGTATTCTACATCCAAAGACAAAGAAGAAGCCACAACGAGACAGTAGGACGGGTGTTTTCATGATATAATCAAAACCCATACCCGCCAGGTGGGTGACCCACAAATTGGAAAATAATTGTATCGCAGAGGTTCTCCCACAGAAGTGAGACTTCTGAGCCCCATGTCAGGCTCCCCAGCCTGGGGGTCTGGCATTGGGAGGAGGAGCTCCCAGAGCATTTGGCTTTGAAGGCCAGCAGGGCTTGAGTGCAGGAGCTACAGAGGACTAGGGGAAACAGAGACTCCACTCTTGGAGTGTGCACACAAGGTTTCATGTGCACTGGGACCCAGGGCAAAGCAGTGACTCCACAGGAGCCTGGGCAAGACCTACCTGCGGGTCGTGGAGGATCTCCTGGGGATGCAGGGGTCAGCTGTGGCTCACTGTGGGAGCAAGGACACTGGTGGAAGAGGCCCCAGGGAATATTCATTGGCATGAGCTCTCCCAGAAGTCGCCATTTTGGTACCAAGACCTGGCCCCACCCAACAGCAGACAGGTTGCCTGAAGTCATCCTGAGTGCACAGCCACTTCTAAACACACCCCTTGACATGGCCCTGCCCACCAGAGAGACAAGACCCAGCTCCATCCACCAGTGGGCAGGCACCAGTGCCTCCCACCTGGAAGCCTGCACAAGCCCCTGAACCAACCTCACCTAATGGGAGTAGACACCAGAAGCAAGAGGAACTACAAACCTGCAGCCTGAGAAACGGAGACCAGAAACACAGAAAGTTAGACAAAATGAGATGGCAGAGGAATATGTTCCAGATGAAGGAACAAGATACAACCTCAGAAGAACAACTAAGTGAAGTGGAGATAGGCAATCTGCCTGAAAAAGAATTCAGAGTAATGATAGTAAAGATGATCCAAGATCTTGGAAAAAGAATGGAGGCACAGACCAACAAGATACAAGAAATGTTTAACAAAGAGCTAGAAGATTTAAAGAACAAACAAACAGAGATGAACAATACAATAACTGAAATGAGAAATACACTAGACAGAATCAATAGCAAAATAAATGAGGCAGAAGAATGAATAAGTGAGCTGGAAGAAAGAATGGTGGAAATCACTGCCACGGAACAGAATAAAGAAAAAAGAATGAAAAGAAATGCGGACAATCTAAGAGACCTCTAGGACGACGTTCATCACACCAACATTTGCATTATAGGGGTCCCAGAAGAAGAGAGAAAGAAAGGGTCTGAGAAAATATTTGAAGAGATAATAGCTGAAAACTTCCCTAACATAGGAAAGGAAACACTCAAGTCCAGGAAGTGCAGAGAGTCCCATACAGGATAAGCCCAAGGAGGAACATGCCAAGACACATATTAATCAAATTGACAAAAATTAAAGACAAAGAGAAAGGGAACCCCCATACGATTATCAGCTGATTTTTCAGCAGAAACTGCAGGCCGTAAAGGAGTGGCCTGATATATTTAAAGTGTGAAAAGGAAAAACCTACAACGAAGTATACTCTACCCAGCAAGGCTCTTGTTCAGATTCGACACAGAAATCAAAAACTTTACAGACAAGCAGAAGCTTAGAGAATTCAGCACCACCAAACCAGCTTTACAAAAAATGCTCAATGAACTTCTCTAGGCAGCAAAGAAAAGGCCACAACTAGAAATAAGAAAATTACAAATGGGAAAGCTCATGGGTAAAGGCAAACATACAGTAAAGGTTAAGAAATTATCCACACACAAATATGGTATCAAAACCAGCAATTGTGCAAAGAGGTGAGTACAAATGCAGGATATTGGAAATGCATTTGAAATTAAGAGACCAGAGACTTAAAACAATCTTGGACATATATATATATATATATATAGACTGCTATATCAAAACCTCATGGTAACCACAAACCAAAAATCTACAATATATACACACACAAAAAAGAAAAATCAATCCAAACACAACTCTAATGATAGTCATCAAATCACAAGGGAAGATATCAAAAGAGGAAGAGCAAAAAAAAAGACCTACAAAAACAAATCCTAAACAATTAACAAAATGGCAGGACTTCCCTGGTGGTCCAGTGGTTAAGAATCCACCTTCCAATGCAGGGGATGTGGGTTCAATCCCTGGTCGGGGAACTAAGATCCCACATGCCACGAGGCAACTAAGCCCATGTGCTCTAGAGCCTGTGCGCCACAACTAGAGAGCCCATGTGTTGTAACTACTGAGCCCATGCACTCTGGAGCCCACACGCCACAACTACTGACCCACACACTCTGGACCCTGCATGCCACAACTAGAGAGCCTGCGCGCTGCAACTACTGAGCCCACACACAACTAGAGAGAAGCCCGCGTGCTGCAACGAAGATCCCACATGCCACAACGAAGATCCCACATGCCGCAACTAAGACCCAACACAGCCAAATAAACAATTAACAAAATAGCAATAAGAACATACATATTGATAATTATCTTAAATGTAAATAGATTAAATGCTCCAACCAAAAGACACTGATTGGCTGAGTGGATACAAAAACAAGACCTGTATATATGCTGTCTAAAAGAGACCCACTTCAGATCTAGGGACACATACAGACTGAAAGTGAGGGGATGGAAAAAGGTATTCCATGCAAATGGAAATCAAAAGAAAGCTGGAGTAGCAATACTTTTATCAGACAAAGTAGACTTTAAAATAAAGATTGTTACAAGAAACAAAGAAGGACCCTACATAATGATCAAGGGATCAATCCAAGAAGATATAACAATCATAAATATATATGCACCCAACATAGGAGCTCCTTATAAATTAAGGCGAATGCTAACAGCCATACAAGGAGAAACTGACAGTAAAACAATAATAGTGGGGGACTTTAACACTCCACTTACATCAATGGACAGATCACCCAGACAGAAAATCAATAAGGAAACACAGGCCTTAAATGACACATTAGACCAGATGGACTTAATTTATATGTATAGGACATTCCATCCAAAAGCAGCAGAATACACATTCTTCTCAAGTGCACACGAAACATTCTCCAGGACAGATCAGATGCTGGGCCACAAAGCAAACCTCAGTAAATTAAAGAAAACTGAAATCATACCAAGCATCTTTTCCAACCACAATGCTATAAGATTAGAAATCAACTACAAAAAAAATTGCAAAAACACAAACACGTGGAGGCTGAACAATGTGCTACAACAAACCAATGGATCAATGAAGAAATCAAAGAGGAAATTAAAAAATACCTAGAAACGAATGAAAACGAAAGCATAAAGATTGAAAACCTATGGGAGGCAGCAAAAGCAGTCCTAAGAGGGAAGTTTACAGCAATGCAATCTTACCTCAGGAAACAAGAAAAATTTCAAATAAACAACCTAAACTTGCACCTAAAGCAACTAGAGAAAGAAGAACAAGCAAAACCCAAAGTTAGTAGAAGGAAAGAAATCATAAAGATCAGAGCAGAAATAAATGAAAGAGACAAAGAAAACAATAGAAAAGATCAATGAACCTAAGAGCTGGTTCTTTGAAAAGTAAACAAAATTGATAAACCTTTAGCCAGATTCATCAAGAAAAAAAGGGAAGGGGCTCAAATCAATAAAATTAGAAATGAAAAAGAAGTTACAACTGACACCACAGAAACAGAGTCATAAGAGACTACTACAAGCAACTATATGCCAATAAAATGGACAATCTAGAAGAAATGGACAAATTCTTAGAAAGGTACAGTCTTCCAAGACCAAACCAAGAAGAAATAGAAAATATGAACAGACCAATCACCAAGTACTGAAATTGAAACTGTGATCAAAAAAATTCCAACAAACAAAAGTCCAAGACCAGATGGCTTCACAGGTGAATTCTTCTATCAAACATTTAGAGAAGAGTTAACACCTATCCTTCTGAAACTCTTGCAAAAAACTGCAGAGGAAGGACACTCCTAAACTCATTCTATGGGGCCACCATCACCCTGGTACCAGAAGAAGATAACGATATCACAAAAAAAGAAAATTACAGGCCAACATCACTGATGAACATAGACGCAAAAATCCTCAACAAAATACTAGCAAACCGAATCCAACAATACATTAAAAGGATCATACACCATGATCAAGTGGGATTATTCCCAGGGGTGCAAGGATTTTTCAGTATCTGCAAATCAATCAGTGGATACACCCTGTTAACAAATTGAAGAATAAAAACTATATGATCATCTCAATAGATGCAGGAAAAGCTTTTGACAAAATTCAACACCCATTTATGATAAAAACTCTGCAGAAAGTAGGCACAGAGGGAACCTACCTCAACATAATAAAGGCCATATATGACGAACCCACAGCTAACATCATACTCAACAGTGAAAAGCTGAAAGCATTTCCTCTAAGATCAGGAACAAGATAAGGATGTCCACTCTCACCACTTTTATTCAACATAGTTTTGGAAATCCTAGCCATGGCAAACAGAGAAGAAGAAGAAATAAAAGGAATCCAAACTGGAAAAGAAGTAAAACTGCCACTGTTTGCAGATGATATGATACTATACATAGAAAATCCTAAAGATGCTACCAGAAAACTACTAGAGCTCATCAATGAATTTGGTAAGGTTGCAGGATACAAAATTAATACACAGAAATCTCTTGCATTTCTATACACTAACAATGAAAAATCAGAAAGAGAAATTAAAGAAACAATCCCACTTACCATCGCATCAAAAAAATAAAATACCTAGGAATAAACCTATCTAAGGAGGCAAAGGACCTGTACTCTGAAAACTATGAGATGCTGATGAAAAAAATCAAAGATGACACAAAGAGATGCAAAATATACCATGTTCTTGGATTGGAAGACCCAATATTGTCAAAATGCCTATACTAACCAAGGCAATCTACAGATTCAATGCAATCCCGATCAAATTACCAATGGCATTTTTCACAGAACTAGAACAAAAAAATTTTCAATTTGTATGGAAATATATAAGACCCCAAATAGCCAAAGCAACCTTGAGAAAGAAAAACAGAGCTGAAGGAATCAGGCACCCTAACTTCAAACTATACTACAAAGCTACACCAATCAAAACAGTATGGTACTGGCACAAAACAGAAATACAGATCAATGGAACAGGATAGAAAGCCCAGAAATAAACCCATGCACCTATGGTCAATTAATTTAGGACAAAGAAGGCAAGAATATACAGTGGAGAAAAGACAGTCTCTTCAATAAGTGGTGCTGGGAAAACTGGACAGCTATATGTAAAAGAATGAAATTGGAACATTCTCTAACATCATACACAAAAATAAACTCAAAATGAATTAAATACCTAAATGTAAGACCAGATACTAGAGGAAAACATAGGCAGAATACTCTTTGACATAAACTGCAGCAATATCTTTTTTGGATCCACCTCCTAATGAAAATAAAAACAAAAATAAACAAATGGGACCTAATGAAACTTAAAAGCTTTTTCACAGCAAAGGAAACCATAAACCAAATGAAAAGACAACCCACAGAATGGGAAAAAATATTTGCAAACAAAGTGACTGACAAGGGATTAATCTCCAAAATGTACAAACAGCTCATGCAGTTCAATATCAAAAAAGCAAACAGCCCAATCAAAAAGTGGGCAGATCTTAATAGGCATTTCTCCAAAGAAGACATACAGATGGCAAAACGCACATGAAAAGATACTCAACATCGCTAATCATTAGAGAAATGTAAATCAAATCTGCAATGAGGTTTCACCTCACACCGGTCAGAATGGCCAACATCAAAAAGTCTACAAACAATAAGTGCTGGAGAGGGTGTGGAGAAAAGGCAACCCTCCTAAACTGTTGGTGGGAAGGTAAATTGGTACAACCACTATGGAGAACTGTCTAGAGGTTCCTTAAAAAACTACCATATGATCCAGTAATCCCAATCCTGGGCATATATCTGGAGGAAACCATAATTCAAAAAGATGCATGTACCTCAATGTTCACTGCAGCACTATTTACAATAGCCAAGACGTGGAAGCAACCTAAATGTCCATTGACAGATGAATGGATAAAGAAGGTGTGGTACATATCAATATATGCAGTGGAATATTACTCAGTCATAAAAAAGAATGAAATGCCATTTGCAGCAACATGGATGGACCTAGAGATTATCATACTAAGTGAATTAAGTCAAAAAGGGAAAGACACATACCATATGATATCACTTATATGTAGAATCTAAAATATGACACAAATGAACTTATCTACAAAACAGAAACAGATTCACAAGCTTTGAAAACAAATTTATGGTACCAGAGGGGGAAGGTAGGGGGGAGGGATAAATCAGGAGTTTGGGATTACTACTATATATAAAATAGACAATCAACAAGGACCTACTGTACAGCACAGGGAACTCTACTCAATATTCTGTAATAAGCTATATGGGAAAAGAATCTGAAAAAGAATGGATATATGTATAACAGAATCACTGCTGTACACCTGAAACTAACAACACTGTAAATCAACTATACCCCAATATAAAAAAACAATAAAATTTAAAAATTTCAACATATGAATTAAGAAACATAACTGAAATAACAGAGATGCAAAAAACCATAAGCTAAGCATAAAGGACTTTGCAAAGGCAAAAAATAATTGAGACAATGTGTTATATTTAAGGGGATGAAACAGCATGATGGTTAAAGGTCATCCTTTAACAGAAATAGTACACTAGTCTCAAAAATTAGAAACCCGTTTATATATGGAACTTGTAAGAGGCTTAAAGGAAAGTGATTTGGCAGAAATAACAATCCTTGTCGTGAGCCATTTAGGGCCAGAAAAACCTCACACAGAATGCTGCCTACCTCAGGCTCAGCCTTCACACTCAGAGCCATTTGGTTTTACAAATTTCCTCACCACACTTTAGGAACGCAGCCAGGGAGCTGGGGCCTGGCAGGATTGAACAGAAGGGCTCATCCCAGGGGTAGGCAATCAAAGAGAGGAGTCAACACTGACAAGTGCCTTATTTCCTGACTTGCTCTCCTTCCATCTCCATGTCCCCCCCCTTGCCTTGGGCCCTGCCTAGCCTCTAGGAGGGATGGACATGACCGCACGAGGAACAAACGTGGCAATCTGCTTTGTGTGCATTCAGCCAGTCATTCAATAAATATTGATGGAACATAACTTGGCAGCCCAGTGCCAGATTCTGGGCTCAGGCAAAGGAACTTGGACTAAGAGATTACTGAGTTGGCGGCTCAGGTACCCAGGGAAGCCACAGGGCAATGCTGAGCCTGGCTGTAGATGCAGAGACGGCTTGAACCTCGTGGCCCTGTGTGCCAGGGCCTCCCAGAGCTGATGTTTCACAAGCTCCTACGCTAGGTGAGATGTACTCTGTCCTATCTACATGCAGGGCTGCCTCTGCCTTCTATTTCTGTGGAAATGTGAAATGACCACACCCCCAAGCATATTTGGATTTCACCAACCACCATTTCTCCAGGGGGAATAGATATTAGCTGCTACTGCTGCTGCCTGTTAAGAAAGCTGATCTCAGAATATTTAAAATGGAGAAAGCAATGATCTTGAACCAAAATAATCTCTGTCTAATGGGAAATACGTGGCCTTCCTTCCTCCTTTTCTCCCTCCGTGTTGGGCGGTTCCCAATCAAGAATTTCCTCCTGAGGCCTGGATTTCATAAGCAGTGGCTACCTCAGCTCAAGGTCCTGTTACGGCTCCTCTGACCTCAAGAGTGGAGCTCTGTACCAGTTCTCCCCTCTCCAACACGTGTGTTGATTTTTACTCTTTCCATCAGCTCTGCCCATCGGCATACACACAAGCCCTGAATCAAGGCAAGAATCCAGGTGTACTTGTGGTCTCCACTACTGCAGGAGGCCCCCAAATCCCAG
Organism: Balaenoptera ricei; assembly: GCF_028023285.1. Classification (NCBI taxonomy): domain Eukaryota; kingdom Metazoa; phylum Chordata; class Mammalia; order Artiodactyla; family Balaenopteridae; genus Balaenoptera; species Balaenoptera ricei. The sequence goes on along the minus strand of NC_082647.1, from coordinate 12,878,548 downwards.
AGATGGAAGAAACCTCAGAAGCTTATATGGTTCAGACTCTAACGCCAGAAAAGTCGACAGCCCGTATCACTCAACTCTGGGTCTTAAATAGTTTTGAATTGTCTTACCACCACCTAGGATGAGAGCATATCCAAAGCAAAGGAAGAACGAGTCAGTATAAAGAAACCTGAGGCAGGAAGAAATTAATCCCGGTGATTTCAAGTCAGCCATATGCCAATCCATGGCTGAATTCCAATGCATTAATTTTACATGGAAGAAACTTTCCATTTCAGGGGCCCCATATCATTTTGCGCCAGGCAGTGGTGTGGTGTGATGTGGGAAGAAGCACAGGAATTCTGCCCCTCTCTGCTCTGTGACTTAATATGACTTAACTGCCCTGTGCCCCTGATTTTCTCGTCATTACAGAGAAGATTGTTGAAAGGATTAGCTAGTTCCTGGTCCACGGTGGGCACTCAGTAAGTGGTGGTTGTTATGATTCCCACTCCTACTCTAGTTTCCATCCACTTTCAAGAGGAGAAACAGAAGTCCCTGCAGATGGTCACCAACTGACCTTCTCCCTGAAAACCGCAAGCAGGTGAATCACCAACAGCCTGGGAAAGAGTTTGCCAATGTGGGAATTAATGAAATTCACCACAGCTGTATTCCACTGACATCTGATAGAAACTACAGAGAAAGGATGCGGCAGCGTTAATCATTCGAAGAGGCTTTCTTGCCTAGGCTATCAGAACGGGCCTTCTCTTGGCCTAAGCTGGCCATTCGTAGGACTGCTCTTTGAGACTCAAAATGGCGCTCCAAATTTTCCATTCTCATTCTGCTTTGTCACGTTCCCACCAGAGGCTGGAGCCATTTATTATTTGCATGAGTCAGATGACCTGGGCAGCCCTCCAAGTTATGCCTCAGATGCTACACCTGGCCCTGTCTTGCTGCCTCCACGTCGCCATTGTTTAAAAGAAAATGCTTGAATTCTGCTGACTATACGGAGAATGTATGGGGGTTAAAATTAGTGTATGTGAGTGATTTTAAATACTACGCTCATTTGACATGAACACAGGAGCACTTCGATGCACTAAATTAAATAGGGGCTTAGATGTAATTTAGGCACTGGCTAGAGGGGTTGAGGGAGGAACAGGTAATTCATCCCTAATCAGGAAGAACAAAGGAAAAAGAGACATCTTACAAACCTCAGCAGGTTTTCCTCCACTCAGCCAACCCAACACAGACACGCACAGCATAGGAATTTCCCCCAGACACTCACAAAATAACTCTGGGGAAAATGCAGCTGTTGAAAGTGAATCTCTTATAAAGAAACAGTCCAGTGAGGCTGATTCACAGGTGTCATACATTGTAGAGCCAGAGCTCTACCTACCTCAGGCCCACACACAAGCCTTCAGTCACATGGCGAGACAGCTATGTCACCTTCATAGAGGGGATGGGGGAGCAGGCTGATTTCCAAGTGTGACAGTAACTTTTCCCTTAATTAAGCAGACCAAAGAACAAAAATTTTACTAGAGACCCGAAGAAGAGAATCAAAATTAAAACCCAAAGCTCTAAATAATGGGTTGGACACAATGAAAAAGCAATATTCTGGCTGCCAACCTCTCCCACTTGGCTCCCATAGTCGGCATCTGGGCCTGGTTTCAATAGCAGCTTTGTAGCCCACATGGCCGGCACCACCACCATCCCAGGGACTCCCTGCTCCAGATAAAGACTGAGTGTGTCAGGGAGTGAGTGAGAGAGAGACAGGGGAAGGAGAGTGTGTGTGAGAGAGAGAGAGAGCGCCTCTGCCTCACTTGACCCTGAAGCCCCTACAGACCTCACAACATCAGTAGATCCAACAACCATAATTTTCAAACCGTGACTCCAATGAAAATAACATTCTTTATAGCCCCAGCCTCTTCTGTGATTCTTTCTACAGATGCCCAACCCAAAATTAGTATCCAAAACTATAGGAGAATTACTCTTATTCCCATACACCGGTCTGGGAATCACTGAGCACATCCCTGCCCAAGAGCGTGTGAATGTGTGTGTGACCAGGATCCAACTCCTCCCTCGCACCCTCTCTCAGCACCCAGACCACGCACGCCCTGACACATGACCCACGGCTGTGGATTCTCTCCTCCCCCATCCCCTCCTGTACGCTCGCAGGCACATGTGCCAACAGTTCCCTATACCAGGTGGGAAGATGAGCGAAATACCCATGGCCTGGGCAGTAGGCGACTGGGGAGGTTTGGGGACAAGGGAGGAGCTCCTGGGGAAGGACACTGAGGACACAGCTGGGAGAGACACGGGGAGCAGACAGGCAGGTGCAGAAACTCTAGCCAGTTTCTCGCATGCAAGAACTTCTGTGATATGTTCTGATTTGGGTAAAGAAGCCAGTATTCACTTTACCACTTTGGGTATCATGGGCTAAGGAAGGCAAAAGCCTTGGTGGACCAAGATTAAATAATAACGTAGCACACCTGCCTCCACAGCAGAATGAGGAAGACACTGAACTATTAAAACCGGGAGACGAAAGTCTGGCCCCAGCGATGTCTCCCGCTCACTGGGCATCCGAGGGCCTCAATCTCCCCTCTCCAGACTGTGATTTCCTCAACCCTCAACCTTCACCCAAGGGACACTCCACGGGCTCTCTGAGGCCCTTGTCCTAGTGTCGACCTTTGCAGCCCTGGGAACCCCAGTAGCATTCATTCATTCCATCTTCTACTCTTAGAATTATACTGCACCATATAATTTTTACTTGCTATAGGTACTATCACAATTTTTTACAGGAAGTAAAGTGCCAATTGGGACTGAGAAGATGACAAAAGAGAGTTATGGGCAGGAAACAGCAGCTTTCCAAAAAAAAAACCAAAACAAAACCATCAACCAAAGTTAAAAACACACTCTCTCCCCTCCCCCACTCCTTCTCAGCCTCTCCCCTCTCTGCACCCAGTAAGATGAAAAGTTAGGGGCCAGAGGTTCAGGCAGTGTTGTATTCTAGAAAGACAACCAGACTCGGAGTCAAGTATTTATTAGCTAGTTAATATTTCCAAGTTACTTAATCATCCTTGGTTATAAACGATCATCAAATTACAATGGTGATGAGAATTAGATGAAAAACCATTATAGTAAAACGCCTGCACAAAGCAAGTGTCCAAGTGTCAGTTAAATCCCTTTCCACACTAACCTTAATCTGAAAACCATTACAAATACATACTTGTGCGTGTGTGTGCATCACACGTACACACAAATACCATATACACATACCCACAAAATCATGCTCACCAGCTGTGATTGACAAGGCAGGGGGAGGGTTCCAGCTCTGTGGTGCTTTTCAATGTTATTAACTCCATCTGTGGTTAGTGTAGTATTTTTTTTTTCTTCTCCTCTTCCCCTCTCTAGGCTCTACCGCCAGAGCGACCACTGCTAAATCAGACTCTGTTAGCGCTTTCTCTCCATTTCTTCTAGTTACTCTTAAACACTTTCCAGAATGAATCTCATGCTCACATCTATTTACTGTATGTAGGTGATGGGGTAGGGCATAAGGAATATTATTAGTTACAAAGTAGTATCTGTTTTTGTCTAGCAATAAAGTTTACTCTGTTCAAAAAAAGAACAGTTTTTCTGTCTGGGGGTCCCAACCATACATGAGTCAACCAGCCTATGTGATGAGCATTAAAAAAAAGAAAAAGAAAAATAGAAAATGCCAGTATGCACTACATGTAAAAGGGGTTAATACTATTTCATGAAACTTGTTTCAGTTACGTATGTACATATGTGAGCACACTGATTGGTATGTAAAATGAATTTCATATGGTGGGTCACAGTCAAAAATATTTGAAACCCACTGGGATGGGGCCAAGGAATAGACAGGAGTCAGAAAGGCCTAGTCTCCCCACAGCTGTTCCTACTTCTTCCTGGGTCTTGCTGGTTTATAATCCTGCCTGGATTGTATCTTCTGCCATCCCAAGACCCTCACCCTTTTTCCTCCCACTCCAGCGCACAGTATCAAGTTTTTCAGAATGGCTTCCACACCTCATCCTTGCCAGACCAGGAAGGGAACTCCAGAAAGAAACTGTTCTGGTTTTTTTTCCCCTAATAGACACTCCACATTCCAGCAACCTCAGTGGAGTTAGGATAGAAAGACACACCTGGGCTTTCTTAAACCCTAGAACCAAGACTACAGCTCTCATCCCTCCAATCCTGAGAGCAGGGTCCTGCCCCGACCACCTAAGGCTCTCGGAGGGAGGTATTTACTCATTCACTTTTGAACCCCATGAATTCTCTCACCAGTAAAATGCACACTTCCTTACTGGATGGTCAGGGTAAAGATTATGCGAGATAACACTTGAATTCTCCAAACATACCAAAGAGAGCCTACCTGAGGAGGCTTCTCTTTTCATCGGTCTCCAGCTTAATCCCTCAGTGCCACCCCTTAATGCTCCAGGCATCAATTCCTCAAAATAATACCGTCAGAGGGAGTGAACTTGGCCCCTCACAAAGTTACTGTGCAGGGAGGGATGGGGAGCAAGGGCGGGAAGCAGAGAACGTGGAAGCTGAGGACGATCCGTTTCGAAAGGAATTCACCTGGGGGGCGTTCCTCCTCTTCACGGGAGAGACCTTTTAACCGAGCCCGAAAAGAAAACAAAAGCCAGCGTGCCTGTGGCCACAAACAAGATCCTCTGTCACCGGAGAAGCGCAAACACGACTGTGGGGACGGGCGCGCGGGCTGGGGATCCGCTGAGAGGTAGCGGGACGCAACCGAGAGGGGGTCAGAGGCGCAGGGAACAAAGCCCCACGACCCGACCTCCCGGGGGCACCGGGCTCTCCCGGGGCAGCCCGGTCGGCGCGGAGGGGGTTGCACGTGTGCGGGTGCGCGCGCAGCGAGCCCCTCCCCCGCCGCCCCCGAAGCCCAGTTGGGGGCGACCCTCTCCCCGCCCGCGGTCTCGGAGCGGCTCTCACCCGAGCGGGGGTCGAAGGTGACCACGAATACGGCCACCACCTGGTCCTCCTCCACGTCGCCCAGCTCCAGGCGCCCGGGCTGCAGCAGCACCTGGGAGGGACCCAGCTCCTCGGGCTCCCGCCTCCTCGGCGGCTCCACGGCCGCCCGGCCGCCCCCGCCGCCGCCCCAGCCCCGGCCTCCAGCCTGCGGGTCCGGGGCCAGCGGCGGGGAGACGGCGGGGCCCTCGGCCCAACGCAGCAGCGGCGCCTCGTCTCCCCGCTCCACCATGGCGAGGTGAGGCGAGGCGAGGCGCGGCGGCGAGGAGGAGCCGCGGGCGGCGAGGGGCGGGCGCAGGGGCGGGCTGCGGGAACTCCTCTCGCCGGAGGGCGGGCGGCCGGCCGGCCGGGCCTCCGCGCTCACGCCGCGCCTCCGCCGCCCCAGGCCGGCACCTGCCCCGGCCGCCCCGCCCCGCCCCGCCCCGCGCCCGCCGCCCTCCCACCCAGCTCGGCGGCGTTCCGATCCTGCCCTAGAAGGCGTCCTCCCTACGGTCTTCGCTGAACTGCGTGCCTGGTTTGAGACTTCACGGATGCATCTGCGCGCCCGGGGATAGGAAAAGTGCGGTGACATGGACGCGCAGCCACTTGGATCTGTCTACCTGTGCCTTCTCACCTAGGATTCCGTGGGATGACTGTACCACCGTGAATTGTTACACGCCACCATGATTTTGAAAGTCCCCTGGTCATATGGACCGTGACAGATAGGTGTTACATAACCCTGGATGTGTGTTCAGAGCTCCCGCCGTGCTGGGAGTGAAGCAGAAGCGGGAGCCCCGGCTGCCCGCGTTGTTTGCGCTTGGGACGTGGCCTGATCCGCTGAAGCTATGGGCTTTGGTGTCCGGCCTGGAGTAGTTGTGTGTATATCACCCAGTCGGTGTGCCCTTGAATGTGCTGAATAGTGCCTGGCCCTGGCCTTCCTGGACCCTGCTTGGGGCTCCCCATCCATTTCAGTGACTTAGTCTCTACAGAGAGTGGTGGACGACGGTCACTTACTTGCCCTTGGGGGGTGGGGGAGAGGTTGATAAATATAGCCAAGATGAAAGCAGTCTCCATTCTTGAGGGTAAAATGCTGCATAGATTCTTTTATTGTTGTGTCATAGATTTTTGTCTGGAAGCAGCAGCCTTGGGCAGTCATTGATGATCTCCTTGGGAAGGAGGGTTAAATCATCTTGTCATTGCGTGTCTGGTACACAGATGTCACTCTTCATCAACACCCTCCGGGTAACACCTAGCATCCTTCTGAGGGCAGGCAAACCCCAGGCCTTCCTGAACTTTGGAGGAATTAGGTATCTGAACAAGTCTCTCTCCTCACCTCATGCTTTCTCATTATTTTAGTGGCTATTCCTATTTCTTTATCCCACCTCCTCTGATTACTTAACCACCAGATTTACCCCAAGGGGTGAGGCATTCAAAATGTTACTTCTAAATATAAAATGGGGAATTCATAAGAGATCCTTAATCCATTTCCAAAGCCATCAGCTTCAGTCTGACTTTCCTTTTTTTCCAAGGGGCTTCCTTTTCCTGATCTTTTGTGTGAGCCGCCCCCCCCCCCAGGCCCCGAATCCCCTAGTTTAATACCCTCAAGCTGTATATATATATATATGAAGAAATAAACTCATAATCTCCATCCCAGTCGATTTTCTGTATAAACAGAAGACCAAAATGTCCAAACCCTAAACCTAGCACCTTTTCCAATCTTCATTTAAGCATGTGTTCTAGCTCAGCAGCCATCAGGTCAATCTTCAGACCCTAGTGCCTTGCGTAACGGGTGCTCAACAAATATTTGTCAACTAAGCAAATGAATGAAAGTAGAGACTTAAACCTCTGCACAACTGGCCCCCCTCCTGCCAGGCTTAACCTGGTATCTTGCACATAGTGGGTGTTCAAAAATGTTAATGACGCTGATGACACTCCGCTTGACACACATTCACAGACTGAGAGAGGCCCTGTACCTGACCATCAGATTCATCATCTCTGTGTCTACTGAATTTCATGAGAGGATAGGGAGGGAATTAATTGAACTTAGCTATTAGAATAGATCTGGTGGGAAACTAGTGTTAAGGGCAATAAGAAATGAAGGTCGGTCACATTCAGAGACCCTCGGATAATGTTAAATTTTTTAATGAGTTCCCCTAGAATCCCATATGTCCTAATTTTAAAATAAAGTTATTTCACTTTTACAAATAATATATCTACATTATGTAAAACATATAAAATATATCTACACTATATAAATATCTCTACAATAAAAATACAACGTACATAAAATACATTATATACAAGTATTTTTGATCTATCATCTCACCGCTGGATTGGCCCCTGCGAAGATTTTGCTTATCCTAGCTCATCAGTTCTAGGATGCAAAATTTCTCACTTGTTAGGATTCCTATGGTGACTTATAACTGCTGCCGGCTCCACTGAGGTCCGGGTCTCACAGGGGAGATTTGTGTTTGCTTTTGTCAGCCATCTGGAGGACCACCAACCAGAGACTACTCTGAGTTAAATTCTCCGCTGGAGGTTCTTTGGACCATGCTGGTACTGTGAATTCAAAATACAAGCTAGTGCGAGCCCTGCCTTTTAATTCCTAGGTGAGATTTTTTTTCTTCTCTGCACCCAATGACAAAGTTGAGACAAGCAGTCTTCCTTGCCTGCCCCTCTCTGCGTGGGAGGTTTACTTGGCAAAGTTGTGTAGGGGGTATCATATTAGACTCCCCATCATGGGCATTTTTCATTCTTAGTGGCATGTAAAAATAATGGTATAATAATGGTATATCTTAAATGATAGATTTAGTTGTTTTTCTTTTCTGTGTTTACATGTTGAAATCATACTGTATATCAATTTTGTATTCTTTTTTCCCCTTAATATCAGACTGTGAACAATTCGCCATTCTATTAGAAACTTTTATATGCATCATTTTAATTCTTTCTCTTGTATGTGTGTTTGAAAATTTATTTACTTAACCATTCTCATTGTTAGACAATCAAGCTCTTCCCTTTTTTGTTGTGCCTAAATTTCACTCTGAACTAACACTAGGTTCCTATTCTATGCCAAGTCCAGCTGTGAAGAAAACAGACATCCCTTCGCATCAAGCTTATAGCCCAGCAGGGAAGGCAGCTATCAGGCAAAAAATGAAATCTAGAATGAGGGGTGACAGGCAGGGCAAGTACAATCAGCTATTCAGGCTGCTGACATGACAGATTGCCAGAGGTGGCAATACTGGATTAAGGTGTATCCATGTTTTGATTGTACTGCCAAATTGTTGATTCACAAGTGTACAAGGGCATCAGTCTCATTTCCCTCTTGTCCCAGTTAGATAGTGCCATTTAAAATCTTTTTTTTTTTGGCCAGTTGTCAGATGACCGTGGCATTTTGTTTTAAGTTAACGTTTTGTGACTGAATCTAATCATGGTTTCAAAATATATGTTGGTGATTTGTGGTTGCTCTTCAGAGCCCTGTCTGAAGACACTGAAGAATTGTTATCAATTTGCATGAGTTATTTGTGCAGTAAGAATATTAATCTTTTGTCTGGCATAATTTTTGTTAATATTACTTCCAATTTACTGTATGGTTTCAATGCTGCTTAATTGCTTTATGAAATATAGAAGTTCTAAATTTTATGTCATCAAGCTTATCAATTCTTTTTGTGATTTCTCACGTTGCTTTGACATTTATAAAGTTGTTCCCCTCCCAGAAATTTGATCAACGTTCACTTTTATTTTCTTCTAGTTATTTATGATTGATTTTCCACATTTGATCTCTTCATTTATTCAATGTTTATATTGATATGTGATAGGAAGTGAGACTCTAAAATTTTAAATATTACTGATATTTACTAAGCTATATATTCTTCACCACTGACCTGCCTATTCTACCTACAATTTAAAGTTCTATTTCTAGGAGAGGTAGTCTCCTCTGTTTACTCTTTTTAAAAAACCTTCAGCTATTTCTTTGACAATGATTTTTCCATGTGAAATTGAAAATCATTTTAGCCAGTTTCAAAAAAATGTGATCTTTGTTCATTTGAAACTGCATGAGAATTACAGTTGACCCCTAAGCAACACAGGTTTGAAGGGCACGAGTCCACTTACGCGTGGGTTGTCAGTAGTAGACACTACAGTGCTACACCATCCGTGGTTGGTTGAAAGCACAGATGGGGACCCACGATGCAGGGGAGGCTCAGATACAGAGGGCCGACTGTAAGTTACATGCGGATTTTTGACCCTGCCGAAGGTCGAGCCCCAACCCTTGCACTGTTCAAGGGTCATCTGTACATATTTACTGGAGAAGGGTCAACATCTTTATATAACTAAGCCATTTTATTAGGCCAGGTAGTCTTCCATCCATGTGAGGAATAGGTTGCTCTACCTCCATGATCAGTCTGCATAATTAGTGGACCAGGGCAAATACCAGTGGTCCAGACAGGAGTCCAGATTGTGGGACAAGCTGAGGTGTAACGCGGTGAAATTTAGAATGTGAATGGAGGAGACACATTTACTTTATACATTAGCCACACAACTATGACGTCAGCCCCATCTGCACTGAATCATCTGTGCTTCGGGCACTTGTTGGCAGGATCCAAGTTGAAAGCACAGCAAATCACATACTACAGAGGCTGAGTTCCAGTTGAGCCAGAAATGGTATAGGGATTAATAGAATAGAATATATATTCAAAATTACTAAGTTATTTAAAATCCACACATCCCTCACTTTTAGGCCTCTGAAATTTGCAATGGAGTTGGAAATTAAACATCTGAAACCTCATAAAAGGTATTCATTCTGCAGTAGTGTCCATCATAAGGGTACATAGAACACATAGTGTGTGCCTTGATTCACAGCACCTACTGTGTGCCAAGCCTTACTCCAGGTAATGGAAAAACAGCATCAAGCAAGAGTTAAGTCCCTATCCTCATGGAATTTAGATTCTATTGGGGGTGGGATGAGGGAGACAAGTTTTTAAATGAACCTTTGAATATATAATATATATGGTGGTAAGTGCTGAGAAGAAATGTGAAACAGGGTGAGGGACCAGAGAATGGGTGATGGGGTTGATGCGGAAGACCTCTCTGATAAATGACCTGTGAGCAGACAACTGAAGGAAGCGATGGGGTGAGTGAGACACGTGGGAAAGGTTTTGGCGTCTGGAGGAACAGTGAGGAGACTAGAGCAGAGAGCGGGTAGCAGGAATCAGACAGGTTGTTGGGTGGATCCTATGGCCCTGGGGGCCTCGTAGAGGGGCTGCTCCGTATTCTGAGTGAAATGGGAGCCCCGGGAGGATCTGAGTGCAGAATCCTTTTAGAAGGATCCCTTTGGCTGCTGGGTGGAGAGGGGCCAGGGGGAAAGCAGGGGATGCCAGTAGGAGGAGGCTGAGAGAACTGAAAGAATCTCTCATAGATTGGATGCACAGCTGCAGAGAAAGAGAGTAGTCAACGATCACTCGCAGATTTTTGGTATGTTTCCATTTACTGGGAAATGAAAAAATTGCGGGAGGAATAGGTTTGGTAGGAAAGATCAGGAGTTTGTTTTCGGACATGTTGAGACTGAGATGCCTGTTAGACAACCAGAGGGAGATTTGATTAGGCAGCTGCAATTCTGAAGCTCAACAGAGAGGTATGTGATGCAGATATCAATTCAAAAGTCACCAGCTTACAGATAGGGTTTAAAGCTATGGGCTGGATGATGTTCCAAGGAAGTGAGTGTACACAGAGAAAAGTTTGGGGGACTGAGCTCAGGGACCTCCAGGGTTCAGAGGTCAGGAGATGAAGAGGAGTGAGCAAAGTGATTCAAGCACATTCTGGACAGGTCTAAATATATATATATATATATATATATATATATATATATATATATATATATATATATATATATTTGGCATATATATACATGGCAAAGATTAAATAATCAAATTGCATGCAGGACGTATAATGAGTAGCAATCTCCTTCTCCTCCAATCCCCCATACCCACACTCTCTTCTGAGAGACTAATATTTTAAGTTTCTGTCTTTAGAGTTTCTGCTGGTCACCTCCTGTGGAAGAGCTTTAATTCCTAATCACACTTCAAAAAAATCATTAAAACCTTGCCCTGCTTAGTTTTATGAAGGCAAAACTTCAGTGTGGGGATCTTGTAATTGGGTCAGAAGTGTGAAGAAATGACTGAGAATGTTTGATCAATTCCTTGGGACTTCATGAGTCCCACCCCTCAGAGCAGAGAGAGAGAATGAGTCAAGATTGAGGTACAGTAGGTCCAGCTCTGAGAATGTCTTTTCCATCCCTACTAATTTCTTCCCATTAAAGCAGTGAGTGTGTGTGTGTGTGTGCGTGCACGCGAGTGTTGTGTATGTTGTGTGTGTGAGAGAGAGAAAGAGAGACAGAGGAGACAGAGATCTCGCCTCTGTGGCTGCAGGGCTGGCTTTAGACTCAGTCACATAGGCAACTACTACCTGCTCTAATTTTACAGAACCTGGGAATGGTCAAATGCCACATAAATTCTCCTAACTGTGGCCCATAGAGAAAAGATCAGACTAATGAATCTATATCATTTTAAACTATCTGCTCCTTAAAGTATGGGCAGTACATCAACCATCTCTAAATTATTGGGATATGAGGTTAGAACTCTGTACCTGTTCTAAGAAGAATACTGTCTTGTGAGTGGACAAGTAGTATATCTCTATTATAACAGCTATTTTGATGCATATCCTCTAGTTCTAGCAAATGGAAAACTCTGGCAAGAGAAGCAATTCGTTAGAATCTGATTACTCATTACATAGTTATATAGTAGATTTCAAATAAATAGATTAATCTAAGGATTTTTACTAACGGCACCAAAGTATTCATGGGTGAAAGGATATGTTATCAGTGATCTGCTCTAAAATACTCCAGCACACACTGCCAAGAAAGTTGTAGATGTAAATGAAACAAGACTGTAAAACTGCCCCCAATTTTTGAAGCTAGGTTATTGGTACATCAGGACTCATTATACTGTATTTCCTCTACTTTTGGTGTGTTTGAACATTTCCACAAGAAAAAGCAAAACAACAAGAAGCAAAGTATTCATGATAGACTCATAAGCTTTAAGATGACTTCCAGGCTTTATCTTACCTGGCCCACAATCTTGCCTTGGAATTCTGTTCTGCTGGGAACGCTACTCATTAGACATAGGTGTACAAGGACTTCAAAAGAAGAAATGTGGTGGCCAAATATAAGTACCGCTAGTGAATATTGTTAATGATTGTTGTAATTATCACTAGATTGACTGCAACTGACAGCCACTGCTTCTGTGCACTCCCTCTTGGTGTGGGAAGGAAATCAAGAGAAGGCCCCCTTCACGGTTCCTGGCTTTGCTGACCACCCTTGTCATGGGAAGAGAGCTGCTAGGAGTCCGGAGCACCTGAGACCCTTGATGGGACGGGTCCAGGCCCAGCCCCTGCTCACCGTCACTGCCGCTGACGGATCCGTCCAGGGAGCTGAACAATACACGTGATGAGCACGTTCTGCTTTTTTCTAAGGTATTGCAAACATTCCCCTGCGGGGTTGAGAAACACTTCCGGTTGTGATGAGAGACTGAGCACAATAAGGACAAGGAGGACAATGGGGTTGAAGTAGGAGGGACCTGAGAGATATCACTGCCTACTCGTCCTGCTTCCTCAGTGAGCTGGAGATTATTCCTCTATATGTTGATGAGGCCCATGGGCCCTTGTCTGAGAACACTGATGCTGCACTGTTGCCTCTACAGGGCACATTCTGGGGATAAAGGTCAACTTCTCTCCTCCACCACCTTGGAGTTCCCTCAAGTGTGTCTCTGGTCTTCAGATTCCAGGCCCAACAGTCCAAAGCCCAGAGAGTTGCTTTCAGCTTAAGCCTGCTTCAAGTCTTCACTTCCTGTCCTGGAATCTGCCAGCTTCCCATTAAGCCTGGCAGTAAAAATGTCCAATTCTTATCTGGGAAACCAGACCTCCCAATGGTTCCCAGTGGGGCAGTCCCATCAAATACATCATAATCCAGCATCGGTATTTTTTCAGAGTCTGGAATGAATCAGTCTTAATTCAATCTTCAATAAATAATGTGGTAGAGCTTCACTTTGGCTTGTTCAAGCATTTTTTACATTTCTCCCTCCTAACTGAGGAGACAATCAGGCTAGCATGTCCCTCCTCGGAGCAACAGACCCTCAAATATCTCATTTTCCACGGCCTTAGCTTTACTTTTGCAAAGGAACAGTCTACCTCGAAGGGAGTACAAGTTTCTACCTCTTGTGAATCCGATTTGAATTAGCTGGATTTTCCTGCTTCTGTCCTTCCCATCAGTGTCTCAAAGGCCTCAGAACTGAGGTTTGGTCAGAGTGGAGCTCTGAGTCTAGGAGCTTTCTCATCACTCTGCAATATCTGCAGAAGGAGAGTTTCCCCCAAGCACACGGTTTGGGGAAGCCAGCCCTAAGATGCAAAGCTGACTTCCTCCTTGTACCTCTTACTCCTGGGAACATTACTTTCCTGCTGTGCAGAAATCCCTATAACAATATGAAAAATATTCCACCTTCAAAAAAGTCAAATACTGAGTATTTTAAACAAAATGAGATACATTAATTTTACTTTCCCAAGTCCATTCAAAAATAGTTTATGGAAAACCCACATGTGTTCCACATTAAGGGAAAAATCCTCCCTCCTTTTCCTTTTATTGCCACAGATTATTTGGGTTCCCCTTTTGACACCTCATCTCAACTATGATGCTAAGCTTTGTGCCTGGGACGGATGCCTGTGGTATTAACATGCACTGGAGTAAAGACGGAATCTTTCACAATGTGAAGAGGCTAAGGACAGAGGTAAAGCATGACACCAGAAATAGTGGGGCTGCAGGCCAGAGGCCAGATGTGCACCTCCAGGGATTCCCTTGGGCCATCAAGGTCGGCAACTGCCCAATTCTCATTGTTCTATTTTCCAAATCAGGAATATTCTTTTTGTACTTGTTATTATACCTTTCTTATTCTGAAGCCTTAGCCACAATCATCTGCTGAGTGATAATACATGGATGGTGAATGGCACAAGTTATATACTTGTGATTGGTCATCATGATGGCATAGTTGCCTCCCTAGGCAAACAGTGCAGTCATAGGTAAAGGTAATTGAGAATTCTAGCAAGGCAGAGAGGAAAGGCAGGGGTGATGATAAAAACCAACCTACCCTACTGGGTAACACCCAATACACCAGCCCCTGTGCCCTGGCTGCAGGCCCGTGATACAGTCAGAGGGTTTCAGGTTGGTCCCATCCTGCCTGAGAGCAGAGCCAGCCTCTAGCTGGCCTGGAGAGGTGAGAATGACTAGCCATAGCCTTGAGAGGGGAAAACTGATCAGCACCAAGGCTGTAGTGAAGGAATTATATCACATGGCCTGCTGGTTTGTAAACAAGAGACTCACTCCGAAGCCCAGAATCTCAGTTAATAGGAATTTCTTTACCGGCCTCCCCTCCCTGTGGATGACTCTATTTTCCTTGGTCCCTGTGGGATGCCGAGTCTCTGACAAAGGTGAGCAGTGAGCTACCTTGTTGAGTGATTTGGAAAGTTTGCGTGGCCGGAGGGACTGGGGAAGGACAAAGGAAGGATTGGGTGGTGTGCGCACCTACAAAAAGCTGGGGCGTGAGAAGGCGTTTAGCTGCAGAAACATTTTCACAATCACCTCCACCCCAGTTACTCTTCACTTGGATTAACCTTCTCATGAGTTCAAGTGGGAAATGGGAAAGGAGTGAGAAAAAAGAAAGGGGTGGAGGGATTGGTGAAGAGAGAGAAGATGGAAGATGGGTGACAGGCAATGGGTAACCAAAGACTATCAAGAGAAGGGACATTGAATTTGTTTCAGTCAAGACCAAACTCATCCTCAGCACCTCTCTCTCTTTGGGTCCACGTTTGTCGTGTAAATAATTCCTCAGGTCCAGTCCCTCCAGAGTCCCCCCTGAGGGCACCGGGGGCTCATGTACATGATTTTCCTTTTTCATGTAGTGCCTTTCACATGGTTTCTCCTACAAAGTGATATTGGTGGCCTTTTGCTTTCTTCAAAGAGCTTTTTTTTTTTTTTTAACCCTCTCCATAGGGGCCTCTCTGAGAAAGAAATTGAATAAGGTATGTTAAAGATATCTAAACAGTAAGAAAACATATTTTACAAAATAAGGTGACTGGGGCCCAAGTAATTGCCATTTTCAAGTGATACATATATCTGCTTCTCTGTTTGCTGATCTTTCTACCTTTCTTTTTTTTCAGTGTGAAAATGTGTCCAGTTCCCTAAAAGCTTTAACTGCTAATACCTGGGGGTGGGTGGAGGGTGTGGAGGTGCCTGAATTAGGACAGGTGTGTCTGGCAGAGATGTCAGGTGTGTCTCTATTAGGGAGATGAACTCCAGCCAAGATATATTAGGGGCTGTTTAAGGATCATTATGATATCCAGGTGATACTGAATTCTAAGGAACTGCTGCTAGCCACTGGGTAGGTGGGAACCAGGGGAGAGGAGAGGGTGATATTTCTAAATGATAGGTGTAAGAGAATGAAAATAATTTCTTTCCAATAATGAGCTTGTTCCCAGTTGGCTAACATGTATTTTTAAAGCCATGCTAAATTAAAGAATCCAACTGTTTCCCTAGTAGTTGCACATGGGTTCAGGGAGACTGTGGGATATCCAGAAGAGTTCTATACATAATTGGATTTAATTGCTCAAAGAGTTACTGGAGCCTTCTTTAATCAGAATGGAAATGAGGAGAAGCTGAGATCACACAGATACGTGGTACTTAAGTGAGTAAACCAATGGTGTGTCTCCATGTAGCTGTTAGTTGGCAGAAGGAAAGCCAGGCCAGAGTTAGGGAACTTGCCAGGTTACTTTCTTGTCTCCTCCTTATTTCTGCAGCTCTGTAGTGTTTCCTGCGGTGAGGCCTTCTTGCCTAGGTTGTAAAGCTCTTTGGCTGAGATGGGTGACAACGACGAGGACAAAGAACTGAAGCAGAAATTAAGCTTTTCCTCTTGTGAGGAAGAGCATGAGAACGAAGGACAGAAGGAAGCCCAGGAGAGCAAAGAGGCCCAGAGCCAAACCCCAGAGAAGTCTGGAGTTCAGGATTCAGGATGTGTCCAGGAGGCAGAGCTTACACCTCTCAGAACTCCCCTTAGTAACGTGCGTGACCTCAACACATTTCAGGAAAAAGACCAAGCGAGTCCGGGTCAGGGTCTGAGGACTCCAGTGTCACACTCTCTCGCACGTCCTGAAACCCCAGCCCCACCAGACAAGGGCAAGCCGCCACGCTGCGAGAGCCCCTTCACTCCCAAAGTAAGTCCATCACTGGGGAGGAGGGAGCCCGGCCGCTGAGGTCCCTGCTCCTTCCGTTCGGCGGACGGAGAACGAGGGCCCAGTCCTATGTACGTGTGACAGCTCTGTTTCACAGGCTGTGTCTATCTTCAGTTACGTATTTGCTGGTGAAAACGAAGAAGAGTTTAAAGTTACCGGAAAACAGAATTAAGTGTCTTGCCAGCTGTCTTCTTAAAACCATTGGTGTAGGCCACAGATAAATCTTGGGTGGGGAAAAAGTTCCTCGTGAAAGAATACTGGAACTGGAAAAAATATTGACATCTACAGCCTGACCTGTACTCTACCTATGAGAAAACCAAGGTCTCAGGAGAGAAAGTGGCCTGTAGCTCAGCCAATGGCAGAGAAAGGACTGAGAAACATGATCTTTGGGGCTTGGTCTGCTGTTCTTGCCATTACGCCAACTGGCTCTATTTTTCTGTGATTATTTACTAACATTTCCTAATATAAGAATGTTCACATTCACTGTTTAACATATTTTTATCCCTTTGCCGCTGCTCTTTCCAGAAAGAAGTCCTCTCCATTCCTTGGTCTAGTGAGGTACAGGCTCTTATATGTGAACAAAGAGGTAACTTGTTGATACTACTTTATAAGCTGAGGATGGCAAATAGGTAAAGGTCCCAAGTAAGCAGGTTCCTTTATCCTTTCTGTGATTGATCTCCTATTATATCATTCACGTTATTAAAGCCAGGACTGGGGCAGGGTTACCTCTAATAGACTGGTGCCGTGGTGTGTGAGCCTTAGGCCTGGAATTAGCTCTGCTTCCCGCTGGCTCAGCTTGAGGTGCTTAAGATCATCATAATAACATCTGTGCTTCTGATGGCAGCACAGTCACTGTCAGCAGGTCTCTTTTGTCCCTGCTGAGTATGGGTACCACAACTACCAGGAAATACTAAGCTTCTCGTTTGACTGGTAGACAAACTACTTTAATACGCTCATGTGTCTGTCTGGGTTTTTCAATGGTCCCAATAACCAATCAATCAACCATTTATTTTCTGAGAACCCACTGTGGGCTGGAAGCATGAGGTAGTCTCTGGCAGGGGAGATATGCCTACGGATACTACGTGATAGGTGATTCAAGAGTGGTCAGAGTTCTCTGGGTGGACCGCTTCTCAGTGGGTAGTCAGGAAAGAAATGCAGGTGAAGGAAACATATGATGGGCAATGAAAGTTGGTATGGTTTTTTTTTTTCTTTGAATTTAACTAAAAATGTTCACTTTATTAAATATAACAAAATCTCAAACATTTTTATTTATATACATATTTCTTGTCCAGCTGAAGTCTTTTGAACTTGAAATAACCTGCCCTTACAGAGTATCCTGATATTGGTATGGTTTTAATACATGGAAATTAGGGGGAGAGTGGGCTAGAAGCATGTAGTTCAGAGCAAGAGTAAGCAGGCAAGGAGACACGGCACGGTATGTGTATTTCATCCACTCATTGAAAACTTAACTGAACACCTTGATATGCTAGCAGACCTTCTGCTGGCAAACCCTTCACTACCTCAAAAAGTGCCTACGGAATGAATAAAGGTAAACAACAACGGTAAATAAAGTTCAGATCAGATATGCTAGAGGACTTGTAGAGCATGATGAGAAATAGTGGGGAATTAAGTTTCGAGATATCCAGGACACCTTTCCAGAGAAAGTAATGTTTGAGAGCGGTCTTACAGGATGAGTCGCAGTTTGCTAGGAAAAGAAGGGAGTGAGAGCTTGAGGCTGAGGGAAAAGCATCTACCGAGCTATGGAGGGGAAAGATCACGCTACACCTGGAAAACCGCTTGTTGTTCAGAGTGGCAGGGATCTGGCAGTGAGGCCAGAGTAGGTAGGTAGGAGCTACACTGAGATTTTATCCTGAAAGTGTTGAGAGAGCCATTAAATGGTTTTGGTCAGAGGCAGTTTTGAAAAATCATGACCTTCATGTGAGGGATGGAATGGAGCAGGAGAGACCATGGGGGCAGGGCAGAATTCATAATAGATCTACTGAGAAAAAAGAAGGGCCTGAACTTGGATAGTGGTGGACAGTGGTAAATTGAGAGATGTTTAGGAATTGCTAACTGACTTGATGGAGGGGTTGCGGGAAAAGGAGGGACCTAGGGTGTTGTGAGGCTTCCTGCTTGTTTGACCGAGTAGATGGTACCTTGAATCAAGGTAGGTGACCTTAGAGGATGTACAGGTTTGGAGAAAGAGATGTGGTGTAAATCGTTGGATAAGTGGTCCTGCTATGCAGGAAAACCACCTAAGCTGGAGATCTATATTTGGATATCATCAACATTTAGGAAGTTGTTGAAGCCATGGGTGTGTATAAGTTTACATAGTCCGTGTGCCAGAGTAAGAAGAGGAGTGGTCCAAGCTAGGGACCCTAGAAATGCCAAGATTTGAGGGACAGAAAGAAAACAAAGTTTGGGAAGGAAACTGGAAATGCAACTGGGAAAGTACACACTTTACGAAAAATATAGTTTGGATCAAGGTCAGAGGAGAGAGGCCAGGGTGATGATAATTCATAATGTTGTGCTAAAGACAGGGATGCAGAGGAAAGGAGGATTGGCTTAGTTCAGCCTTGCCCAAGGGATAGGACCAGAAATCATGGGAAACGACTTCAGGTCCCCATAAGGACTTCCTAGCAGAATTATCTAGAGATAGAAGAGCTTCCTTAGGAGGTAGTAAGGTCCCTGTAGCTAAATGCATTCAACGCTATTTGATGACCACTTGGTAGAAACACTGTACCAGGGATTCAAGCATCAGGGAACTAATTGTACCAACTGGGCCTTTAAAGTCTTTCCCAGTCCCTGTGATGTTGTGTCTTAGTGGGAGGTTGCCACCTTCTCCTCTCACCATCTTCTGAAGTCAAGGAGCTATTCCCCAAATTTCCTTTCTCTTAATCATCTGTAGTAAGAGCTGTTACTTATATAGAATTAGCTACACTCTCTGCAACACATTTATACTCTCAACCTGGTCATCTTTCCAGAAATTTTCAGTCTACTTTACTTCTAGGCAGAACTCACTTTCATAAATCTTGTTGCAACCTGTGTTCTTTTAGATTTCAAAAGTATTACTCAATTCTACCATTCTGGCAATAAAACCCATATTAACATAATATCATTTGCTATATTGTAAGTGGAGTTCACAAAATCTATCAGCCTTCATATTTCCAGACTAGGAATTCTGATAGTCTTCCTTGATATGAATACTTTTCCTTGCTTTTATCTGACAAGTTTCTAGGCCTTTTTGTTGTCCTTGAACTGTAGCAACTGGAGCTATGTGCAGCATACCAGGTGTGGATGCCCCACTGTTTCATATGTGACAGATGCATTTTATTTTCCATATGATAATCAGCATCACAAAAAAACTGTTTCAGAAAATGATTTACTATAATTCTAAATTCATTTCCTGAATCACATAGACAACTGAGAAATATCATATAGTACAGTTTTATTTCTTTTGAACCAATACTCAACCCTTACAATAAACTTATGGGAAAATTGTTTGTCATTGATGGCTTTGTCTGATAATATCCCCAGGGCTGTTGACCCTCTGAACTCTAAGACATATGTAAAACCCTTGGCAAAACTCTTGACTGTGTCAAGTTTTCTTCACTTAAAAAAATGTTAGGCTACTATGTGTACTCTATAGCTTCCTTCATTTCTGTTTCTATCAGTCATTTAATGAGTATTTATTTCTGCTTCTATTGTTAATCTAATAATGAGTATTCATTAATAAGTTTAATATCCATTCTTTGTAGCCTCACATTCTTTAATTACATTTTTATATAGTGAATCATATTGTAATCTAGCTTCTGCTTCTACACTCGAAAGTCATGTGCAGAGAATATCAAAACAGAATTCTTTTCCAAAGAGCCTCATGGTACAATGATTACACTATGAGGTTACATCATGGCCCCTGTGTCTACTACTGTCCTCTTGAGGATCTATTATGCAGCTATTCCTCTGACCCCTGGCACTTAGGTCATAATAGCATTCTGCTGACTCATCAGAATTCTTTGTCTTTGATTTCTCCCCTCTGTCGTTTGATTTAGTTCTGGTTAGGTTTTAGGCTGATGTTCTCTTACTGTATCCCACTTGGAGTGGTAAGCCCTGCACATTTTCCTATTGACTGGTATGCTAGTTGTAGCCACTGCAAAGCCTTGCATCTTAAGGGCTTAGAGTATTACTTTTCAGTCTCCTTACCCAACTTCCTGGAACTTTTCTCAATTTGTGCTACATTCTTAGTGGACTTGGAAACTTCTTTTTCCATGTTTAGATAGTCTATGAAATCTTTCCCTTACAAAGTGATTATTTCTGAAACATCGCTGAACTGCTGATTAACGGACTGTGCATTCCTTAAGAGCCAGAATTCACCTCTGGACCCTTCAGCACCTAGCCCAGCATCTGCTACTTAGTAGGTACCAAACAAATATTGGGATGAATAATTGAGGAGAAATTAACTATACAGTCTGAGAACATAAGCACCAGGTCTTCTAGAGTCATTTTCATTTGTCTAAGCTGAAAGGTCATCTTTAAAAAGCTGGAGGTAGGACTAGAATTGGTGGTCTCATTGCTGACTCTCAGAATCGCCCAGGGGAAGAGGGTGGAGCTTAACAAAAGTACAGATTGCTGTGCTGATCCCAGGAATCAAAATTTCTAGAGGTAGACTGGGAGTCTGTATTTTTCATAAGAGAACCAGTTACAATGTTTGCAGTGAACCAGATATCCTCTAAGGTCCCTTTCAGCAATAACTTTCTTTGGTTCAAATATTAACTAACTGATACAGAACCATTTTTTTAAAATTACCTCCATTCTGATTTGCCTTTTGTCATCCTCATTCAGGGCCAGGTGAGCCAGCCGGTGATCTCTTCAACAGGGAAGCTCCCCTCCCGAAGCTCTAAGCATCTGAAGCTCACACCTAGTCCCTTCACCGATGAGATGACCTCACTCGCCCTGGTCAATATTAATCCCTTCACTCCGGAGTCCTATAGAAAACAATTCCTTAAATCCAATGGCAAGCGGAAAACCCGAGGCGACCTGTAAGTGTCCTGTTGCTATGACTTTTGAGAACTGATCTTACTATTACCAAGTGGAAGGGGGAGTGTTAAAGATTAGGAATAAACAAGAAGTCTTTCTGAATGAGTCGACATCATGTTTATATATTCCCTCCTTTCTAAATGTCAGCGTTGGCTTTAACCTTCTTTGTCACAGAGATCGTAACACCTTTCCATTCTGAAGTGTACCGTAAAGTGCCTTCTCTTTGAAAGAACAGGGCAGAGTAAGCAGTAGATCTGTCTTATATTAGGAAGTTGAATGGGCTATGGAACTGCACTCAAGGGCTCCTCTCTGGTTACTACGAGTCCAGCAATTGGGGAAGGTGTAGTTCTCATTCCAGAGAGTATATTGCTGTCTTGAGTCTAGTGGTGTGACTGGTGATGAGAGCTATAGAGCAAGGATTTGAACTTCTCTGCAGGTGATGGAAGGCTGGCTGAAGAGAAAAAGAGAGTACTGCTTTTGGAGGTGCTAATAAATGGAAAGCCAGCTGCACTATTCCATAAAGGCCACTGAATGGTAGAAATCACCTAAATAAGGAGAGTGCAGATTACTCAAGGACAGTTCTTTACTGTATCCTCAATGCTGCTTTTTTATAGAATGGGAGCACCTCTAAAACAGGCCAGTCATTTATGCTTAGGTGTACTCAGCAAAATAAATGCACAGCTAACAATCTAAAAGCCTGTAGAACACTTAATGTGCTGTGTTCTTTTGGAATCCATGACTACATATTAATCAGCCTTGTAGCCAGAATAGGTTTTTCTCAATACTATTTCCTGGATCTTAAGTAAACAGGACTTCAGCACAGGTACACTGGTCTATTCTTGTTACTGAGTATTCCACTGCTTTTAGCTCTTTAGAATTCTTTGTAAACCTTCAGAGTGAATGGCTTCACCTCTCACTGAAGCTAGCAGGAAAAGACTGCTGATTTGAATTCCTGGCCCTGAAAGTGGTGACATTTTAGTACAATAACTTAGTGATTCTGAGAGGGTATTTTCCCCTCTTCTTCATTGTGGCGTTGTTCTTTTATAAAGTGTTAGAATGTAGTATTAAATGTAAGTCACAAGTGTCCTGCATCACTTAATTTGCATGAGTGTAATGTCCTCCACTTGCCACTTCTACCCTGTACTTGTCCAGAAGAAGAACCTAGCTGGCTGGTCTAGAAACTGAAATTTTGCTTAAAGATCCAGGATGCATCTGCTCATGCCAAAGAGGGTGTTCGTCAGAGACTTCAGCTTAATGAAAAGTAGTTGAAAACATCTTAGCCAGGATTAGAGCACATTCTGCTATACTTACAGTTGGCTTGTGAACATAAGACAGGCCTGGTTCTAAGGGAGGCAGGTGTTGCAGGGGAAGTGTTGTATCCTGGCGAAGAGCCCTTAGAGTTTCAGGTATGTTCTGTGCACTCTCTTGATTCGCATCTCAGCATACCGTGTTCTATTTGCCTAAAACCCTGTTCTTTTCTCTTAGCTGGTTCCTACTCATTCTTGGAATCTTAGCTACATGTCCTCTTTTTTGGGAAAGGCTTTTACTCTTCAAATAATTAATTGGGCGCTGTCTATGGTATCCCTTGATATCTTGTTTTTATCCTGTCCTAAGTTCTTGTATTGAAAATTTCTGTTTATCCCTGTGCCCAAATATAAATTGAAGAGGGGAAGTAATTGTCTTATTTACTTGTAGAGCCCCCAAACCTAGCATAGTACCAGGCTCAATAAGTGCTAATCATACTCTGATATTACTTTTTTTTTTCCAAGTGAGGAAGCTGGTCCAGGAGAAGGCAAGGTAGAACAAGGGCTGCCTGCCAAGGTGAGCACAGTTCTTTGGTCCAGCTGTCGTAACACAGTCATTTCATCCTAATGCCTCCTTCTTTCTCCCTCCCTCCCTCCTTTCTGCCTTCTCTCCTCTCCAACCCTCCACACACCTTGTAGTAAATATGTTTTTCAGCTAAATTTATCTGGGCTCTCATCAGGGTCTATATTCTTAGCTAGTTGTTACTTTACCAGACAGTGTCTAACACATATATTGCTGAACCATTACCTTGGAGTATTCTTAAAGGCTACTGCTACAGTCTTTGATCTGGGGAAAAATTCTATACTCCAGAAGAAGTGAAGGGAAAATCAAGATATTTAAGGTCCAAAAATGAATAAGACAAAACAGAGAAAAAGGGCATAAAGCCAGAGGTCTATATGTAAAAATTTAGCTCTTAAATGTGCAGTATCTATTGATTTTTATAATTTTGATCTAGTATCCCTCATTTGATAATATATACTAAGAAAATAATGCTGTAAATATTACCACCAGAGATGTTTGTTGCTGCCTTAACTGTAATAGCAAAAAAGAAAAAAAAAAAAAAAAGGGGGGGGGGAGTACTAAATGTCCAATAATAGAAGAATGGCCAAGTAAATTATAGTTTAAAGTCAGTGGAATATTAAATTGCCATTTAGATGCTTGAACATAGGCATGTTTTCATGATGTTATAATGTTCAGTGCATGTAAGTGGGGGGGAGGGTCGGGGAGGGGAAGGGGGGAGGGAGTGATATGGATGGTAAGGTGGTACTTGGTGTCTGAGATGAGGATGGTAAGGTAGCAGGTAAGCACTACCAGCGCCTTCAGGCCTCTGAACAGAAGTGTGGATTCCTCATGGGAAACAATTAGGTTTGTCTGATTCTACAGCATCATTTTGCAAAAACAATCTTCCTATTAGAGGAGATGGAGAGAGGGCTGGTAGCTGCAGCAAATCCAGACTTGGAGGAAACAGAGCTTGAGACTGGCTAAGGGCAAGGGAAATTATAGATCTTGTTGATGAAGGCTGGTTGGGACTGCATGTTGAAAATGAAGAGCTAGTAAGAGTCAAGATATTTTAAACACTTAAAGTTGGATGGCAAAAGTTCTTGCTAATGAGGACATTGGGAAAAGATGAGTTCACAGAGATGAATCAGCTTGGATTGAGATTCATATAAATCTCTGGATATTTCTGTCATCATAGCCACGATTTACTGAGAATTTTTTATATATATATATATTTGTAACATATATAATTCTCATGTGATGTTTGAAAGGACCCTGAGGCATAGTTGCTATGATCCTCATCTTACAAATGAGAAACTGATAACGGAGTTCAGTGACTTGCTCGAGTTATTTACTAGCAGAGCAATGAGTGATGTCGCTAGTTGGCCAGTAGCGGGAGTGGTTGCTATATCTGAGCACACATTCTGAAATAATCAATTTGACAATTTTGTTCTCCAGACTAAGATTTTTGGGGAAGCAAACTGAACACAGTATGTTTATTCAACTTGAGATGAAGCATCAGCAGCCAGAGTGTGAGACAAGTAAACAAGAGCCAAAGAGAGGTGTTCCCTTTGTTTAACATCCGCCTCCAAGAGCCCACCCACTCCTCCAGCTAAGGACAGTAGCTCTGGCTGTGAGTGAGGTGTCCCCTCTAGGCACATATAGGGAAGAAGAGTATGGCCAGACAGAGGAAATAATATAGAAAAAGATGTAATAATATAGCAAAGAGAAATGTCAGTACAGAGTTGTATGACAGGTTATAAAGAACACAGAGAAGGTAGTCAGCAATTGTGGCAGGGTTGCAGGGGCGTTTGCTACCAAGAATATTGATGGGTTTGCCTCAAAAGTCTTTTTGAAAACTTAGAGAAATTTAGGAATAATATGCCTTAATTTTATTCTCACAATATGTTAGGGAGAATTATTTTTTTTACTGAAATATTTCAGAGATGTGTTCTACGAGAAACCAACATGGCTTCCCGCTATGAAAAAGAATTCTTGGAGGTGGAAAAAATCGGGGTTGGGGAATTTGGTACAGTCTACAAGTGCATTAAGAGGCTGGATGGATGTGTTTATGCAATAAAACGCTCCACGAAACCTTTGGTAGGATCATCAGATGAGTGAGTACCTTTAAAATGTACTAGAAATACACACTTGGATTTGTCAAAGCATTTTGAATCAGGGCACTGATGTCATTTGCTACTTTTTTTTTAATCACCCCCCCCCCCAACCCACTGAAAGTTGTCTCACATTCATAACCTTTCTGAATTTTCAAGATCAGAGATAAGTTATTTCCTGAAATATACCATGAGCATTTGGGATCATGTTGTGCTTTTGTTTTGTTTTTTGTAGTTCTCCTGGCTTTTACTACTGGTCTTACTGTTTTTTTTAACGAATAGATTTATGGAATGATCTTCTGGTGCCTGTTTAGTTCATCAGAAATATTACCAAGTTATTGTTAACTCACTGGTTATCTCTACTTTGCATTAATAATAAATTCAATAGTCAAGTTTCAAAGTGTCCTTCCTTGTAAGCAAGGAAAAACTAACAAAAATTTAAATTTCATTCCCAGAACTAAATGTTCAAAAGTTCTTCCTTTCCACAAGGAAAACAAATATTTTCAGATTCAGCCATTGCTTTTTATGAACTCTGGGGAATATAATACTAAAATGCTGAATCTGACATCAGTCTTTGGAATTCTTCATTTGAATAATGAAATTGATCAAGTACTATATTTTGCTTCTTTTGTGTTGGATTTCCTATTGCATAATGAATATCTGCCCCCAAGATTGTCCCTGTGACTACATCATACTGGCTGAGTTTAATATTGACTATAATGATTGTTTAGCCTTCATAGGGAAGGTAGAGGGCCCATCACAATATCCACAATCAAGTCCATTTCTTCTTAAGCCCCCATCACAATATCCACAATCAAGTCCATTTCTTCTTAAGCCCATCAGGGTTTTTAGATTGTGATACAGTGTAAATAAGAATCAAAGCCAGTCTGGGCTTCCCTGGTGGCGCAGTGGTTAAGAATCTGCCTGCCAATGCAGGGACATGGGTTCAAGCCCTGGCCTGGGAAGATCCCACATGCCACGGAGCAACTAAGCCCGTGCACCACAACTACTGAGCCTGAGCTCTAGAGCCCACAAGCCATAACTACTGAGCCCACGTGCCACAACTACTGAAGCCTGCGTGCCTAGAGACCGTGCTCTGCAACAAGAGAAGCCACGACAATGAGAAGCCCGTGCACTGCAACGAAGAGTAGCCCCCGCTTACCACAACTAAAGAAAGCCAGTGCACAGCAATGAACACCCAACACAGCCATAAATAAATAAATAAATAAATACATTTATTTATTTAAAAAAAAAAAAAAAGCAGGTCTGCTGCTGAGGTAATAACCACCTAAGATTCCTCTCTACATATGTCATGTTCAATCAGAAAACCATGGACTTTGGTCCAGGACAACCAAGGTTCTGGTCTTAGATCTACTATCACCAGGTTGACTTTGGGTCAGTCACTTAACTTTCTAAAGCCTTAATCCTTGCCACTATATCATACTGAGGCGTTACAAACATTAAATGTGATAAAACAGTAAGCAAGCAGTGAGCACTCAGTAAATGTTCTGCCATTGTTAATAATGCCTCATAGCTTGTCTTTTAAAAACCTTTGTATGTCTATTATTTTGATTCAATTTTCTCAGTGCTTTTCCATCTCTTAGGAATTTGGCTATGCATGAAGTTTATGCTCATGCGGTGCTCGGGCATCACCCCCATGTGGTACGTTACTACTCTGCATGGGCAGAAGATGACCACATGATCATTCAGAATGAATACTGCAATGGTAAGTACGTGGTCTAATATCTGTGGAGAGGGAGATGAACTTTTAAGGCTTCAGAAAAAAATCTCTGCCTCCTTCTTGTAGTTTATGGCAGGTATATTAGAGTCATACCTAAAAGTCTGTACTACTGTTTTGTTTGGAAGCAGAGAGCTGGAGAAAATGAGTTAAGCTGGAAAGGAATTTCAGGCTTATGCTGTTATGTATTTCTTTCAAAGCTGATGCACAGCTAATACACAGAAGCTATCATCACATCCTTCACACTTTAATTAATACTTAAAGAGAAAACTTTCACCCTGGTGGTTTGAATGGTAAATCATCCTTTTACCATTTACTAGGTATTCTAAAAGATGTAAGCCATAGTCCTTACGATTTTGGGGAAGGGGTGGTAAACTTATAGAGCCAACTTTTGATTAATTTTGAAATGGATTCCTGTGTTTGGGGATTGTTCATGTTTCTTGCTGCTTCTTACCTTTGAGCTTTAAGTATTCTCACAAGAGTAAGGGCATGGGGTGGGGTGCTGGGACTGAAACTTGGTGACTTCAGGTATATTCTCCTAGGTCCTTCAGGACCATATATACACCGTAACCAGTAAAACCTTTTTTTTTTTCTGGGCTACTTAAATTATAAAGAGTGGTCCTTTGGATTAACATATTTCTAATCCATGATTAATATTTCTAATCTATGATTAAGGGGTGACATAACAGTAGTTGTGTATTGTTATTCTCGGAAATATATTTTCATCAAAATGTTCAGTGGTAAAGTAGAAAAGTGCTACCAGTTGAATAGAAGCTTGCCATCATTTTAGGATGCATCCATAGTTTGCAATCCATATTTTAGCCACAGTAATATTGGATAACGGCATCCCCCCCAACATATACACCCACCCTGAGCTTCTTTAATAGTACAGTGTGTCTTTGGGTAAGTTTAATGGCCACTGGATAGCCCTGAGTATGTATGTCCAGCCTGGCTTTTGAGAACAGTGATCAGTGATAAAGCTCCATCACCGTATACATGATTGATTTTACAAGTCGGTAAGTAAATAACATTACGAGTTGCTAAAAACATAGAAAATGGTATAGAAGACATATCCTATAAAATAATGATTTGGCATTTCCCTTATTGTTTCCTTCTAGCCTGATTTTCTCATAGCCT
The DNA here is from genome assembly GCF_028023285.1 of Balaenoptera ricei. Classification (NCBI taxonomy): domain Eukaryota; kingdom Metazoa; phylum Chordata; class Mammalia; order Artiodactyla; family Balaenopteridae; genus Balaenoptera; species Balaenoptera ricei. Next base: position 12,850,438 of record NC_082647.1, on the reverse strand, counting down.
TACCTGTGAACTTCATGAGTTTTTTTCCTTAATAAGCTCACCCCAAATCCCTTTTTCTAACAGTTTCTTTGGGATTAAAAAATGGACCCTTTCCTTATACTTGTGATTGAGATGTTGAGACTTTCTTTTCATCTTCTCTTCTTAATTTCCTCTTATCATAACCTGAGATTCCCTATTCTTTTTCTCTCTTCCCTCTCTCTATAAAGAAGATTGATTTTATTTCCATGACATTTAGCTACTAACAAAGAGAATATCAAATTAAAAAATTAATAAAGCAAAACACAACTAATTTTAACCTGCGGGCAATGTAAATTTTAACTGGGCAATGTAAAAGTTTCAAATTTTCAAAAAGAATAAGATGAAGTGATCTATTACAAATCATCTTCTAATTCTTTTCAACATTTGAATACCTTCTATAGGCTCGACACTGTATTAAGCTCTAGGGTGAGAAATACTGTAGAGTGAGATAAGGTAAGTAAGTCCTTATCTTCAAGGAGCTTCATTCCATCTGCTCTGTTAAAATGAATACAAAAGAGACGATCTGATGCAAAGCCATATGGTACAACTGTGGATACAAAGCGTTCGGAGAGGATGAATGTGAGCAAGAGGCAGTGTGGTGGGATGCGCCTGGGCTTTAAAGTCAGGCAGACCTGGGTTCAAAATCCAGCTCTGTCACATAGTAGTTGTAGGACCACTGGGATGTCATTTAATCTCACTGAGTAAAGAGACAGTAATATTTACTTAAGGGGGTAGTTTGCAAATTGGCAACAATATATGTCAAATGCTAGCACAATATCAAGTCTCAATACATAGTAAGAACTTGATAATACTTGTCATTAGCATATCCGGAGAAAATCTCATAAAGGAGGTAAGACTTGAATGAGACCTTGCAGAAGGATTACTAGAGTTTAGGCAAGGAGAGGGAAGACCACCCAGTTAGGGGAACAGCAGGCCGGCTAGGAGCACCGGGGCTGGGAACGGGGCTGGCCTAGCAGACGGTAAGGAGACGAACAGGCCTGAGGTGACCCTACAGGAGGAAATAAGATCAGCAAGGTAAAGGGTGGGAAGACTGCAGTGGGCCGTGAAAGCCAGGCAGTGGGTCTGACTAGATGGGATAGATTACGGGGAATCATTGTTTGTTCATCATGGAAGTTCACTAACTTCACTCAACACTTGCCAATTAAAATGGGACTGTGATTTAGCAAAATGTAATTCACATACATTGAACCTTTCAAATGTGAACTGATCACGGAAAATAAAGCATGCCCTTATACCTTGTTTGTAGTTAAGGATAATCCATGTTGAGACTTTGCCTGATGGCTCTAAGTAAAGGATAATAAGCCCAAAGTATGTGTAAAGTAGCAGAGTAGTCAGTGCCTCATTCCTTCCACTCCCTCCCCACAGCATCCTCTCCCTCTTTCTCACCTCTTCATCCTTATGCCCTGTTTCCCCATGCCCACCCTTACCCCTCACCCTTAGCCTCTCATAGCAGGCCGGCTGGAACATGTACTGTTATGGCTTTAACTCTGATTATAAGTTAGATGATTTTGATAACTTAGATTTTAACTATTAGAGGCTAACAGTTATCTGATTTCCCCTCCTGTCCCTCCTGAACCCTGAAGTAATCAAAAGTTCCCTCCTTCTCTGCCACCCTAGCCAAGATCCCCTACAAGCCACCTCTGGGCCAGCCTCAGAAATCTGAAGGTTTTCCGGTAGCAGGCTGATTCTGCAACAACCAGTATTCTAACTGATTCAGGACTGGATGATTAATCTCTCCCTAAAGGCAGTATTTTCTTTTGACGTCTCTGTCACAGAAGTTTTACAGGGCATGTTCCCCTAGAATGGTGGTTCTCATACTTGCTCAAGTGATGTGACATCCAGAAGTGTGTCTTCTGTGGAACACCATGAATACTGGTTATATTTTTCCACCAAATAAGGAACAACTTTACCAGCAGAAAAATATGCTTTGTGCTGTTGGTGGCAACATAAAATCAAGATTGTGAGAATACAAATATATGAACATAATATCCTGTTGAATTGTTGGTCTACTTTTTGCATTTCATTGTTGGAAGGCATTTGCTATTTATTTGTTTCGGTATCTGTTAGGCCTCGCGAGCAGACAGGAAAACGTGGATATTTTTTTCTTAAGTTTTTTTTTTTTTCCGGCCAAGTAGGGCGACTATCTTTATTTTATCTAAAGGAAGGAATTCAGCAACTCATCTCACAAAGGTGATTTGAAAAGAGCTGCCAGGAGCTGGCTTGCTTCCTCCTAGGGCGCCATGCTGGCAGGAGCCAGCTCCAGTGGGGGTACCTTGGGTTACAGAGCTAAGGCTCCAGGGCAGCTGGGTGAGATTAGGAGGGATTAAGTTTACAGTTCATTCAGTATTGCTATGTCTATAAACACATACTTCCTTGTTAGTACTATTTAGTAAAGAACAGTTAACTATGCTCTTCTATAAGAGTGTGTGGACAATCGCTTTAGCTCTAGCAAAATAAGGATATTCTAATACAGTCGTATAAATGAGTACTTTCCAGTAACTTCTACTCTTCTAATGACCTCTTGGCTATCTTTAATATTACCTATACAGATTCTAAGTAACTACAAGTGCTGCTAGTACTGGTCTAGTTACCCTTACTACATATCTGTAGCTCTTCAGGGGATTAGAAATACCTCTGCTTATAATCGAAAGGAACATATTAAGTGGATCCTAAGTAACCTAGGATGCTTCTTTCTTTCCATACCTTTCATAGGGTCCTTGACTCAGCCTTTCTTTTCCCTCTGTTGCCAGAATAGACATTCAGTTCAGAAAATACTTATTACGTGCCAGACCTTGGCACAGTGAAGATGAATGAGCTGTGGGCCCTGTCCTAAAGGAACACTCGGGCTAGTGGGGACCCGGGGGCTTTGTCGCAGCTCATAACCTTTTCTGCAAACTTAGTATTGAGGTGACTGCATTTTTAACAAGCACACACACTCTTTCTTTACTTATTCTTCCTTTTTAATTAATGTCTTTGACAGTCCGTAAGTTCTTTCCTAAGAAGACTCCCAGGGCGGAAAAAAAATAACCTTTACTTTAGCCCTTTTTGCGTTTCTGAAAGGGGCTGAATTCTCCTTTCTGAACTTATTTTAACATGGCAGCTCAAGCTTTAAATTTAGTTTTACGTAGGATACTTTAAAATATCAATTTCCTTAAAAGTACAGTTACCATCTCAGATCCTCCTGTTCTGATACACACTTGGAGGGTGGAGCTGTGGGCTTTCTAACTGACAGGGGGTCCCAGGAGTCTCTAATTTGACTGAAGAGGCTGCCAACAAATGCTAATTAATGAAACAAAGGGTTCAGAAGCATTCTAATACCTTAGGACAGGGGCATCTAAGATCAGGTAGTCAGGTGAGCCGGGGCCTTATCTTTTTATTGATAACAATGATAAATAGTTGATATACAAACACGGTGGCTCAAATAGGGTTTAGGTGTATATGGAGGTTTTATATTTTCCTTGGGTCAGCAATCATTACATGTTCTTATTTCATGATATATATTTTAATGGAATGAAACTTGAAGTCAATTACATTAAAATTACTAATGGCCTATAATTACTAGCTTGATACCAACATGGAATTATTCATCAACACCATAGTAGCTACATGACTAGGCCTGATTGGCCTTCTGGTTAATAGCTAGGTAAAACTTTTAAAATGTTAGTTGGGGCATACTCAAAGCAATAGGGCCACATCTTGGATACCTAGGATATGGTATTTTCTTTTCCTCTTTAAAGGCCCTTAATTCCTCTTTCCAATATGTCTATGGTATAGACAGGGAGCAGATATCATGTTTCAAACTGACACTGAAGCAATTTATACTTGCTGAACTGCGTTCACTCATGAGGAATTTATTGAATACGTACTATGCTTTCATTTATAAGATACATACCTTTTCTCTCATTTTGCGGGGCTACTCTCTGTTTTTCTTTCCCAGGTGGGAGCTTGCAAGCTGCTATATCTGAAAACGCAAAGTCTGGCAATCATTTCCAAGAGTGCAAACTCAAAGACATCCTTCTACAGATTTCCCTTGGGCTTAAGTACATCCACAGCTCTGGCATGGTGCACCTGGACATCAAACCTAGTCAGTACAGCTCTCCTCTGTTCCTCTGGCCGTATTGAGTTCTTTCCCTACTGTTGTCAGAATCTGTGCGTGCCTATCAAGTGTCAAAGATGCTGTTTGCTGGCAGAATCCCTTTCATCAGTTCCCCTTTCCCCCTCCCCTGCCCAAATTTCAGTTAAAGAGCTTTAACCATTTCCCCCCTGGGCCTAGAGGACAGAGAGTAAAGACTCCCAGATAGTGAAGCAAAAATATGAAGATAAGTGTTTAATTTACCGCATAGATAAGTGACAGCATATTGGCTGCATCCTGACTTTTTACAGCTAGTGCTCTACTCTTTCTAACTCAGCCCTGATCGAAGTGAGCAGAAATGAATGGTTTAGGCACTCATTAATGTGAAATGCGAGGAAATGTTGTGACTATTTTGTGGTTTTGATAATTTCTTTGTTTTGAGGCCACCAGCCTCTTCAGAGGATGGAGCATGTTTGAGGTTTAAGTTTCACTGAAATAGGTATTATCAGTCACTCAGCTGTTCAGAAGTAGTGTGAGAGATTCCATGGAAGAAAGGAAACCTTGGTAGTCTTGTTACATGCACACAGAAAAGGAGGGTGACTGAAATGTTATTTACAGAAAAGAATCTCGGGTGAAAAAGCTTAGGATTCATTACTTAATGACAATTCTGTATTTTTTCAGGTAACATCTTCATATGTCATAAGATGCAAAGTGACTCTCCAGTAGTCCCAGAAGAGATTGAAAATGAAGCTGATTGGTTTCTCTCTGCCAATGTGATGTATAAAATTGGTGAGTCTGTCTTGTAACCTGGTTGGTATAATATTATCCTATAAAATTTATGCTGACAACTCTACTCCGTTTATTCCAGTTTTAAGAAAGACATGCTTTTAAAGAACTCTACTTCTTTTTTTCTTTTTCTAGGTGACTTGGGTCATGTGACATCAATAAGCAAGCCCAAAGTGGAAGAGGGAGATAGTCGCTTCCTGGCTAATGAGATTTTGCAAGAGGTATAGATTAGGGAAACGGAGGGTATTTTATAATCCATTGAACATTTTGAGTCTCAAATGAACGTTGACAGCGCAAGAAATGAAAAGTATATATTTATAATTTAAATTTATATTATCCTTTTTCTATCCAGAATGGAGACCAAAGATAGGAGAGAAACTTTTGCAAAAAAAAAGTGTGGGGAAAGCTGGCTCAAACATGGATTAAGCAAAATTTTTACTGTTTTTCGTGAAGGTCCTTTACTGTTTCTAATACTTCTTAGAATTCTTAAATTTACGGATTTCCTAGTAGGAAGGAAGCCGTTATTGGTCGAACCCATCTTCATCATGCTACTATCCTTTTGATAGCACCTCCAGCTTTGGTCATTGGAATGACCTTCAGTTATTGCTCACCTTCTAAGATGTCTGTGAGTCTGGCCTAGGAAGGATATAACTTTCTACAGGATAATAATCAGGGGGGAAAAAGAGGAGTCTTTCCTATCTGTGATCAGCCAATCTATGCTTCAAGCCTCTTTGAGCCTGAGAGAGCAAAATGGCGCTGAGATTCTGCCTCAGACTCTTTGGGGCAGGGCAGTGCTAATCAAGTGGATTTGTGCTCTGTCCTGTCTTCCCTAGAGATAGACCACTAACCACAGCAGATATGACCTTGCCCACTGCTTCTGTTTAAGTTCACGTGCATTCAAATGAATCTCTCTTACCAGTTGTGTTTTAGTCTAGACTCACTTCACTTGGCGAACTAACTGGCCTTCGTGTCTTCTGTTTTGAAGAATTATCAGCACCTTCCTAAAGCAGACATATTTGCCTTGGGATTGACCGTTGCACTGGCTGCGGGAGCAGAGTCATTACCTACCAATGGTGCTGCGTGGCATCACATCCGAGAGGGGAACCTTCCAGACATGCCTCAGGAGCTCTCCAAAGAATTTCACCGACTACTCAAGGTGGTTTCTCTAATGAAATGAAGAGAGGATAGAAATGTCTGTTTTTTAAAAAATGTAATGGTAAATAGGTGGGAAAAGGGAAATGGTGGTGCCATTGACAGAAGGGAAAGGAAACATGACTAGGAAGCCCAGAAAAAACAGGACAGACTGAAAGGTTCTCTAGGAAACTTAGAGCATATCATGAAAACCTTTTGTTATAGTTTAAAAATCCTATTGTATTTTTCATTTACCATTCCTAATAACCCTGTGAGGTGGGCAGATGAGGAAACCAAGACTCAGAGCAGCTCCTTGACTTGTATTTCACTTTCGATAATTGATTAACTCCAAAATCAAACCTGCTCTTAGGCTCCTATTTCAGGGTTTTAACTACAGTCAATGGTAACAGTGATATTACTCAAAAAATTGAATTTTGCGTGTATAGAGGAAACATAAGTTACTTTATTGATGGATAACTGACAATCCCCCCAGTTATTTGAGCAGAAGAAAGGCATAATGTTAATTTAGGAATCTGTGTTCCTTGTCCTTAATGATACCTGAGTATGTGAAGGGACAAGGAAAGGAAGGTATTATGTTGAAACAAAGAGAGGTACAAAAATACCTACACTGTCAAGAAGCTAGAATTATACTAGAAAAGCAATGTATATGTAAGACTTACTTCATGGCTTAAGGAACAGGATTGGTTAGAATCCCTAAAATAGCCTTAGAAATATCTACTCTCTTGGAGATTAAATTTGAGTTTCACAGTTTACCTGAACACTTCAAATTTAGTTCCAAACTTGTCCTTCCTCACTTCTGCTTTCCTGAAAGAAGGCAAACCTTTCCTCACAGTGGTCTTCTGTTCATAGTCTAATCACCTATTTCTATGTGTAAATTGATCTTAGATTTAGTTGATTCTGAGTACCTCAATGCTGTCCCTGTGCTAGGTAATACTCATATGTTAATTCATTTAATTCTCACAATAGTCCAGAAGGTGAATATCGCTATCCTAAATATAGGAAAGGGAGACTGAGTTTCAGCAAAGGTACGTGACTTGCTCAAGGCTACATAATAAGTGGTGGAGCTGGCTCTGAACGTTGCTCCCCAAATGGAAGGGTCAGTGTTTTCTTCATTATTCGACACTACTAATTTCCGTATATTAGGTATTTTCTACTGTATTCCAGTCATTATAGGCTATACACATCCTCTATCTGAAGATAAATGCTGTAGGAATACTGTCATGGTGGGATATCCTTAATTAATTTTAAGTGAAAAATGAGCACATTATGGTAGAAAGTGAGCTGAACTAGGAGTTGGGTAACCCGAGTTTTAGTCTTGGTCCTGTCAATAACTTAGACAAGCCACTTTTTGTCTCAGGACCTCAGTTTCTTCCTGTTTAAAATTAAGGCAGTTAAGCTGGTTCATCATTCATCCAGCTCTAAAATATGATACTTAAGGACAACTCAAAGGTATGGATGACTGATGCTACCAGATAAGGATGATATTCCTGTCCCAGGTGGAGCTAAGTTTTCATTTATTTCTTTCCTTTGCACAAAGGAGAAGCGAGTTTCACAAAATCCACCAGCAGAAGCTGGGTTGGAGTTGGCTTGGGTGGGGAGATTTTTCCCAACAGTGAAGTTCTATTTCCTCCTTTTTGGTCCTACCTCGTCAGAACATGATCCACCCCGATCCAGCAGAGAGACCTTCTGCAGCAGCTCTGGCCAAAAGTCGAGTTCTCTGTCCCTCCCTGGGGAAAACAGAAGAGCTTCAGCAGCAGTTGAACTTGGAAAAGTTCAAGACAGCCACACTGGAAAGGTAGATTTTGGATGCTGGAGTTGAGAAAGAATCTATTTATGTACTACTCACAGTGACATGACTGGTCTGATGTGTCTTCTCTATGGATTCGAGTGGAATCCAACAGTATGACACAGGGCCCCTGCCCACAAAGAGGCTAGTAGCATGGGGCCCTTTGTAACAAGGGGCTGGATGCTCCGTGACTAGACGGCTTGAGAGAGAAAATTCCAGTCAATGCAAATGAATACAAGGAAATACAACTGGTAAAGAAAAATTAGCAGGATTCTGAGTGACAAGAGTTTTAAAGTAACTGGTGGATGATCACCCGATATAAGATAACCATAGTTAAAGAGGGAAGATATCTATTAGAAATCCATTAAATCTTGGGGGCAGGCAGATATTGTCTTGGCAAATGTTTAGAGAAAGAGGTATTTTTCCAAGCCAAAGGAAGCAGTCCTATTACTTATGCATGTAAGCTTGTATTCATGCATGCATTTATTTATTAATCTATTCCTTCATTTAACAAATTAATTAATTAGATAGGGTGGGCTTGGTATTATAAAGGTCAGGAAGTGATGTTTGAGCACGGTTCTGAAGGCATTTTAAAGTAATTATTACATACTGTGAACTGTTGAAAATATAAAAGCAGATGAAAAATGGTCCTTGTCTAGAATAAACTTAGAGGTCCAATTTCTTTTGGATGCACAACCCATCTTAAAATGATTAGTTTGAAAAGTCCCCCAAATGATTTCTTGGCAATGAGCTGTGGAAGCTCTAACTGAGCCTTTAGTCAGGTAATCCTTCCTAATAAGCAACTCAATATTTTTTTGCTTTTTGAAATTGTCTAGACCAGGGGTTGGCATACTTTTCTGTAAGAACAAGATAGTATTTCACCCTTTGTGGGCCATATGATCTTAGCTGCAACGACTCAACTCTACTGGAGTGATGTGAAAGTGGCCATAGACCATATACAAATGAATGGGAATGGCTGAGTTCCAGTAAGACTTTATTTACAGAAACAGGTGGCAGGCCAGATTTGACCCATGGGCTGTGCTTCGCAGACCCCTGGAGCTTTCATATATAGCCTCTAGAGTTGTTCTCTTTTTTTTCTTTAATTTTAAAGACCATTTATGCCCCAATCAGTAGAATTCAGTATGCCGAGCCTGCTGTGTGTTGAGGCACGTGTGTGCTAGCCATTTTTTAAGATAATCACAGGAGCTAATTTTCTATTCCGTGTATAGTTCAGGCTTGTTTCTATAAATACTAAAATAAAAAGAAAAATCTATATCAGTTTTTTTTTCACTTTATAGAAAATTTTTAATTTTTTAAACATCTTTATTGGAGTATAATTGCTTTACAATGGTGTGTTAGTTTCTGCTTTATAACAAAGTGAATCAGCTATACATATACATATATCCCCGTATCTCCTCCCTCTTGCATCTCCCTCCCATCCTCCCTATCCCACTCCTCTAGGTGGTCACAAAGCGCCGAGCTGATCTCCCTGTGCTATGTGGCTGCTTCCCACTAGCTATCTATTTTACATTTGGTAGTTTATGTATGTTTATGCCACATCTATATCAGTTTTGATCATAAATATTATCTCTAATTTAGGACCAAGTAACGTACATTTTTCCTCTTTAATTCCAGGGAACTGAAAGAAGCCCAGCAGGCCCAGTCCCCCAAGGAATGCCACAGTGTCCCTGGGGTCTCTGGGACCCCCACGGGATCAAGAAGCACCAAACGCCTGGTGGGAGGAAAGAGTGCCAAGTCTTCAAGCTTCACCTGGGGACAGTCTTCCCCATAAGAACTCCTTTCACACCAACTCACGTTTTATCCCCAAAATAGATACCAACTGTGTCAACCTTTCTCTTGTAAAGGGAGAAACTAATGGACTTGGGTGCCCAAAGATTTCAAAAGCCACTCCTAATTTAGCATTTTCAGCCAAGATCCTACAGCTATCAAGACTTCCTAGCAGCAGTGGTCGTAGGTGCTATCATTGGTAGCCATTTCTCTTCTCTCTTGCTACATTCCTAACACCACCTGTCGACAGTTCATTCACTTCTCAGATGTGTTGATGCACAATGGGAAAGCATGGACCTCTGAACTGAAAGCAGCCCTTTGTGCAGCCTGTGGACTATGGGGCTGCCTACCTACCTATCAAGGATCCCAGGGACTCTCCGGGCAAACAGAAAGGAATTCAATTTCGTTTTGAGTTGAGGTAACAGCTTACAAGAAAGTGTGCCTGGATTTCAACAACATTTCCCAGGTTAGATGATTTTATTCCTCAAGGAGTTTTCAGCCACTTTGAGCAAGTAGTTTTCCTACTGCATTCTCTGAATGGAGCCAATCCCCTTCTCTGATATTGTATTTATTAAGTAAATGACTTCACCATCATATGAGGTGGGTAGAAATAAGACTCTACAGAACTTCAAATTTCTGAGCTGGCTATTAACTTGTGGAACAAAACCACTGGGTAGAGGGTTCAAGGGAAATTTGATGTGGTTTGTTGTCCCTCAATCTATTTGCTTTGAGCCTCTTGTAACTGTTATAACTGGTTCTGATTCTCTGGCTGTCACCAATTTCTCCTTGATTTTAACAGAAGTTGGCTTTGCTTCCTGTGATTTAACTTATTTTATCCAAATCCTTTACTCTGTATATATATTTTTAAAGAAATAGAATGTTTGTAAATAAAGGTTTTTATCTTGTCCTAAGCCAAATATGAGTAAAGCACTCTTCTTTATAAATATGTAACTAACAAAGAATAAGAAATTTATGTTGGAAACCATGAGTAGATAGGAGAGAGAATTCAATAGGCTGGTACTAACAGGTCTTGGCTTTAAAGCCCAGCTTCACGGCCCTAAAAGCTAATAATGGCCAAGCTATGATACAAAATAATGTTGGTCATAAAGGCATTTGAGAACTCCTAGTTGTGTCATATTAATGACGTTAGCCTCTTCATGGCTTGTAGGCTTTTTGGCTGCCTTGTTTTCTTCTTTTCCCTTAATTTTTAAAAGCAAATTAAGAAGTTTTTAAAATTGAATAAATCATTGAACAAACCATCACGTCATTCTTCTGTTTTGGAGTAGCAATTTCTTCCATGCAATTAAGTGGGGTATAGTGCTCTGTATTGCCCATTGACATTTTAAAAAATGAGTCTTTATTTAGGTTTTTTTTTTTCCCCTGAGCTCTTATGTATTTTTTTTTAATTTTTATTTTTTTTTATGTTGGAGTATAGTTGATTATTCAGGTTTTAAAACTGAGTTAATTTATCTCTTGCCTCCCTGACACCAGCCATGTCCCTTGTGGTACAGTGCTGCAAGGTCAACCACACTTTGCGATTTATAAGCAGGTATATTATTAAGAGTATGCAATGTATAGCCCAGAATTCTGTGGTTACACTTTTCTTCTTAGGCATTGACAACTACTATTAGGACCTACGACCCCTTCTCTACCATGTTCCTCAAAGATTGTTCTAGGACCTGAATGGACCCGATGCCAGACTGTTGGTTTCTCTCCATTTCTCTCTGCTGGGCTCCACGGTAGCAGGAAGTCACCAAAAGAGCAGGCAGCTGCACAGACACTGAGTGTGAGAGGGACTGGATCCTCAATGGGTTCGGGATTTAATCCCTTCCATTTCAGTTGGAAGTTGACCCCTGGCCTCAGTGAGACGCTCCATCCTCAGTCATGAAGTTCTGTTTCTTAAACGTGAACACTGACGTTAAGGTGCCAACAGACAATCTTGAGTAAAAGAAATCTTATAAAGAAATTCTACTGTGCTTTACTAAGCTCTAACACATCCAACAATTTATAGAAGCTATTTCTCTAAAGCTGTAGAAAGATGAACACTGAAGGATAAATGTCAACATTTCAGCCTGAACAGTTAGGTATCTTAAAAATCTCTGTATGAACCATACTGTCAATCTTGAATTGCATAAAAACTGTCAGGTTGATTTTTTTTAAAAATTTAACAAAATGCAAATCAAAACTACAATGAGGTATCACCTCACACCAGTTAGAATGGGCATCATCAGAAAATCTACAAACAACAAATGCTGGAGAGGGTGTGGAGAAAAGGGAACCCTCTTGCACTGTTGGTAGGAATGTAAATTGATACAGCCACTATGGAGAACAGTATGGAGGTTCCTTAAAAAACTAAAAATAGAACTATCATACAAACCAGCAATCCCACTACTGGGCATATACCCAGAGAAAACCATAACTCAAAAAGACACATGCATCCCAATGTGCATTGTAGCACTATTTACAATAGCCAGGTCATGGAAGCAACCTAGATGTGTATAAAATGGATAACTAATAAGAACCTGCTGTATAAAAAAATAAAATAAAATGCAAAAATTCAAAAAGAAATTAACAAAAAAATAGCCATAGTAACTATGGAGTATTGTTAAAATTGCTTTTGAATCAATGTAAAACATGATAGTAATCAGTTTAAGTAATAAGTGCTGTAATTTTCTAATAGTTATGAGGCTTGAGGAAAAACTGATTTAAAAGCAAAGTGAAAACTTGATTAAAGTATCTAAAAAATGTTATTCTACAGCACTGAAATTGTCCAAAGCTTCCTATCTGTGAGAAAGCATTGCCAACCCTGGTCTCTACCACTTGATGCCTATAGCTGAGACTTTTTTTAATTTAGGGGGGGAAAAAAGGCAAGGCCAGTGCTTGCTTTGGCAGCACATATACTAAAATTGGAGCGATACAGAGAAGATTAGCATGGCCCCTGCGCAAGGATGACACGCAAATTCGTGAAGCGTTCCATATTTTTAGCAAATATGCTTTCACAGCATACCTTGTGTATATGTAAAGATAAGTATTTAATTCTTACTGTTCACTTTTCACTGACAAAGGAAAAAAAGTGAAAACTACAGAAACTGTGGTAGAACCTTACATGCTGTTCTGGTCCTAGTTGTACCCACCTTCGGCCAGTCACATAGCTACTCAAGAAATCTTCCCAACAGAGTACAACAGTATGAGAATCTGAAATCACTTCCAATATCCCCTACTAGATATTGACTATTATATCAAGTAGTAAATGATAAAACTTTTAATTGGCAATTAGTATAACCGTGGATGACTTCTGATTTTGTTTTTAATTCTGTGGATTGTGTTTAAACAATTCCAAAGTATGTTCCTGATTTTGAGATACTAAGTGGTATTGCACAGTTGTCACTTTATTGAATGTGTACAACAGTTCCATGAAGTTTATAATGCACACCCTTGTATAGCTTCAGGTGTTAGAATTAAAACTGATCTGTTATCATAAGGAAAAAAAAAAAAAGGCAAGGCCAAAGATAACTTTGTGGACTTGAGCATATATGATAGACATGTCTCTTTCTCAGCTAGCTTTGCAAAGGATGAAAACCCTGAATTATTCCACTGTTGCCAGGGGTAACTGTAACTGATTAAAGCCATGATGCTTTCACCCCTTCTCAGCATTGGGAAGGTACTTTCTGGGTCCATGGATGAACTACAGAAAGTTTATGATTATGTTAGAGTGTGTGCAGGTATATGCACACCATGAAGAGGTTTCAGGAATTCCTCACCAAAATGAAAATTGTAAATTCTTGTAAAAGTGGTATGTTTAATTAAAAAATACATTTCAGCTACTCTTCTAGATTCTTTTTTTTTTTTTGAAATTTTCTAATTCCAGGCCTATTTGAGTATCCTTCTAGGTTCTATTTCTCTGTTCTGGCCTGTGGTCTGTTCTTGTTTAAAGCATAATTGCCAACTGGATATTCACAACAAGGTCCCTATTCACTAAGAGCTCACAATCAATGGGGAAGAGGAGGCACCTTCATGGGCATTTAAATTCTAATACAAGATAGACTGAGTGTGTAAAGAAAGTGAAATGGGAGAACAAAGGAAAGACGATTTGAGTAGAGAATTTTGAAAGTATGTGGAAAGGACATTTCTGATGCTGAAGACAGAGTAAAGCAACACTGAAGTATTTGTCATATTGTGAAGGAGGATCTATTTGATGACAGAAGAAAATGTTTCAACTCTGTTCTTCCATGACATTATACATCTTAATATGTTTTTCTTTGTCAAAGAAAACAGCACTTGCAAATTTCTCCAGCCAACAGTCTAAGGAGAACGTGTATTGGTAACTCCTATCTGAGAGAGAATTCAGATTAGCCCAGATTCTCCACTGAGATGTTATTCATAAGGTTATAAAAGTTTGCCAAAGGTGTGTCTATTTTCAATTTGCATGGTGCTTTCTTATTTTTAAACAAACTTTTCCACACTCCTTACCCCAAAGTGTTTGTGAACAGAAAGAAAGAGGGAGAGATCTGTGGCCTAATGAAGATAGAACTTTTAGGGCCAAGTGATTGGATATGGATGAAACAGATGTAGGTGATCAGTGAGAAGTGTCAAAGATGATTCCAAAGTTCAAATCTGGGAGAATTTTGGTACCATTAAAACAGACAAGGAGCTTAGAAGGGGGAAACTGGCTTTGAAGGAAAGGGTGAATTTGGTTTTTCACTTGACTCAACAGCTCTAGTGGAAATAGGATTTTTAAATAGGAAATCATCAGAGGGTATGTTACAGTAGTAACACAGTGGAGTGTGGGATTAATGGAGTGTGGGATTAATGCCTGTGCAAGGCCTGAAGGCAGCATAACATGGTATGTTTCCAGGACTAAACATCTTGAAGGTGGAAGTAAAACAGAGGTAAGCATCAAGAAATATACCAACTACTAAGTCATATCCTTAAGAGTGGGTTAGGGTATGTGTTGGAAACCACATGAAGTAGTTCGTGTTCTTTCCTTTTAGGGTAAGAATGGGCCATTGAAAGGTTTTAAGTAGGGTCCTGAGGAGGAGATTTCCTTATTAGAATGATGTGGAGGGTACCTTTTCTAGAAGTTGGACAGTGCCAGGACCAGGTGATGGACAGGCCTGGGGAGGTTCCCTCTGGCCTGTATTCTGCAGTCTATGGGCCTCCATTCCCCTCTTCCTTACCAAGGCCAGGATTAGGGGGAACGAGACAAAATTTAAGGGGGGCCAAGAAACCCAGCATTCAAGATGAATGCTACTTTAATGCAATATTTTTAAGATATTAAAATTAATGAAAAATCCACAATGAACAAAATATAAGAATTCTAAATAAAGGCAAGATCAGTGAGCTGAAGTTAATGCCACTTCCTCAGGAAAAATGATCAGGCACGGCAACTCTTGCAATTGGAAATAAAGTAAGCAAAGAAGTAGACTTCCATTAAAGCCAGGAAGGTAAAATTATGTTTTTGGTATAAGCAAAATATTTAAACTTAAAGCAATGTTGTTAGTTTTAATACACCTAATTTTCAGATGTTCAATATTTCTTCAAGTACTTTAACGTTCTTGGAAAGTTTTTTTTAAATACATAAAAACTTGTATATAGGGGCACACGTTTTTCCTGGTGCCTTAGGATCCTATCTGGCTCAGATACTGTATTTAATAAAAATTTTCATGTTTTATTCACGATTTTTTTGCCTTAATTCTGACTTTTGAAAACATTGCATTACTACTTACTTTGATTCCCATTTTTTTGGTGACCCTTAAATTTTGCGCTTTCGGCTCTTTCGCCACTACTTTTTCAGTTTTTTGTTTGTTTTTGTTGTTGTTGTTTCGTTTTTTTCTTCTTGCTTTTGGAGGCCTGAACCTTTCTAGTTTTTTCCAGAGACACAACTATCCTTTGTTTCGTCCACCGTGCCGAGTCCCGGGCCGGGCCGGGCCGGGAACCTCTTCAAATAGTAATTTCACTTCGCTAGAAACTTGCAAACAGGTTAACTGAACCTCTTGGCGGCGTTGACTCATTCGCTCCCGCGCAGAACGAAGCTCTCGGAACTACCGCGTTAAGGGGGCGTGTTTCCTGCGGCGCCGGCCGGCCTCATTTCTACGACGCACGCAGCGGAATTTCTATTTCCTCCTTCTTCTCGCGAGTCTTGCGTCCCAGCAGCAACCGGAAATGATTTCTTTCCTGGAGGCTGTCGGAGCTTGAGCGTCAGGTGAGGGAGGGAGAAGGGGTGGAAGGCCCGAGTCCTGCGTTAGGTGTGCGTAAGGCTCTGCGTGGGTCCTGGAGGCGGTACTGTGTCGGTGTGTGAACCTTGTCTTCTCACTGGCGCAGAGGACTCCGTGGTTTCGTCGCCTCTCTCAGTTCCCCTATGTTGTTGGTTGGGAGCGTCATTTTGGAGAAGGGGCGCCCGCACATCTCGGCGGGGAGGCGGCGAAGCCCAGGGATCTCCTTGGTCTTTGCTGACGGGGCTGGAGGCGGTAGTTTTTGCGGCCACACGTTTCAGATTGAAGCCCCATGCTAACATTTTAATATTTATTGAGCCCTTACTATGTCTTGGGAACTGTTTTAGGGGTATTGGGTGTACCAGTGAATAAGTCCGACAGAAGTCCCTGCCCGAAGGGAACTTGCATTTTAATAAAATTTGAGAAGACAGTGGAACGGAAATGGGGATGGAATCAGGATTTTTTGGTGTGGGTTGGAGGAAGAGGAAGTTAAAGGGGATCAAAGAGACATGAAGGTGCGAGAGGGGCTTTCTGGGAGCAGGAGGGAATCCGTCCCGTCCTCTGTGCAGGGCTGTTGATGCGATACGGTCGCAAGGTGGGTTGCGTAAAAGTCGTGGATGCAGTTAGGCACTTAGGACTCAGTGAATTCATGTTCTTGCTGTAGGACTTAATTGATCTCTTTTTTCTTCAGGAACAGGTTAAAGGTTAGATTGTAAGAAAAGGAAATAGAAGCCATGTTTCGAAGACCTGTAATGCAGGTAATCACTTCTTCGTATTAGTGTTGGGGTGTGTTACTATAAGCCATAGTGATCAAATTTCTTTAGGCTTTTGCCTGCACAGGCAAAAGTCCTTTGAGCCCACACACCTTGGTGTACTTATTTGACATGAGGATTGGGGACAGATTTTACTTGGGTAAATAATGTTCACTAAAGCAAAACGAAACTTCTCTAGTGTGTTCACATATATCATGGGAGTAATTACTTTTAAAAACATGTGCTACTTGCACGTAGATCAGTTAGCATTGAAAGTCGTTGTTGATCTGCAGACTATGAGAACCGTTGTTCCAGATTTTTATTTTTTATTATTTTTTTTATTTTTAATAAGACAGGTGGTTTCTTTTCTGACCACGTGCCTCAGGTGTTGTCAGCCTGCCTCCCCACCCCGCCCTGCCTCCTTGTGCTGAGGAGAGCAGGTGAAGTCTCAGCATCACTACACGTTTACCAGGTCCAGGATTGCTTCTCACGTCACCCAGTCAGACTTCTCACCTGATCTCCTGTCAGCCTCGCCAGCCTTGAGCCAGCCTAGACCCCTTTTTGCTCGCTTAAGCTCATCTGGGCACCAAGTTCTATAGATTCTCCTTTAGAACACCTCTCTCGCTCCTCATCTTGTGAAGATGAGGAAGAAGCAGTTCCTCCGTGAAACCTGTTCACATTTCCCCCGCTCTGCTGTAGAGTTGGCCCTATATTCTTGGATCCGTACTAACTTATACATACTTTTGAAACATATACTTTTTCATGTGTTGAAATGTGAAGCATGGAAAAGTTATTCCTGTCTTCATACACGATTCTACAGTATTACTGGCAGTAGCCCTTACACAGAATGTCCTTAAAGAGGCAGCAGAGGGTAGTGGGAAAAGCGGCAGCCTTGGGGTCAGACGGCCCTGGGATCTCGGCGTGACTTGCCACTTATTTCCTGGAGGATATTGGACAAGTTACTCTTTCTCTTTGAATTTCATTTTTCTCATCTATAAAGTGGTGGTAATTTTACATAGTTTAT